>NC_141876.1:126076590-126379621 GCF_056163025.1 Triticum urartu
GGAGTGCTCGCCATGATCGATGACAAGCACCTCCGTGATGGTGCTTCCGCCGCTCTCCGCGCGAGGAAGCGGCTCGTCGTAGACCACCACGTTGGTGGGGAACGTGTCAAGCGACACGGTGTCGGAGTCGACCAACATCGGATCAGTGGAGCCTACGGACTCCAAGTCTCCACCTGGCTCGCTGGCGACGTGAAGTTGATCGAGGAGGCCCGCGAGGAGGCTCTCGGGGCCGCCCGTGCCCGCGTTGGATGCGGGCTCGTCGGAGAGGCGGACCTCGCCTACAAGATCGACGAGGCAACTGGCCGCGTAGGCGATTTCAGCGCCATGCAGCGCGTCAGCGCAGACTCCGTCTGGCGTGCTGGGCTGGCTGCGCTCGCCAGGGAGGAAAAGGGTTCCCGTCCAGAACAGGTCTCCGGACGACGGTGCACCAGGCCCAACGGTGGGTGCCAAATGTCGGGGATTGGGTGCGACATATGCCAATGGATGGCTTATCATGGTGGGGATGAGTAGAACGTCGCCGGTGCCTGGAAACGGGTTGAGGCATAGACACGAATGCCGGCGGACTTTACCCAGGTTCGGGGCTCTCCTAGGAGATAATACCCCTAGTCCTGCTCTGCGGGGTCTCCGCATGATCACTAAGGCAAAAGTGAGTACAATGGTGCTCCTCGAGCTGTATTTGTGGACAGGAGGAGACTAGGCCAGCTCTCCCCCTTCTCTAAGGTCTAGTCTAGTTCTAATGGATCGGAACCCTTTGCATGGGTGCCCTGGGGGTTTATATAGGCCTACCCCCCGAGGGGTACAATGGTAAACCGACTGGGCGCAGGGCCCAGTCGTTAGTTTCTTCGCCTGCCGGCCTCTATGCCGACTGGTGGGGCCCGCCGGCTGGTGGGCCCCGCCGACTGGTCTGGTACGGAGCCGACAGGCAGTACCCGCCGCTTGCGGGTCTTGCCTGCTGCCGATTACTGTAGCCGTGCCTCTAATGACGCAGGCTTGGTCATGGGGTCGTGGCTACAGCCCTGCTACCTGGCGGGCGATTACTGTAGCCACTCCCCGTCTCGTCTGGTTAATGGCGCGTGGGACCCGTGGGAGGGGCTGGCCGACTTCCGGGGGCCGGCTCCCTTCGGGTCCGACTGGTGGCGCCCTTGCCGTCTTCTGGACCCTCGCTGACCGGTAGGGCCCATCATCCGTGGACCGTACCGACAGGCCGTCGTGGGTGCAGGACTCCGCCACTGTTGATGATGTCTGGGATGGCACGACAACAGTGCCTCGCTGGACGGAGATCTCCACTGGTACGGCGCACTGTGGCCTAGCCATCCCATGAAAAGGGGAGGGAGTGGGCTTTACTGTTGTCACTCCCGTCCCATCCCCCCTTATGAGGGCATGGGCTTTGTTGGTGTCGTGGGTCGACTCCCCGTGGTCGGCTTCTCTGGGAGCCGCCAGGCGGGAGTCGACCCATCTTGACCCCGCCTCCAGGACTCGGCCGCATGCGGGCAGTCGGCTGTTACTTTAGCCGGCCTCTGGAAGGCGGCTCTCCATCCTGGTGTCTTGAGGGGCGCAGTCAGCCCTGATGTCTTGAAAGGTTCTGGGCCTCGGGTTTGCCTACCCGTGGCCCATTACTCCGACACATTGAGAATAAATGGATCTTCAAGAGGAAGACGGACACTGATGGTAGTGTTACTAACTACAAAGCTCGACTTGTCGCAAAAGGTTTTTGACAAGTTCAAGGTGTTGACTACGATGAGATTTTCTCACTCGTAGTGATGCTTAAGTCTGTCTGAATCATGTTAGCAATTGCCGCATTTTATGAAATCTGGCAAATGGATGTCAAGATTGCATTCTGATACGTCTCCAACGTATCTATAATTTTTTATTGTTCCATGTTGTTATATTATCAATCTTGGATGTTTTATAATCATTTTATAGTCATTTTATATCATGTTTTTGGTACTAACCTATTGACATAGTGCCAAGTGCTAGTTGCTGTTTTTCCATGTTTTTTACATCGCAGAAAATCAATATCAATCGGAGTCCAAATGCCACGAAAATTTACGGAGATTTTTTATGGGCCAGAAGGAACACAACGGCCCTGGATGCATCTAGGGGGTGCCTAGAGGGGAGCACAAACCACCAGGGCGCGCCAGGAGGCCCAGGAGCGCCCTGGTGGGTTGTTCCCACCTCGGGTGCCCCCGGACTGCCTCTTTGCTCTATAAATACCCCAATATTCCCAAAACCCTATGGGAGTCGACGAAATATTGATCCAGCCACCGCAGAGTCCTGAACCACCAGATCCAATCTAGACAGCATCTCAAATGGGGTTCACCACCTCCATTGGCGCCTCTCCGATGATGCGTGAGTAGTTCTTTGTAGACCTTCGGGTTCGTAGGTAGTAGCTAGATGGCTTCATCTCTCTCTCTCTCTCTCTTTATTCTCAATACAATGGTATCTTGGAGATCTATATGATGTAACTCATTTGCGGTGTGTTTGTTGGGATCCGATGAACTTTGAGTTCATGATCAGATCTATCTCTTTTTATATCTGTGAAAGTATTTGAGTTTCTTTGATCTCTTTTATGCATGATTGCTTATAGCCTCGTATTTCTTCTCCGATATTTGAGTTTTGTTCGGCCAACTTTATCTATTTATCTTGCAATGGAAAGAGGTGCTTTGTAGTGGGTTCGATCTTATGGTACTTGATCCCGGTGACAGAAGGGGAACCGAAACGTATGTATTGTTGCAACTAAGGACAAAATGATGGGGTCTATCTATACATAGATAGATCTTGTCTACATCATGTTATCGTTCTTATTGCATTACTCCGTTTCTCCATGAACTTAATACACTAGATGCATGTTGGATAGCGGTCGATGTGTGGAGTAATAGTAGTAGATGAAGGCAGGAGTCGGTCTACTAATCTTGGACGTGATGCCTATGTTATGATCATTGACTGGATATCATCATGAGTATTTGTAGTTATATCAATTGCCCAACAGTAATTTGTTCACCCACCGTTTGCTATTTTCTCGAGAGAAGCCACTAGTGAAACCTACGGCCCCCGGGTCTCTTTCTCATATTATATGCCTTTGCGATCTTTTTTCCTTTGCATTTATTTTCAGATCTACTAAACCAAAAAACCCCCAAAATACCTTGCTGCAATTTATTTGGCGTTCGATCTATCAATCTACTATGAATTTACCTCACGTCTATTTCCCTATCTTGAGGCGCCGTACCCTGGAAGGGATAGATGATAGCCCACAAGTATAGGGGATCGCAACATTTTTTGAGGGTAGAGTTTTCAACCCAAATTTGTAGATTCGACACAAGGGGAGCCAAAGAATATTTGAAGGTATTAGCAGCTGAGTTGTCAATTCAACCACACCTGGAGATTAATTATCTGTAGAAAAGTGATCAGTAGCAAAGTAGTTTGATAGTTTTGATAATAGTGTCAGCAGCAACGGTAACAGTGATCGCAGTAGTTTGTAGCAAGTGTAACATTGATGATAGCAACAGTAACATAGCAAGATCAATAAGGATAAATTCGTAGGCAATGGATCCAACTGTTGGATGATATTCATCATGAGACAGTTAAAACCTAGGGCGATACAGCACTAGCTCCAGTTCCTCGATATAATGTAGGCATGTATTCCGTAAATAGTCATACGTGCTTTATTAAAAGAACTTGCATGACATCTTTTGTCTTACCCTCCCATGGCAGTGGGGTCCATATTGGAAACTAAGGGATATTAAGGCCTCCTTTTAATAGAGAACCGGAACAAAGCATTAACACACAGTGAATACATGAACTCCTCAAACTACGGTCATCACCGGGAGTGGGCCTAGTTGTTTCACTCCAGGGTTGCCGGATCATAACACTGTAACATCCCAATTTTCTATTTGGATGTTAACTACTAGGTCATCATATGAATCCATGATTTGTGCATTTTGAATTTGATTTATTTGGACATTTTGATCCTAGAGACCTTATGCAACTCAAGGACCATTTGGGAGAGTTGGAGGTTTTCACAAAAAACCATTTTTGAATTTTAAAAATTGGTAAATTGGATCAAAGTGATTTTTATTTGGAATTATTTTTGCAATTATTTTGAAAAATAAAAAAGTAATGAGAGAAGATAATATGACTTCTTCAAAACAACTAGGAAATATTGGGAATTTAATTTTGAATAAAAACATATATTTATTTACAATTTTATTCGGTTGAATTTTATTAAATTAGGGGAAAATGTCCATTTTTAAAAATTGCATTTAGCCCAGAAAAATGTTCACTTTGTCCTAAATATTAGGAGAGGACGGTTAAAATTATTTCTGCAATTTTAGGATTTTTATTTGGATTTTTCTTTCCGGTGAAATTATCGAAAAAAATCGGTGAACTCGGCCGAAGGCCGAGCCGGCCCAAACCGCGCCGCAGCCTTCCACCTCACGCCCGAGCCGAACTCCTCTGGAGTCCGAGCCCCACACGCCGCCGGTCGGCCCCTGCCCAAGTCGGACCCCCCGGGGCTCCTTATAAGCCGCCCCCGGCCGTCTCCTCCACCAAGCTGCGCCGCCTCCCGCCGCCTTGAGCCGCCGCTGCAGTCGCCCGCCGCCGTAGCCGCCGCCTGTCGCGTCGCCCCGCCGCGCCGCTCGTCGCCGTCGTTCGCCGCGCTGCCTGCCACGCCACCCCGCCCACCGCCGTCGAAGCCCGATCCAATCCACCGCCAGTTTTTTTTCGCGAACCTGTATAACCGCGGAATAAACCCACCCCGATTTTTTAAAGTTTCGGTTTTTCTTTTTAGATCGGTTTATTTTATGAGGTTAGTTTAATTAGCAAACGTTCGTTCGTTTAGATCTGTTAGTGAACGCTTACGTTCGTTAGTTTTTGTTAGCGAACATTCGTTCGTTAGATTTTTATTTTTAGTTTTATTTTCGGCCAGGGACCTATCCACGAATTAGTTTTCTTACAGATTAGTCCCTGATCTTTAAACCTTCACTAATTTTGGCTTGCTTATCCAAATCCAACGAAACCAACGCCAAATTCTTCGTTACGTTCCCCTCTATTCAGGTAACAAACTTAAATATGATTTTGAAAATTTAAAATTTGGTTTCAAGTAGATTTGAAGTTGAACTTTTTTGGGTCATAGTTTGAGTTTCGTAGCTCCGATTCGAGTGATTCTTTTTGCAAATCGAAGCTCTTCACTTGTACATTCTTTTTAGATCTTTGTATTTGGTTTTACCCTTGCATCTTATGCTTGAGTGCTTATGTATGCTTTTGTTTGTTTACGATAGAGTACCCATAGTGTGAAGCTTGCTACTACGAATCTCTAGGGTTTTCCGATCGTCAGCAAGGCAAGTAACACTTTGATCATACCCCTTTATTACCCGGTTTTTATGCATTAGTCTCAACCCTCAAACATTGCATGAGTAGGATTGGTAACATGCGGGTGTGGTTAAGTAGTTGATGAGGTAGGAACCTATTGTCCTTTTATCAACCCCGGGTATTGTACGTTATGCTCATACTGCTTGCTATGCTCGTAGACGTGGTTTGGGTATGTGAGATTCATGAATGCTATGAGAGTAATATTATCTAAGGAAAACTTAAGGTGGCTACTTTAATACACATCTGGGTGGAATGGTTGTGGGCACCTGGCAAATCCAGTGTTGTCCTAGGAGATCCCGGGGTACCCGTGTGATCATCCTATGGAATGGCACCCAGGCTCAAATGGATCATAAGATTATTCATGCTAGAAACTTCCGTATGCAGCCACAAGGCATTATGGGCTCTGGCATAGTTAAGTAAGTTGTGGTAAACCTTTCCAAGATGGGCTAGCAGATGTAGGGGAATTATACGTGTATCGGCCTATCTATCAGTTAAGGGGACCTCTTCGGAAAGACTATGTCTTGATCATCCAGTTCTCAAACATCAGGCAGTGCAAGGAATTCAATGTAGGAGATCGAGTCTTGTGGGGAAAAGTGCGCAAACCTCTGCAGAGTGTACAAACTAATCATGCTTAGCCGTGTCCCCGGTCATGGACATCTTGAGTATCTGGTACTTGAATTATTGTTTGATCTCATCACTTTACTTAATTAATTTGTTGGGTTATTAATATTATTTTGGGAATTGAGTTGGGGTAACCTTCTCATTAATGACATAAATTTGGTAGTTAAATAAAAATAACTATTCCTTTGTTGTAGGAAAATGCAAATGTTAAACCTAGAGCCTCCACCAGCCAAATATGCATGTAGTGATAGCTGTTATTTGTTCATTGCTCTATAGTGTTATCTTGCCAGCATATTCCATGTGCCGACCTACACGACTACAATGTATCATGTTGCATAATTTTCAGACGAAGAGTAAGGTGTGATAGGTCGTTGTCATGCACTCAGTTTTGCTGTGGAGTTGGATGTACTCATTTATCTTCGATGATTCCGCTGTTATCTTACTTAGATGGCCTTCAACCATATTATTGTAATAAGCTCTCCTTATGAGACACTTGATGTAATAAGTGTGTGATTGAACTCTACTATAAAATCCTCGAGTATTGTGTGTGTCAGCAATACTGATCTAGCACTACTACAGGATGCTGCTAACGCGGCACTACGATCAGAGACCCATCGAGAAACTGTGTGCGATGCCATAATCGCAAAAGGTGCTATATGAAAACCGTCAGAAATGTGTAAAACATTTGCGATGACGGATGCATCAAACACGGTTTAGGTTTTAGTTGCGTGTGCAATGAAGGGCATACGGTTCAGTTCAATGAACTGTTTGCGATGAGGAGGAACAAAAGAAACGGGTAGCCAGATGGAGGTGTGTGCGATACACAGCACACGGTTCACTCGGATGAACTGTTTGTGATTAGGCAACACAAAAGAAACGGTCAGCCAGATCAAAGGTGTGTGAGATATACGGCATGTGGTTCACTCGGATGAATTGTTTGTGTTGAGACATGAGAACAGAAACGGCTCAACTTAAGAAGATGTGTGTGATACGCGGCAAACAACTCTGTAATCAGAAATGTGTCTGAAGACCGATAATAACATAGACGGTTGTGTGAAAACGATTGCTGATATACAATTGTGAGTGATTGATGAAAACATCACCGACGGGTTCCATTGTTTAGTCCGTGTGCGATGTGATTTTCTTTGTCCGCACACCATCTACGCTCTATCTACAGAGCATCAACATATATACTTAAAAAGATAGCATTGCATAACCAAATTAAGCATACAATTACACAAGTGACTACACACATAACATTTGCACACACCAAAGTAAGCAATTGCATTCATACTAAAGTAGGAGAAACGAGGATCTAATCATCTACTTATTGTTGCGATGGCGCTTGCCATTGCTCTGCTTCCAGCTGGATCCCTGGCTGTTTTGGGGAAGGAGGGACTTCCTCATGTCAACACTCCGTCGGTACATGTCGTAGCGCGTTTACGCCTCCTTGGCCGCGTACATGACGTGAGCTTTGTCGACTTTCTCCATCCAGGCCGAGTGCCGGGCACGCTTGTCCTTGTTGCACGAATCCTTCATGTCTCTGTAGTAGGGGTCGATGATGGCCTCAGCGAGGTGAACCAGTGAGTCCTTCTCATGCTCCTTGCTGCCCCTGATCTTGTATTAACCCTGGATGTTGACAAGATTCTGGCAGGCGATGCCCGAATGCTCAAGCGCCTTTACATCATTGGTGATGTCCACCGTAGAGAACATGTAGTGGGGGCTGTTGACAAACCTGGCGAAACACTCTCATGGCCTTGTGGCTAGGCAGTGGTGGTAGACGAGGACGTGGTGGCGCACGCACATCTGGGCGACAGCGACCTTGCGACGAGACCCGGCACAAGCATGAGTGTACTCAAGGACGAACCCGACCACCTTGTACTTCTCCTTGGCAAGTAATAGCTCCATGATGTGGATGGAGTGCTCCTCCCAGACCGGGTCGTTAGTGTAGACCACCGAGAGGTCCATGAACCTTCTGTGAGCGCCATTGGAGCCGCGCAGGATACCCTCTAAGAATTTCTCGTGGTGGGTGTGCTTCTTGCAATGGTGGGGCGCGATCGAAAGGTTGAAGAGACACAAGGGTAGGTTAAATGGCCGCTGTAATAAATGGGGGCCGACCGGCATGTAATCGTCACGTCTTGTCACGGCGTTCATAGCGGAGGATTCTAGAATCCAGTGCACACTTGACAACACCGCACCCCAGGCGTGGGCTCGATGAGCCTGTTCCCGCGCTACCACGTTGTTTACCGCGCAAGCTTCCCGCCTGGCTAGTTTGGTCTCGCGTCTGCTAGAAGAGGGAGAAATCGTGGGCGTTTATTGGCAAAAAGCTTTGTAAAAACGAAGTGTGTGGAATGACTTCGGTCATAAGTTTACCCTTGGGTGATGAGGTCAAAGTTACACAGAAGGGTGATGATGGAAACTCGAGTGCAATAATTAATTCTGCGCTCTACAGTGCACATAGTGGAAGAAACCAACTGTGTGCAATAATGTCGAACATCGCAGTTGAGTTAGCTATACAGATTGTGTGATGTGAGATTGACAAGGTAAGCTGATTCGAGAATGGTTAATAAAATCTAAGACCATTGCATATTAAGGTCAAAATAGTGCTAGCAATATACGAGTCTCATACGATGCCATTTCAGCGATTGTACCTCAAAAGCTCGAAATGTTACAAGGTTCAAATTCCAGAGTTATATGGCTCAAATTCGAAGATTACAAGGTTCAAACTGATATTAGAAATGAAATTCCGCTCATCAGCTGCAAACGCTCGCGCTGATATGCTGAACATGGATATCAGAGAGGTTCAAACTAATATCACCGCTTCTAAGTCTGGCTTCGAAACCTCACGGTTTTTGCAAAGGGGCCAGCCACTGAAAAGTCATGTATGGGGTTGACCCGATGACTTCCGATTACTCTGTAATATGAAGTTCCAAAATGAAATTCAGCATTTTTGGAGCCTAATCCATTCTGCCGCAGGCACCGGCGCTGATCAACAGACCATTCATTTTTGCGAAATAAATGTAGGGCAAACCTCATTTCCTTCAGCACCCTTGCTGTGAGAACAAAGAACGTGTCGAATATAATCTCCGGTAAGGTCCCTCGATAGGAGTTCAAAGTAATTTATGAGAGATGCAGATCTAGGCATTCGACGTGATTATTATATTGTATCACATTATCCACCACGGGGCCTAGTCTTATCTGCAAAAGAAGAAAATGTGTTAGTGCCTACATGCAGTTTTGAACATTACTACAGGCCTAGCTATTTGGTTTGCAGGATTTGTAAAATGCACTAACATGCCATCTTCGATCTGACATGATTAACATGGGCATTTGATTACATTCTAGAAAAATGTAGCCTTATTCTCAAGAGGTTGGAGTGGATGAAAAGTTCCCTAAGAAAACTAGTACACATGAATCCAAAGGATAAATGCTTATTGATTGTAACCATATGGATCAAGCAACCAATATGGGGGGCATGTATGTACTGAAATCCTCCAAAAGAATCTTTAGAAATCGTAGTACATTGTCATTGTAAACTTGGAAAAAGGTGTCACAAATTGAACTCCCTTATGGTTAACATTTAACAGGAAAGGAAAATAACCTCGATATATAGCTTCTCCAGGCACGGAATGCATCTCAGGAAACTGACAACTTGCTCCAGGTCGAGCCCGATAAATTCTAGTGCCAAGACCTTCATTGTGCACAGTTTCAGGGTCAAGCTTTTCAGAATCATTTTCTGAATGACAGACGAACAAACATCTTCAAAATTAGAAATAATGTTAATTTGTAGAAGGAGAGGTAGAAGGCGGCTGTTGTACCTGAACGGGTGTGGATCCAATAACAAGTTTGGAGTATTTGTCAGACGAGTAGCCCACCACTGTCAATATCGGCGCAGAAATGGCATTGATTCTTGTTGGACCTTCTTGATTAACTACAAGTAATCTCTGAAGTGCAGGTGTGTCCTGGATGACCATACCGTGGTCCACCTTTTGTGATGTCTTCCTGCCGCACCAGCAACACACATAAATAGTCCGAAAAGTCATGTAGGTGATGTGGAAGGTACTCTACCCATTGATCGCCTGAAGCCGAAGGTACTCGAGTGCAGTACAGCCATGGAGCAGGCGCTCCATGTCACCCTTTGAGAGGCAGACGGCGACGAGCTTGAGGTGCTTCAGTCGTGGTAGAATAAGAGCGGGCGCGTCATTAAGGGGTGGGAAATGGCAGTTCCTGAACTTGGCGACATGTAGCATGGGCGCGAGGTGGAGTGCGGACGTTGGCAGCGACCGCATATGCCCATCATCGAAACTGAGCTCCTCAAGCTGATCTAGGGCGAGGGATCAGAACTAGTTGTCAAGCTTGGCCCGGTCCTTGTCGTTGGAACGGAACTCGCCCATTCTAAGGCCTTTGGTTGGGCCAAGGTGACTGCCGAGGATCTTGGAGAACGCATCCAAGCTTTTGCGATAGCCATGGCAGAGCTCGTGGGTGTCGATGAGGTCGAGAGGGCTAGAGTTCCATAGGGGGCGGCCCCGCCAGGAAAGGAGGGTTTTCCGCGCCCCATATTTGATTGGGAGGAGGGAGATGATGACTCTCAACATATCATCGGGGAGGCTGCTGATTAAGTCTAGGCCTGCTGGAGTCACTTGCGGTTCTAGCTCGCCCCGCCTCCGCTTGTTGGCAGCCCCGTTCTCCACCTCCGGAGTCTCCTTGTCAGCGGCGCTTTCTGATAGAAATGGGAGAACAGGGAATATTTAGTTAAAACGGGGCAATAGAAAAGTGTATTGGCAACTAGAAGTTATTAGGTAGGAATATAGTAAGATAAGGGAATAGCAATTGGTTGCTTAAATACTAAACAATTCAAGTCAACATATGCAGATAGTTGAAAGTAAAACTTACTTCGAACAAAGTCTGGACGGATGATTTTGTCAGGGAAGTTAGCATATATCTCATGACTAGGCCCTTCTATGTGCAGTGCAATTTTAGTGCCAGCTTTTAGTACATAGAACTATGCAATTTCATTCCAAGCCAGTGCCAAAATAGGAGTCACCACGTTCATCAAGTCTTAAAGTAGCAACGATTGTAAATCCATGGTTTGTGCGTAGTATGACATTCGTGGAGACTTGATGTATGTAAAGGGAAAATTGTGCACTGCATAACACTACAAAAAAAGACACATCTGTGACATTTTGGGCCGAACGAAAAAAATTTCTGTCATACATATGACACTTCTATGACGATAATTGTGACAAAACAGAATTCTATGATCGATGGGATGAACAGTGAGCGTTGCGTGAGCGGGGGGGGGGGGTTTGGATGAACAGTGAGCGGTGGCGTTGCCTCTGGATGAACAGGACCCCGTGGTGTGGTGGAGGGCTGGATGAACAATAGACGATGGAGGGGTGCCCGTGGAGGGGTGGATGAACAGGACCCCGTGGTGTGGAGGGCAGGATGAACAGTAGACGGTGGAGGGGTGTCCGTGGAGGGGTGGTTGAACACGACCCCGTGGTGTGGAGGGCTGGATGAACAGTAGACAGTGGAGGGGTGGTTGAACAGTAGCCGGTGGAGTAGCGTGCGGTGGAGGCTGGATGAACAGGAGCCCGTGGAGGCTGGAGGAGGTCGACGGTGGATGAACAGTAGCTCGTGGAGGCTGGAGGGGGTTGACGGTGGAGATGAACAGTATCCTGTGGAGTCCCGTTTTGCGGTACGCCACACCCCTCCCGATGAACAGAGTTTCGACCGTAGCGCTCCAACACAAGTCTGTTTCCTCCGTTTTGCGGTACGCCACACCCCTCCCAATCAACAGGACCCCTGTTTCGACCGTAGGAGGTCTGTTTCCTCCCTTTTGTGGTACGCCACACCCTCCCGATCAACAGGACCCCTTTTTCGACCGTAGGAGGTCTGTTTCCTCCGTTTTGCGGTACGCCACACCCCTCCCGATCAACAGGACCCCCGTTTCGACTGTAGGAGGTCCGTTTCCTCCATTGTGCGGTACGCCAGGCCTCGTTTCCATCGCCTATTCCGTCCAAGCCCTCCCGATGAACACGACCACGCATTTCGTTCCGACCCATGAACACGACGACGACGCTGTTTATCCGTTCCAACCCAGCCATGTACACGAGCTCTCGCCATACGTATGCGCGAGTAGGCGTTCGAGACCCCGCCCGTATGTACACATATGTGGCCGTATTTCCTTTCTTGCACCGCCGATGTACGTACATGTACATGCTACGTGCGCGCCTCTACTACGACACGTGCGCGCCTCTACTACGACACGTGCATGCCTCTACATCCACCAGTATATATGTACGTACACGTTCGCGACCAGAATGACAACGCTACGTACGCTTCGACCAGGTGGGTCCTGACTATCAGGCACTTCCTTGCGTGCGAAGGTGTAGCTGGTGGGTCCCAGCAGTCAGGGGGGAAACATTTTTTTCACGAAATACGGTGGCCTGTCCGGTGGGTCCCTGCTGTCAGGTGGAGGAATCATTATTTTCAACGTAATAAGGAGGCACTTCCTTGCTGCCGCCGTGGACCCAGCTGTCAGCCTCTCCATGTACAGTCCACGTCCGATGGAAGTCGTTCCTTGACCACGTTGACCACGCCGTGCCAAGAGCACTAGGGCGGTGGACGACGGCGAGGCCTAGGAAGGGGACGATGGGGAGCCGGGGAAGACGCGGCAGGGGACGCCCCCCCCCCCCCACGCGCGGAGAGGAATACGAGGGTTCACTAGTTCGGCTGCGGTGTGAGGCTGCCATCGCCGCAGGGCCTGGCCAGCGGTTGGAATAGTAGAGGGCGGTGAGGCCTCCGCGGCAGCACAGCCGGCCACGGGAGGCAGGAGCATGCGGCATGACCGGCGCTGCTTTGGGCGGCTGGAGCAAGAAGACCAGAGGTTGAAGAAGCACTACGGTCATTGGATGGACGTCGTACGGTCAATGGAGCTTGAATCGTTCATATTGACTAAGTTGACAAAGCCCTTCATCCCCGTCAACTTAGTAGGCCCACAAGTAAGCCTCCCACCAAGGTGAGTCCCAGCTAGCCGGGGGAGTATTCATTTTTTTGTGCGTAAGAAGGAGGCACTTCCGGTGGGTCCGAGCTGACAGCGGGGGGAACGTTTTTTTTGCAAAATATGATGGCCCGTCCGGTGGGCCCCAGCAGTCAGGGGGAAACGATATTTTCGCAAAATACTGGTGGCCCGTCCGGTGGGTCCCTACTGTCAGGTGGAGGAATAATTATTTTGCACGTAATAAGGGGGCACTTCCTTGCTGCGGCCGTGGACCCAGCTGTCAGCCTCTCCACGTACAGTCCACGTCTGATGGAAGCCGTTCCTTGACCACGTTGACCACGCCGCGCCGAGCGCACCAGGGCGGTGGACGATGGCGAGGCCTAGGAAGGGGACGAAACGGAGCCGGGGAAGACGCGGCAGTGGATGCCCACGCGTAGAGGAGTACGAGGGCACTGGTTCGCTGCGGTGTGAGGCTACTGTCGCCGCAGAGTAACAGGGGGTGTGGGTGAGTAGAGGGATGGCCTGGCCAGTGGTGGGAGTAGTAGGGGGCAGTGAGGCCTCCGCCGCATCGCAGCCGGCCATGGGAGGCAGGAGCGCGAGGCACGACCGGCGCTGGTTTGGGTGGCTGGAGCAAGAAGACCAGAGGTTGAAGAAGCACTACGGCCATTGGATGGACATCGTACGGTCACTGGAGCTAGAATCGTGCATTATTGACTAAGTTGACAAAGCCCTCCGTCCCCGTCAACTTAGTAGGCCCACAAGTCATCCTGCCACTATACTGGGTCCCAGCTAACAGGGGGAGTATTCATTTTTTTGTGCGTAATAAGGAGGCACTTCCTTGCGTGCGAAGATATAGCTGGTGGGTCCGAGATGTAAGCGGCGGTAACGTTTTTTTCGCGAAATACAGAAGCCCTTTCGGTGGGTCCCTGATGTCAGGTGGAGGAATCATTATTTTGCGCGTAATAAAGAGGCATTTCCTTGCGTGCGGCCGTGGACCGAGCTGTCGGCCTCTCCACGTATAGTCCACTTCAGATGCATGTCGGTCGTTGACCACGTTGACCAGGCCGCGCCGAGAGCACCGGGGCGATGGACGACGGCGAGGCCTAGGAAGGGAACGACACGGAGGCAGGGAAGACTCGGCAGTTGTTTCCCACGCGGAGGGGAGTATGACTGTACGAGGGTTTACTGGTTCGTCTGCCGTCGCCGGAGAATAACAGCAGGTGTGGGTGAGTAGAGGGATGGCTAGGCCAGCGATGGGAGTACGGTGGGGCGGTGAGGCTTGCGCGACAGTAGAGCCGGCCGCGGGGAGGAGGGAGCAGGCAGTCCCGCCGGCGCCTGTTTGAGCGGCTGGAGCAGGAAGAGCAGAGATTGAAGAAGCATGACGGCCGTTGGATGGACATCCAACAGTCACTGCTTGTGCGTTAACCTTTTTTTAGGAAAGCCTCAAATCTGTGGAAAACAGCATACAACCCATCTGCCATTATTTCTAATAATTTTCAGCCCATTTGCTAATTCCTCAGGTTTTTTGGAGCCCATATTCTTTTTGTTAGCATTACAGGCCAAATTGTGGCCACGGTTAAAAAATTATACGAAATTTTGCATATTTCGGTGCGGTCCGAACTGCTTTTAATCCTGAAATTTCGACTCACATTCAAACTGATTTTAAAAATAAATGTATATCAATATAAAATCCAACAAATTCTCCACGCATAAAAATTAATGTAATTTAAAATCTTGAAATGAAAAAAAAAGATATTTGAAACTAATTGCCAGTTTGATGTGTTTTAAAAATGTACAACCCATTTCTCATTACTGATGGGCCATTTTCTCGGCCCGCCGAATGAAAGCTCTCCTCGTCTTGAAAGATTTGCAGCCCAACAGGCCTGACAAAGCGACTTACTTGGCAAATCACAAAAAAACTGGGGTGTGGCCATGGACCCAGCTGTCAGCCTCTCCACGTACAGTACTCTTCCGATGGAAGTCGTTCCTTGACCACGTTGACCACGCCGCGCGGAGAGCACCACGGTGGTGGACGACGGCGAGGCCTAGGAAGTGGACGACGCGGAGCTAGGGAAGACGCGGCAGTGGAAGTCTACGCGGAGAGGAGTACGAGGGTTCACTGGTTCGGCTGCGGTGTGAGGCTGCCGTCGCTGCAGGGCCTGGCCAGCGGTGGGAATAGTAGGGGGCGGTGAGGCCTCTGCGGCAGCATAGCCGGGCATGGGAGGCAGGAGCATGCGGCACGACCGGCGCTGCTTTGTGCGGCTGGAGCAAGAAGACCAGAGGTTGAAGAAGCACTACGCCCGTTGGATGGACATCGTACGGTCACTGGAGCTAGAATCGTTCATATTGACTAAGTTGACAAAGCCCTCCGTCCCCGTCAACTTTGTTGGCCCACAAGTCATCCTCCCACTATGGTGGATCCCAGCTAGCAGGGGGTATTTATTTTTTTGTGCGTAATAAGGAGGCACTTCCTTGCGTGCGAAGATATAGCTGGTGGGTCCGACATGTCAGCGGGGGGAACATTTTTTCGCGAAATACAGAGGCCCTTCCGGTGGGTCCTAGCTGTCAGGTCCTCGCAAAAAAAGGGAAAGAAAATCAAAGACTTGGGAAGGCGTACAGAACAAGCTAGTGTACCAGTAAAGAGACATTGCCGAGTTTTAGAAAAAAGAAAGACGTGCTCCTGTAGCTGGTTCGAATCCAAACCTAGACTATGACTATATATGGTGCTATGCTACTCTACAAGTAATGAAACTGACATATCCAACGTTCGCTTCTCCTCTTCTCTACTTACTCTGCCTAGCATCAGAAGCTCTGGCCGCAGTAACCATGTTCGCTGGCTGCTCGTCCACCTGCTCTTCAGCAAGCAACAACCAGATATGCGCAAGTCGCAACCCGTACCATCGCCTGTGGGTCTCATCACACCCTCGCCGGCACGCGCACCGCAGCCGATTGCTCATCGCAACCCGCTGCCGTTGGTGTGGTGCCACTGCTGCAAATCATGCAGAGTCATCCGTCGCTCCACAACCACAATCCGCAACCCTGGCCGAGTCTTCTACAAATGCCCGAATCATGGGGTAATAATATGTTTAAGTGTTGTTCTGCTGCTTTCAGTTGCTGATTTTTTTAATAGTTTGGTTGATGATCTAGCAATTTGATTCGTGCAGAAAAGGGAAGATTCATGTGATTTGTATTTCTAGGAAGTTGCTGATGTGGGGGAATGCAACTACGCTGATTATTTTGTTAGCCGAGGAATCCCAATATCAGCAGGTTGGGGTGTTGGACAAGTAACTGAAGGAACGGCAGAAGAGGAAGATGCAGAGCAGAAGGTTAAAGATGCAGTTCCTCTGATCATGGCCAAGCAACAGCTGCTGAACGGCCTTGACAACAATGAGGAGACGAAAGAGCTTGTGAAGATAATGGGCAAAATCGATGTGCTCTGTAGGATGATTGTCTCTTTATTTGAAGTGTATGTAGCACTCGTGATGTATTCAGTGGCTACGACATGAGCACTTTGCTGAAACTAGTAATGAATGAAACCTGTGTAGCAGGCTGGGCGTAGTGTTTTGAAAATCTAATGATTTCTATTAACGGAAATCAGGGGGTATCCCCTTTTGCTCATAAAAATAAATAAATAGCAGAGGCCCTGTCGGGTCAGCTTTGTTCTCATTCAAAGACGTCGAGCAAATTGCAGTCCAACAGCAAACTATGTCATCAAATTCAAGTTACACAGCCAAATTTGAGTACAACTAAACAACAATGTCATCATGTTTTAGTTTTCATACAATCACCAAACACAAATCAGCATACATAACAAGTGATGTTCTCACAGCAAAATACTAAACAACATGTTCATCAGGTTTTAGTTGTCATAGCAAACACAATTTCACATAGTAGATAAAAAACGTCTTCTGACAGGAAAATACGACAAAAGCAATGTAATCATCATCCGCAGCAGCAGCGTCAACATCTTCGCCATGTGTATCAGTCTGAATCGTAATTCCCCACGGTGTCATCTTCTTCTTCGTCCTCAACGTCCTCAAACGTTGGCTTCTTCTTGTTCAACTCTTGTATGTCCACAACACGACAGGCAATCTTTTCGCCGGCGTCATTGACATGATGGTTCTCAAAGCTATTAGGAACATCTGTGTTATCTTGTACATCAGGAGCAGTGTAAGCATCATCCTGTTGTGCAACTTCATTAAACGAATTCCTTTGCTCAAAGCTTTGCAATACACTCCAGTCATCGCTACGTGCAAATGTGTCTTCCAAGAAAAATATCTGTGTTGCTTGATTTGCCAAAATAAAAGGCTCGTTGTTCTGGTACGCCGCCTTGACATTGATGGATTTGAAATAATCATCAGCTCTGGGTTTTGCGATCCTGGAAAATAGATTATACCAACGACAGCACAACAGAACCACACACCGATGATCCTCGAAACTGGAGATATACTACAACTAAACAATGTCTGTTATGTTAGCATACATTTCAGTTGTCTCTGTGTCATACGTATCCGTGGTCATGATGGCACTGTTTTGTGTCTTCCTGCCTTCGTCTCGTGCAAGGGTGTTGTAGCGCACATCTCCAACAACGCAAGATTCATAATGTCATACCCGAGTATCAAGACCCATTGCTAGTGAGTAAAGGGCATCATCAACTGCCTGCCCATCCTCCCGCATCTTCTTAACCTATGGTTAGAAAATAGACAAGCTGATCATATTATGTACTCAATATATTAAAAAACTGACAGTGCACTTCAAAAGCTTACATGGTTCTTGAACCATTTCGCAAATCCTGCCACAACCAGTTTGTCAATGTTTCTTGGATTTTGCGGCAGTAACTCCTCTTTGTAGATGCTGCACAACATAGTGATCGCGTCAAACATCTAAATATATAAGAATGTGCTGCAAGTTTGGTAGATTACGATGTATAAGCTGCAGTACTGCACTTACTTGATATAAGGTAGTATCTCAGGACAGTTATTCAACACATACCAAACCATTTTGTCCAAATCTTTAGGTTTGTCCTCTTGTCGACTCTTCCCTGTAACTCGAACAAAATAATCAAAAACATTGAGCCCGGTATTGTCTTCACCCACCTCTTTGCTAAGCTGATCAGTTGTTTCAATGTATTTTGAGCAGAATGTCAACGCTTCTGTAGCAATGTAGGCCTCTGCAATGGAACCCTCGGGTCTAGCTCTGTTCCTAACATAGCCCTTGAAAGTAACTAGCCGCCTTTCAATAGGGTACATCCGGCCATACTGTACTAGAAATCTAAGTAGTGCCTCATCAGGTAGATGAACAGCCAAATGCACCATCACATCAAAGAAGGCTGGAGGCTATACCTTCTCTAAGACGCTCCAAAGCATCTATCCTGATATTCCAACTGCAGAGTTCCCTGAAGAATTGTCCCAACTCTGCAACTGCTCTGTATAAGTCAGGGCGGCCCAATCCTCTAAGGATAATAGGTAAAACTCTTTGAAGTAGGACATGGCAGTCATGAGTTTTCAACCCTTGTACCTTGTTTCCATCTGCACTGACTCTCCTTTCAGGGTTGGAAGCAAATCCATGTGAGAATCTCACATGTGACAGGACCTCGCAGAATTCTTTTCTTTTTACCTTGTCCAAGACGTACACAGCTGGTGCCATATCCCGTGGTTTACCTTCATCTTGCACCTGCAAATCCTGTCTGATACCCAGGTGTGTCAAATCAATACTAGATTTTAAGGTATCTTTCGTCTTGCCTTCAATATTAAGAAGTGTGCCGATAATGCTGTCACATATATTTTTCTCGATGTGCATCACATCAAGATTATGCCGCAAATCCAAATCTTTCCAATACTCCAAGTCCCACAAAGTGGACCTGCGGGTAAACAATAATCTCTCTTCTGCCCTGCCACGCTTCCTTTTCCCTCTACCATTATCAGGATGGTTTCCTGGTGTAATATGCCTGACCTTCTCTAATTCCACTTGCAACTCATCGGCGGTGAGCCTGTTTGGCGCATCACGGTTTTCATGCTTTGCATTGAACACATGTCTTCGGTATTTTCTAGGAAGCGGCTTGTCCTTGGCAAGGAAACGGCGGTGTCCAATGTAACAGATCTTGCTAAGTATTGCGTATGACAGCGGATTCCTGTCACAACGAACACATGCATTGTAACCATCTGTCGTTCACCCTGACATAGTGCTCAAAGCCGGATAATCATGGATGCACCAAATTATAACAGCACGCAGAAAGAAATCAGCTGGTGGGCTGCTATATAGGTCTCGAGTGAGAACACCATTCCATAGTTGTTGAAGTTCCTCCACAAGAGGCTCCATGAACAAATCAAAATCCTTTCCAGGACTTTTTGGACATGGGATGAGCAAGGCCATCATGTAGTTTGATTTTTTGGTGCAGACATTTGGAGGCATGTTGTAAGGGATAACAAGCACTGGCGACATGCTATATGTGGCGCTCTGGTGGCCAAATGGGTTAAATCCATCTGAAGCTAAGCCAAGTCTAATGTTTCTCGGGTCAGCAGCAAACTCTTTGTGTTTATCATTGAAGCTTTTCCACTCACTACCATGAGTGGATGGCTCATTACATTCTGATCTCTGTACTCCTGGTTCCTAGAATGCCATAGTACATCCTTTCTTGTTTCAGCATCATGAAACAACCTCTGCAATCTTGGTGTAATTGGAAAATGTCTCAGAACAATATGAGGAATCCTCTTCACAGCATCGCCATCTTTCCATCTTGATGATTTGCATTTCGGGCATTCACTTAAGTTGGCATAATCCTTCTGGAACAGAACACAATTATTCTTACAAACATGGATCATATCATATCCAATTCCAACTGCACGAAGGAAATTCTTCATTTTACTGTAGGTGTGTGGCAGCTCAGACGCATCTGGGAAAGATTCACGGAAAGCAGCCAACATCGCATCGAATGATTTGTTGGTCACCCGCTCAGATGTCTTCACCTGAAGAAAGGTGACCATAGCTGAGAATACTGACAGCTTATTTCGTGGGGTGACAGCAACGTTGAATTGTTCCAACATGCGGGCCCATCATTTTTCTTCTGTGGGTGAAAGTTCACGGAATGCACGAGCATTTCGTAGCATTGTTTCAATGTTGGTCAAACTCACTAGCTCCGCCACCACCACCTCCTCCTCCTCTTCCACCTGAGCATCAGGCAGATCAAGATGGTGATCTGCTACTTCCACGTAGTCAATAACATTGACGTTCACAGCTTCACCATGATGAACCCACCTAGTATATGTGACCGACATCCCATACAAGTGTAGATGATTTTGCACAGTTGACTGGGGTCTTGTAACTGAATTCATACAACTGCTACATGGGAGAGCACATCTGATTTCAGACCACCGTACTCAGCTTTGATAAAGTTCATGAAGTTTTCAACCCCCTCGACATATGCAGCGGAGAATCTTCGAGCAGAAGTTATCCAAGTCATGTCCATCTGTTAGACATACAAATTAGTTCTTCTACTAGATATTACAGGACAAACATATATGCTTTTTTATGAAGTCCAGAAAAAAATACGTAGGTCGATGTCTAAAGCTATGGCAAGCTATTTGGACAAGCAGATCTAAGTAACGAAATATATGTAAAGCTAATTCAGCAAACAGATTTGAGTGACAAATTATGGCAGGCTGTTTGAGCAGTCAATGAGGCCGAGCACATGGCCATCGAACTATCGAAGGCCATCGCAGCAACAAAGATCGAGTATAAAACGGTGTAGAGCTATTTCACCTAACAGATTGGCTACTAGACCATGGCAATCTACGTCACAATAAATATATGGCAGGATATTTTAGCAACTAATCGGCCTTGGCATGCCATCTCAGCTAAGCAGATTGAGTGCAGAACAGGGCAAGGAAGCTTCTTAAGCAGAGCATATTGACAGTAAACTACTTCGGCAAACAGTGAGATTAACAGTGTCTATCAGCTAACATTCAGCACTACACCGACATCAACGGGGTCTCAGGCTAGAATGCGCATACCATGGGAGAAGCTGGCCGCCGTGCGTCTCCAGACGAACGTCACCAGAGGTGGCGGCGCCGACCACCGTGCACCTCCACAAGAACGTAGCCAGACGTGGCGGCGCGGCTAGAGGACGGCAGTCTACGAGAGCGTACTATGGGAGCGAGAGGATCACCGAACCGCGGCGCCGACGTATCGGCGCAGCGGGGAGGGCGGCTTTGGCGAAGCAAATGGAGTGGAGGGGGACATGGGGGAGGGGGGTTTGGGGAATATTATTAGCTAGTTGGCCAAAGGGCGGTTGAATCGGATTTGGGGGGAATTTTTGGGTGTGGGGGGGAGGATTTTCGCACGGTGGGCGGGGGGAGTTTGGCGCATGGTCGGTTTCTCCAAGTGCAGTCCCACATGTCAGTGAAGAGGCAAGCCGAAGTGCGTTCCGTTTGCATGAGCCGTGTGCAGGACCGAACGTGTGTGGGGTGCAATGCGACCAGGACAGGTGTGCTGTGAGTGTATCGCATTTTTTCCTCTTAAACTAGGTGCTTCGCCCCCACAAAAAAATTTGTTGCTTCGCGCGATCCATCGATACTACTAGTAGTAATCCGGTAATCCCGACTAAAACGGCGCGGCTGGGTCTTTTCCCGTGCGATATGATGGGAGGTTGGCTTAGTTGGGTTTTTAGGACGAGTAATGCTACACCTACATAATCCCAGTTACGTAATTAACGTAATGTGAAACGTGTGAGCTGTTGATTGTAGATTGGGGGGAGTGAGGGGCCCACTACCATGAAAATCAGGGGAGGAGAGAGAGAGAGGAATTTACGTTAACCCTTTCGTAGGTTCCCGTAGATGTAGAAAGATGTGTCCGATCCTACAATATAGGACGTCCGATCTATATCTAACGGATAGGAAGGAAACTATGACAATTTACCCGCACTCCTCTCCACATTTGCAGATAAGGCTTTCCCTCGTTCATCCTTTTCTCCCACAAGATCTTGATCTTCCGTGCAACGCACGGGCATCTTGCTAATACTCCTACAATATGTATATTATTGTGAAAGTTCATATACACTGGCCGAGATTAATGCAAACACGGCAGATTTTCATTACATTTCGAACTTTTATAGGACAAAAAAATAAAAGAAACCCGACCCTAAACCTATTCTATGGCGGCGACCGACGTCCTCCATTTGTGATCTCCATGTACGGGGGCGGGGTTCAAGACCCGTGAAGTGAAGGTGCGGTCTCCGGCGAGGAAACTAGAACACGGGAGACGGACCGGCCAGTTGGCACACCATGCCCTGCCGCCTCCCATGCCCTACTCATCCTCGGAGGAGTCCCCGACCTCGGCGGTGCCAGACGTTGGACGGGGGCAAGTAGGATGCGTGGCTAACGGTGCTCCCATCGTCGGCTGCCAGCGTGGCCACTGCTTGTGCGGCGACTTCAGCGAGGGCAACTACCTCGAGCTCCATCCCCGAAGACAAGATCTCCCGCAGAGCGTTCGCGCTTGCGGTCATGGCGGATGTGGTTCCAGGTAGGAGGACGATGCGCTATGGTGTGGAGGTTAGCTGGGCGTTGCTGCTTTAAGTAGCGCATTCCGGTGAGGCCAAGCGTCCGGGTGCGTCATTAAGTCACCGGAATTGTTCCTCGGGCACCGAGCCTCTTAATGACGACATACGAACGGATGACATGAATGCGGGCAGCTGACGCCGGCTGGGAACGCACTGCGCGACGGTGCGAGGGACGAGGGTTTTGCTGTGCCAGGGTAGTCAGCTGCGGTCGTGGCAACGTTGGAGATGCCCTTTGCTCACATGCGATCCCCGCATGTCATTAAAAAAGCAAGACGACCCGGCATGGTCTCAGGTCCAGAGGATGCAGTTGGCCGCGCTACACCACTTCGCGGACGCGTCGCGGCGCCCCGTGCATCCTCGACAAGCCGGGTGTTGGGGTGTGTTTGGATTGTGGCCAAAGTGCACCTTGCCAAAATTTTGGTCATGACCAAAAGATTGGTCTTTGTTTGGATGGTTGCCATTTTTTTAGCATGCCAATGAACTCTAGCCAACTCTAGTTCATTTTTATTGCCAATGTCGGCCAAATCATGGGCAACCAATACCTCAACCAAAATTTTGGTCATGACCCAAAGATTGGTCTTTGTTTGGATGGTTTCCATTTCTTTGGCATGCCAATGAACTCTAGCCAACTCAAGTTCATTTTTGTTGCCAATGTCGGCCAAATCATGGGCAACCAATACCTCAACCAAAATTTTGGCTACCCAATGCTTTGATGGGGCTACCTTGGGCATAAACCAAACATACCGTTGGTCGTGCCACAGCACTAACGCCACCCTCGGCAAACTGAAACCGACCGTGTCTAGCGACGATATGAGCGTGTCGCTCACCGCGGTCGCCGTGTCCAGAGACAGTGCTGGAGCTGCGCCCCGTTGTTGGCCCCAACGACCCACATGAACGGTTGTCGGTGGCGAGGAGGTCGTGGGCCAGCTCCTCCATTGGACTAGTCTGCGCTACATCGTCCCGACGGGTGTGCCCCACATGTCTGTTTCCCTGTTTTCCCGGCCATATTCGAGCGTCAGTGCTCCGCGTTGCGCATTAGGCCTTTCACTATGTAGGCCAAGCGAGACAACTTATTGTTTATTTGAGCCGTTCAAGTATAATCATGTGGCGTTTGCTTATTTCTTATTTCTCTCCAACCCTCTTCTCCATCGATCATGTCGCCCTCCAGTCGAGTCCATCCTCCCGCATGCCTCATTTGAACATTCCGCCAAGTATCATTCGCATGTACCCACCCTAGTCCTCTTTCAATAGATCTCCGGACCCCGAGATGAAATCGAGAGGGAACGAGTGGGGGCACGTGATACCTAAGGCGGATTCAAAATTTTGAACCGGTGATCATAGCATTCGCAAATCATATATAAAGGGTATTCAATGTTCGTTTCGTTTTTGAACGTACAATATACTCCCTCCTATCCTTTCTACTCCCTCCTTCCATCTATATCGGGCCTAATGCATTTTTCAAGACCGCCTTTGACTATTGACAATATTAATAGTACATGACATGTATAATGCGAAAATTATATCATTGGAAGCTCCTTTCACATACAAATTTGATGGTATGCTTTATTTAAGTTGCATGTCATATATTATTGCTCTACCTTTTGGTCAAAGTTAGCCTCGAAAACGCATTAGGCCCTATACAGATGGAAGGAGGGAGTAGTTTACATATAAGTTTTATGTGTAGTCAAAGTATATCTACTTTGATAAAAAAGGTATCAACATTCAACAACGCCCAATCAATATTGTTAGATTCGTACGTACTCCTAGATTTGTACTCGAGATGGTTTCCAATTTGACTATTGAAAGATTAATAGTACATGAGATGTATAATGTGAAAATTATATCATTGGAAACTCCTTTCACATACGAATTTGACCGTATGCTTTGTGTAAGTTGCATGTCATATATTATTACTCTAACATTTGGTCAAAGTTAGCCTCGAAAAAGCATTAGACCCTGTATGCTTCGTGTAAGTTGCATGTCATATATTATTACTCTAACATTTGTGTAAGTTGCATGTCATATATTATTACTCTAACATTTGGTCAAAGTAGTATAGTGGAAGTGGATCCTCTGACGTAGGTATCCCTGCCTTACCCTCCCTTTCGGTCACTTACTAGCGGACCCCATGGTTGCTAGGCCAAGCATGTCAGTTACTCAATGGGTTCGGCCATGTCAGGGGATCCTCATCCGTAGTAATACTCCCTCTGTTTTTATTTACTCCGCATAAAACGGAGGGAGTGGTGGTATAATAAATGACGCGGGCGGGGAGGGGGAGGGACGTCGGTTTGCTCTCAACTGCGGTCCCACAAGCGAGCGAAAACGCAAGATGAAGCGTGTTCCATTCGGTGGGCGACGTGGAGGGTCCAGCGTGCCGGGCTGCAACGCGAACGCGACAAGAGTGATGTACAGTCAAAACCGATGGACCGGTCGTCACCGGAGCCACTATTCACACCAGAACCTTCGCTGCTCGGCCTACGCCAGCCACTGCCCTAAAACCACACCAAATCTCCAGCCCATTCCCCCACCTTTCGATCCCCTAGCCCGCATCAAGTGTCCCCTAGTTCGCCGGAAAGCCATGGTGCGCCGCAGGATCACTTACTACAAGATGCTGACGCCGGTGCGACACGCAGAAATCGCGGTGGCGGTCGGTGCCACAGACCTCCATTCCCAAGCTTGCTTTGCGGCGGGCCAATCCCCGAGTTCTCTGGAGCCAAGCTACGAGGAGGAGGAAGCCGATCCAATGTTCATAGCGGAGGTCGCGGCGCAGAAGGCCCCCGATGGGTATGAGACGATGGACGTCGACTTCATGCCGGCATCCGAGTCCCGCATGGTGCAGGCGGACCAGCGGTTCAACATGGCGATACTAAAGGAGGACCGGGAGGCAGAGGCTCAACTCGACGTGGAGCGCGCGCATGCCTGTGCCATCGAGGCTCTCCTGCAGGAGGAACCGGATGTCGTGGATGTGAACCAGTCGGCGGAGGCTCAACTTGAGGCGGAGCGCGCGGATGCCGCTACCATCAAGGCCCTCCTGCAGGCGGAACCGGACGTCCTGGACTTGAACCGGGCAGCAGAGGCTCGACTCGACGCAGAGTGCGCGGATGCCGCTCTCATCGACGCCCTCCTGCAGGCAGAACCGGATGTCCTGGAGTTGAACCGGGCGGCGGAGGCTCGACTCGACGCAGAGCGTGCGGATTCCACTGCCATCGAGGCCCTCCTGCAGGCGGAACCAGATGTCCTCGACTTGAACCGGGCTGTGCTCTCGTCTATGCAGAGCACCCACACGCTCCGCTTGAACGAGTAGCTGGAGGCCGAGGACAACCACGGTGCGGAGACACACGTCAGCAGCGATGGCTGGTTCGCGTCGGCAGCCAAAGACGACGAGGCCGTCTCTTTCCGCGAGCAGTGATAGTTTTTCTTTATGTTGTTGTTTTCATGGATCTTTTGCTGTGTAAAACATATATTTGGTATGCAAGTCGCCTGGCTTGGGTCAGTCTACCATTTCAGGCGGTTGGATGAATATCATCTCCTAACCCTTCTTTCCTTCTTCCTCACCTCTTCTTCTTCCCCAACAGACCACCGCACGGGTCGTACGGATACTCCCCAACATGTGGTTGGATAAACATACTCTATGAACGAAAATTATGTGTCAGCGATAGGATGGCTGAGTTTGTTGTGTTCACATGCGACAGCACGTGTCAGTGAGGGTGTGTTCCCTTGGTTGGGTTTGCGGCGTGCAGGAGCGACTATGTGAGGGTGCGGTG
The DNA here is from genome assembly GCF_056163025.1 of Triticum urartu. Taxonomy (NCBI): domain Eukaryota; kingdom Viridiplantae; phylum Streptophyta; class Magnoliopsida; order Poales; family Poaceae; genus Triticum; species Triticum urartu. Next base: position 126,102,899 of record NC_141876.1, read on the forward strand.
CGACCGCGGCGTGCAGGAGCGACCGTGTGAGGGTGCGGTGCGACCACGATAGCCGTGCGCAAGTGTACCTCCTTCTCAATTTGAAAACTTTAGGCAAGCTTGGCAAAAATGTGTGGCGAAGTTTGGCAATGCAAGGCCTAGACCCAAACAGGATAAGTACGTACTCCCTCCGTTTCTTTTTAGTACGTACTAGGAGTACTAGTGTTAAAAAAGAAAGGCTGGGTTTTCCTTCGCGGGATTTAATCGATACAAATCCTCGTTTCACGTGTCAATTAATGTGTATTTTCTTCTCCAAAGACCAAAGAGCTAACCATCTCGCTCCTCATCGCTTGATTAATGCGGCGCCATGCAAACCAACCTTCTCACTTCCGCATGCATGCAGGGGATATTAATGTCCTTGGTTGCTAACCCCATCAATTTTGCCTCGATTAGTGTTAGTGGCCCTTTCCAAATTGTAATTTTGATATACCGGCCTTGTGTACAAAAAAATGGAGGTAGTAACTATATTTGACTTCCTTCCCCATTGCGGTGACGTCGACGATATTTTTTTGTGGTGGTTTGGCGAAGTCCGTTCGACGGAGAACACCATTTGCATCCAGGAAGTCCTTTACTAGTACTACTAGGAGTAACTAATGCGGTGAGATGGCTTCTCGAAGAAGACGATGGAGAAGCGGAGTCAGCGAAGAGTGAAACGATGGTTGCTTCGTTCGTGCTTTTGTGATTTGACGCCTCACTGCTTTGTGATTTGTGATAGAAGGGACAAGGGAGTGGACTCTGTGCTCTATACTGTAGTACTACATGCGTCAAAGCATGGGAGAAAGAGGAGAGACGTTGCATTTTTCTATTCCTTCAATCAATCAATCACGGAGCTTCGGTTCCATCTTTTTTGCTTTGGCAACACCGTCCATAGTGGTTCCCACAATGCCAAAAGCTATTTTCACATTTGGCTACACATTGTGGATGCCCTTAACCGTACCACTTGGTTTTGCTCCTGTGTGCTATCTATACAAATCTCAATTATATTGATCTAAAAAATTATAGAATCGAGATTAGTAAAAAGGAGGTGATTTTGCCGCGCGGATGGCGGGGGAAGTTTCTTATTTGAGCAATGCTACATCCACGTAATGGTTTACGTAAAGTTACGAACTGATGTGATGTGGGACTATTTGATTGGATTAAAGGAGAGGATTAGGCCCACCCCACCTGAAAATCAGGGGAGCATATATAGATTAGATGGAAAGTATACGTAGCAGCTACGTAGCCCTTTGTAAGTCTAGGATTAGGCTTCCTATTTTCGGAGGACGTTGTCCTGGCGGTTTGCTAACATGCGGTCCCATGTGTCAGTGCTTTACCAAGCCGATCCGCGTCCCACATGAGGCAGAAGAATGGCAGAAGCAACACGTGGTTAAGTTGAAGAAGATGAGGGAGAAGAGGATTCGGCAACGAGTGAAATGATGGTTGCTTCGTCCCTCCAACTTAACTACGGGAAAGGTGCAGCTTTGTGATTTGACGCCTCCTTGATCATTACTACACTGGCGCCATGACTGGGGTGCTTCACCCCGGCTGCTCTGCACTGTATTCCGGTATGGCACGTGGACCCGGTAGCTTGATGTCCCACATGTCGGCGAAAGGGACTAGAAGATTTACGAAAGTGAGCGCTCCACTCTTACGATGGAGGAGTAGACGACACGATGGCCCAGTGAACTGTCACTTGTACTGTATAGTACTAGTATAGTTTTGCTGTTTCGCACGATCCATCGATACAAACTGTAAGTGCATCTAGTGCCACCCCTAGTTGGTTTTGGAGTATTGACGACAAACCTAGTTGAGGGACTAATGTGTTTGTGATAATTGCAGGATAACACAGGTAGAAGTCCCTCATTGATTCGGTTTTCCTACCAGAGATGACCCCTAAAAATGTATGAAGACATTGAAGTCAAAGGTGGTATATGAAGATATTCACATTGAAGACTATGACAAGAGAAGACACCACATGAAGCCTATGGAGCTCAAAGACTTAGATCTTTCGTAGTTCTCTTTCTTCTGTATTGAGTCATAGGAACCACCATACTGTTAAGTGGGGTCCAAGAGAACCAGTCAGAATGACTGAAGTGATGCTTAAACAAAACCTATGTCTTCGAGTGAAGACTTTGAGAGCGAATCTTGTCCAGAGTCGGGCAAGTCAGCTTTGCTTGAAGCCCAAGTAAAGTTGCCGTGTGAGTTTGAAATCTGACCGTTGGAACACGTGTCAGTTCCTTAGTGACCCAGGGTCAGTTCGGACAAATCAGGTCGGGTTGCCAAGTGGCTATAAATAGCCCACCCCCTACAACCATAAACGGTTGGCTGCTCAGATTCAGAGTACGGCTTTTGTCGTTTGAGAGCAACCCACCTCGAAGCCTTTGAGAGAGAATTCCTTGCGAGGATAAAGCCCTAACCACCCAGAGCCAAAGAGAATTAGGCATCACTTAAGTCTTCTTGTCTGTGTGATCTGAAGACTTATTACACTTGAGCACTGTGCATCCTCCAGCCGGTTAGGCGTCGCGTTCTGAGCATCCAAGAGACATTGTGGATTGCCGGTGAACGAAGTTTGTGAAGGTTTGGGAGTCTACCTTGAAGACTTACCAGAGTGATTGGGAGAGGTCTGTGTGACCTTAGCTCAAGGGGAATACGGTGAGGACTGGGTGTCCTGAGCTGCGTGTTCAGGACTGGGTGTCCGGGACTGTGTGTCCTAAGGTTTAAATACCTAGCCGCCCTAACCAGACGTACAGTTGTCACAGCAACTGGAACTGGTCCAACAAATCATTGTCTTCAGCGAGTCACTGGTTTCATCTTCCCTTCCCTTTACTTACTGTTACTCCTTGTGAAGTCATTGTATGTTCGCACTATCTTTTGTCTTCACTGAGTGACTGCGTGTTCTGTGTGGCTTCACAATATCTTCCTACCTAATCCTTACTACATTGCTGCTATTAGTCATTGTGCTTTCACTCTATTGAATACTTGACTATGGCTTGCCTAGTGTAGTCTACCTTCCGCTGCAGGGTAATAGGTTTATTTCTATCGTTCGTCTTCATAACTTCCACGTTTTGAAGACTTTCATGAAAATCGCCTATTCACCCCCCCTCTAGTCGATATAACGCACTTTCACAAACCCGATTAAATAGGAAAGGGAGGGATTTTTCCCGCATGGTAGATGATACTGGCCATACATTTCAAAGGCAATTTTAATGTATGCAAACTGAATAATTATAAGTAACAATATGATATCTAGTAAAACTGAAAACACATATGATTTATTGTGTTAGAGTGTAGTTGTAGTGCTGTATTGCATAGTTGTTAGATGTAACATTCGAGAACATGTAGAGATGTAGTTTTGGAGGGCCTACAGACAGAAAAGCGTAATACGGTCACTGAACTTCAGAATAAGCTGATTACGGTCACTATATACGTTTTGCGGTGATTATACGGTCACTTGCTCACAGATCAGCATCGGATTGCACTCTGTTGATCGGCCAAATAGTCTGCGTGGCGCCATGTTGACTAGTTAACTTGACCACATTCATTGTGGGTCCCACCTGTCAGTTCGCATAGGCAAAAGGTCAGATAAACACAAATTTACGCAGGCGCGACAAGGCTCCAACCCGTGCGCGGGAATCACCTGGTTGTGTATGTGTCTGTCAGGGCCTGATGCGTGCGCATGCACGTGTAGGTTGAGCACTTGAGCATGAGAGTGTGTGTTGGTCGTGTGGTGTACTGGTGTGTGCATGCATGCGTGCGTGTGTGCGTGTGAGTGTTGCGTGCGTGCATGGCTGCGTGTGTATGTGTGAGTGTTGCGTGCGTGCATGGGTGCATGTGTTTGTGTGAGTGTTGCGTGGATGTAGTTCGTGTGCATGCGTGCGTGTGTGTATAATCACGACACCAGCTCCTGTGTGTTAAAACAGACGGCTCAGCATACCAATACAAGGCCACCTTGTCTGCTGTGCCTGCGGTCATGACTTCGAACCACCGTCCAAATATTCTTTTGTCGTTTGTTTTCATTCTTACTAGCAAGATGCCCGTGCGTTGCACGTAACATCAAGATGCATTTGTATGACTTGTTTATCTTGTGAGAGAAAAGGATGAACGAGGGAAGGCCTTATTTGCAAATGTGGAGAGGTGTGTGGGTACCTTTTTGCAAAATTGCCATAGTATCTTTCCTATCCATCAGATATAAATCGGACGGCCTATATTGCAGGATGGCAGGCACACCATCGTCACCAACTCTGTTTTTATAAGAGTGTATTTTATGTATTTTATAAGAGTGTAGATGTAGAGTAGATACAAGTCGACAGGTGGGCACGATGGTAGTGAGATAATGTGATGCAACACTAGAGGTGCCACGTGGAGCGTTTAACTGGTCAAGTAGTCATGTCATGAGCAAATACAGAGTTGTACGGTGAGCCCGTGACTGCATAATAACCACTAAACATAAATGGTGACCGTAATGAGTGGATTCTGAAGTCCAATGTACGTATCGTGCTTTCGCTTCAAATACAATGATCGTCATTGCATATATCGCGAGAGAAAGATGAAACATGCCTGAATTTTCTGGGGGGCTTACTTTTAGAGGACCTGGAGATAGTTTTGTATGCATACGTGAAAGGGCGTACAGGGGGGGTATGCGATGGAGAGAGAGATGCTCTTCGTTTCTCTTTATTATGACTAACTTTGTATATAGTATAAAAATATACAAATTCACATTGCGGAATAAATATCATTGTGGGCACCATGCAATGCAAATTAGCGTTCGTACTCCTCCATATAACTTTGTAATGTTGTATATATGTAGAAACTCTAAAATATTTTTTTGGCCACACTTTATTCAAAAGGAATGTTGTATGCGAAATAAACGTGAAGAGAGGGCTTTTTAGATCAATGGGGTATGTGATGTAACATGTGTGAATGTGTAGTTGATGCATTTGGCGGGGCCTAGAGAGGTATGTGTGTGTATTACGTATTCGAGAGAGGCCTGGATAGAGGGGCCGACGGGGGGCGTGGGAGAGATAGCACGAGAAATGAGAGTGGTCTAGAGAGAGACGAATATGACGTCACGACAAGAGATTCCATTCTGTTGAGTGTGTATATGCAAGGGGGGAGGGAATAGAGGCACCAGGAGAAATTTTCTATGTGTGTGGTGTTTGTGTTGGTATTTGTGGGTGTGAGAAGATAATGAGACGTGGGGGCAGAGGGTGTGTCACCGCGTGAGGTCCGGTGGATCGAGGTGAGGCCCTTCATTCTGTTCCGTCCTGCGCCACATTGGTTGGCCCGTGGCACATTTAGGAAGACCCATGGATGACTAGTCGTACAAGACAAAGATAGCAGAACTGTGAAGGACTCTGTGTCCACTGAGAAAGCCGGATAGGATTGGTAACCCTAGGTTCTTGGACTAAGGTAACCCCTTTATCTCTGATATTACTATTCATCCAACCTAACTTTAAGGGGCATCCTACAGAATGCTCTGCTAGAATCATACTCGTCGATTAGGAAGAGAGGTGTGAGACAATGCGTGAGAGACAGGCGTAAAGATAATGTGCGTACATGAGACACGTAGGAAGGTCCATGTATATAGAAAGGATCAATGAGGATTGTGCGTGTGTATGTTTGCGAGAGGAAGAGTGCTTGTGATAAAGGTTAGTGAAAATAGTTGTAAATGGTTATGAGAGAGAGGGAGGGTTATATCTAGAGCATGTGTGCGAGAAAGACACCTCGGGAGAGAGTGTGTGAGCATGTGTGAGAGACCACCGATGGAGAGTGAAACTACACGTAAAAGACTGCTCTACACATTGATTAAAGATATAAATTATATCCAAATATTAGGATGGGATCATGATATTTACAATTCGTGTAAGGAGCGGTCATTGATCCATCAGACATCTAGATTCTATCGAATTTGAGCATGTCTATGTTATTATTCGACACAATTGATCCCCATAGTTGGTATTTTGAACTCCAGACAATGCATCACTTTAGCAATCGAATATAAACGTGAGTATAGTTCATGTTGTGTGTGTAAAGCACATTATACATATGAAAGTTACACAATGGACATTATAAATAGCTACTACCTATGAACTAGCATACATTTGAATTCAACTTAAGGTGGTTTAAAAAAATCAAATTCAACATGAAGTCCATTCAATTATTTGAATTAGATATCATGGCATTTGTAAACCATACCTAAATTATGGGGCACCAATCTTTGCTCTAATTTTGTACATAATAGCATATGTAGTCGTGTACAAAATAGATTCAAATTTAGCTCCTCCATTCCAAAATAATCGTAGTTATAGGATTTTCAAGTGTCAAAATTTCAAAAAGAAGCGGATAATTTAATGAGGTTTCAAACAAACAAGGTCAAATATAACGTTTTATATTTAGGTCAATCCTCATAGTTCAAGAGTACTCTAAACGTGAATGCTTGTGTTTCAAAATTTCGAACGAAGCGCCAAAAGAGCCTCTACTCGCCTGAAACCGCGTGAGACCAATGTTTGGTAGTACAAGGAAATTACTTTTCTAATAACTCCGACCCATGAAACCTACCGGCCTGACGTCCAAAGGTCTAAACCGGGTTAGGTTTGTAGCTACATCTTGACGCCACGCAACCGCATCCGAAAAACATTCATACACAATGGCGCCTAAGCACACATGCACGCGGCCGTAATCGCTCCCGCCCACTATTTGGGACACCTGGGATTACCGTCCTACCCCCGACCCACAGTAGGTCCCAAATTTAAGAGGGGGGCAAAGTTTGTACTTTCCCCAAATTTCAAACAAGCGCGTCCCATCTTCTGTTCAAAAAAGCCAAAAACAAGCGCGCCCCAGACCGAAACATTGTTCCCCCCACCCGTCCGATTCCCCATTCGTACTCCGTGGGCGCCAAAACTACCTCTCCACCAGCCGCGAAACCCCGGCGTCCTCCGTCCGCTACCCCATCCCACCCATCAACCGCCGCCCTCCTCCATCACGCCGGAGCCGATACCCCGACGTCGTCGTCCACCGCAACCTCAACCGCAACGCCCTCCACGACTAGTAGTTGAAGCCGAGGCCGAGCCATCTGTACCCGAGCCAGTTCAACCACGCCGTCCTGTGCCTCACCGCTGCCGCTCCAAATTCGCCACCCTCCACCGCACCGGAGCTGTTCCTGCTACGCCGTCCTTCGCCGCCTCGGATCTGCTTCCCCTCCGCTAACATACGGCCACGGCAACACAGTCAACAATTTGGCCATGGGTTCGTCCAAGCATGCACCCTCAAGAACATCGGTTTCCCCGGTAAAAACAAGAAGATCGGCGCGACATGTGGGGGTGACCACACCGGCAACCGAAAAAGGTACTCCTCTTCCCTTATTCGTGCAAATCTTACATCTCTGCTTGCACGGTATTCATCCCACAAAAGACACTAGTTGACCGCTTCTTCTTGATACTAGATGTTCCTAGTAACTCGTGATGCACAAGGTTTCTCCTCATATACTATTTCACCTTAGCTAGAGGTCCATCGCCCCCTGAATTTCAATTTCTGGCCACTTGATTCCCAATTAACGGAAGCATTCCCCGGTGTAACAGGCGCTAGTACGCCTATTACGCCGGGGAAGCAGCGCCTTGGTGTTTATCATAGGGGCGTGTGCGGCCTAGAGCTAATGGCGCCCGATCTGGAGGTCGGCCCGGATTAAAGGGATGGCCTGGGGGCGCTGCCAAGCACGGCGGTGGTGTGAGGTCGATGGGAGGGCGGGGCGGCGGAGGTAGGGGTCTGGGCCAGTGGTCGCTGGCGGTTCGAGAAAGATCGTCAACAGTGACTGGCGGGAGGTAGATGAAGGCCATCTGCCCGTTCCTTATAGATCGGACGGTTCATTAAAAAAAATCGAATGACCTATTTATTTTCAGTCGACTGTTATCTTAGATATGACCACATGTGGTGGCGTGCTGGAGGAGTACTTGCATTTCCTGTGCTCATATATTACAAAATCATACAGAGTAGAATCTAATTTTGTTTTCCATGCAATGTTGTAGAGATATCATATGTCTCATGTCATTTGTTTTATGGCCACCTGCTATCTGCTACTTTTACAGTGCACTAGTTCTGCACACACTTCACCCTTACTCTCACTGTTGTGTTTTTATGCAAGGGTATTTCAGACTCTGCTGCCATGAGAGAAGCCAAAAAGAGAAGAGATAAGTCGCTCCAGCTTGTTGTGCGGCTAGGCAAGACACGTTTCAACGCTTTAATGGGTGCAGTGTCAGCAGATGGAGACGGGAATGTAGCTCTGGAGTTGATGACCTCGCTCGCAATGAACCACCATCCCAGGTGCTTGCTTTAACTTCGCGGTGTCATATGTGGTTGCATGTTCCATATGGTGTCTAGCTTGTATTCAAAAGGCCGAAGTTGATAAGATAAGGAAAGATATTTTCTTTACATGAACCACCATCCCGTGAGCACCAGAAGACAAATAGCTAGTCAGGGCACTGGCCGAGCCAGTGACAAGCCCAGCAAAGATAGGAATCACCTGGAAGCCAACTAAAAAGCTGCGATGGTGGCGAAGCAACCCGCCTCCCACTAGGCTCTTAGGTCCTAGATGATCATGCTCACCACTCCAGCCGGATGTCTAGCTTGTATTGCTTCCAATTTGGTTAAATTGCATCTGCTTAGCGTACACATTATACCTTTGAATATGACATGCCTTTCTGTTTTTGGTACATACTAGTACATCTATGTATTAACCATGTTCTTACATCAAACTAATGTTCTTGTGTATCCCTCATCGTTCACTTATGACAAGGCAGGCATGCAAGGGGACTACTCCTCATTTAAAGAATGCAGCGTCAGCCTCCCGACATGATTCTCAAGAAACAGAAATGCTACATGAAGATAGTGAACGTAGCTTTGTAGTTGATTACATCATTTCCCCTACACTAGCATCGCATGTGCTTGCTCTAACTTGGCAGCGTGATATGTGGTTGCATGTTGCATATGGTGTCTAGATTGTAATTCTTCCAATCTGGTTAAACTGCATGTGCTAGTCTGCTTAGCTTATACATTATACCTGTTAGTGTGACATGCCTACCTGTATTTAGTACATAGTACATCTGTCTATTAAGCATGTCATTACATAAAACTATTGTTTTTTTTGTATCCCGCATCAATCAACATGACGAGACACCTTTAGTATATGCAGTGTGATATTAGTTGCATCTTTCATATGATTTATAGCATGTGCTACTTCTAATTTGTTGAAATTCCATTTATGATGGGACACTTTTTAACTTGGCAGAGTCATATTGGTTGCATCTTTCATGTGGTGTCTAGCTTGCATTGCTTCTTATTTGCTGGAATGGTTTCTGCTTAGTTTACACAAACAGTTGTGAACATGTCATGCCGTCTTGTTTTCCGTACATATTCCATCCTGGTATCATGTGTTTGCCTTACATCAAAGTAGTGATTGTCGGTATCATGCATGAATGAGTTCTGAAGAGACAATTTTATTGCTTTTTCTTGTCGGTTTTACTTGACAATTCAAAATCAATAAAGCGGAAGGAAGTTAGCAAGGCAGCGGATAAAGGTGCTCCTTCCGAACGGAGGGCCTCTACAGTTTCTACTCCTCCACACCCCCAAGATGATTTCCAAGACAACACATGCATGGACACTCAACAAAGCTGTGTTTATGATGAGCACGTCTCCCCTAGTGCAGCATCACCGGTGCTCCCTCTAACTTGGCACTGTTATATGTGGTTGCATGTTATGTGTGATGTCTAGCTTGTATTGCTTCTAATTTTGTTGAATTCCATCTGCTTACCTTACACATTATACTTGAGTAAGACACGTGTTCCTGTTTCTAGAACATACAATATCTGTCTATCACACCATGTTCTTACATCATATTACTACTGTTGTGTAACCTGCAATAATCACTTATCATAAGACACGTTTGACTTCGGAGTGTGATATAGGTTACATCTCACATTCTTTTCTAGCTTGTACTACTAATTTGTTGAAATGGCACTTATGACGAGACAGTTTTAACTTGTAGAGTGATATTCGTTGCATCTTTCATATGGTGTCTAGCTTTCATTGCTTCTAATTTGTTGAAATGCCCTCTCCTTAGTTTACACATCATAAGTTGTGAATATGCAATGCTATGAATATGCAATGGCACTAATGACGAGAGACCTCTAACATGGTAGTGTAATGTTGTTTGCATCTTGCATATCATTTATTTCTTGTAATGCTTCACATTTGTTTAAACGCCATTTATGATGAGACACTGTTAACTTGGCAGAGCGATATTTGTAGCATCTTTCATCTGGTGTCTACCTTCCATTGAATTGCTTCTAATTTGGTGAAATGTCTTCTTCTTAGTTTACACATCATAGTTTTGGTTATCTCTTCCATCCTGTTTTTCATACATATTACATCCTCCTATCATGTGGTTGTCTAACATCAAAGTTCAGTTCTCTTTCTTCTGTATTTAGTCATAGGAACCACCGTACTGTTAAGTGGGGTCCAAGAGAACCAGTCAGAATGAATGAAGTGATGCTTAAACAAAACCTATGTCTTCGAGTGAAGACTTTGAGAGCGAATCTTGTCCAGAGTCGGGCAAGTCAGCTTTGCTTGAAGCCCAAGTAAAGTTGCCGTGTGAGTTTGAAATCTGACCGTTGGAACACGTGTCAGTTCCTTAGTGACCCAGGGTCATTTCGGACAAATCAGGTCGGGTTGCCAAGTGGCTATAAATAGCCCACCCCCTACAACCATAAATGGTTGGCTGCACAGATTTAGAGTACGGCTTTTGTCATTTGAGAGCAACCCACCTCGAAGCCTTTGAGAGAGAATTCCTTGCGAGGATAAAGCCCTAACCACCCAGAGCCAAAGAGAATTAGGCATCACTTAAGTCTTCTTGTCTGTGTGATCTGAAGACTTATTACACTTGAGGACTGTGCATCCTCCAGCTGGTTAGGCGTCGCGCTCTGAGCATCCAAGAGACATTGTGGATTGCCTGTGAACGATGTCTGTGAAGGTTTGGGAGTCTACCTTGAAGACTTACCAGAGTGATTGGGCAAGGTCTGTGTGACCTTAGCTCAAGGGGAATACGGTGAGGACTGGGTGTCCTGAGCTGCGTGTTCAGGACTGGGTGTCCGGGACTGTGTGTCCTAAGGTTTAAATACCTAGCCACCCTAACCAGACGTACAGTTGTCACAGCAACTGGAACTGGTCCAACAAATCATTGTCTTCAGCGAGTCACTGGTTTCATCTTCCCTTCCCTTTACTTACTGTTACTCCTTGTGAAGTCATTGTATGTTCGCACTATCTTTTGTCTTCACTGAGTGACTGCGTGTTCTATGTGGCTTCACAATATCTTCCTACCTGATCCTTACTACATTGCTGCTATTAGTCATTGTGCTTTCACTCTATTGAATACTTGACTATGGCTTGCCTAGTGTAGTCTACCTTCCGCTGCAGGATAATAGGTTTATTTCTATCGTTCGTCTTCATAACTTCCACGTTTTGAAGACTTCCATAAAAATCGCCTATTCACCCCCCCTCTAGTCGATATAACGCACTTTCAATTGGTATCAGAGAAAGGTGCTCCCTTGTTCTGTGTGATTCGGTTTAACCACCTGGAGTTTTAGCTATGTCGACTGCAGGGATAATTAAAGTCTCCGCTGCATGCCCTGTCTTCGATGGAACTGAATATCCCTACTGGAAGAATAAGATGCGCATGCATCTTGAAGCCATTGACGTCGACCTATGGTATGTCGTCAAGAACGGCGTTCCCAAGGCTGGAGAAGGTGTCACTGCTGCTGATGTCAAGAAGTTCATTCAACTGGACTCTACTGCCAAGAATATCATCTGTGGTCATCTGACCAAAGGACAGTATGGCCGTGTGAGTGCTTTGGAAACATCTAAGCTGGTCTGGGACTGGCTCTCCAAGGTCAATGAAGGCATCTCAACCCAGAGAGATCAGAGAATCAGTGTCCTTCGCAACCTCTTCAATCGCTTCAAGCGAAATGACAATAAGAATGTCCAGCTCACATTTGACCGACTCACTGACATCACAAATGAGCTTCAAGCCCTTGGCGCTACTGAGATCACCAAACATGAAGTCGTCAAGACACTACTGAGATCACTTGATAGTTCGTTTGACACCCTAGCCCTGATGATTCAAGAACGTCCTGATTTCAAGACACTCGATCCGTCTGACATACTTGAGAGGCTCAACACACATGAGTTTCAGCTTTCTGAGAAAAGAGATATCTACGGTCCAAACTATGGGCGAATTCGTGCCTTGAAGGCAAAAGCTGTCTCCTCATCTGAAGAAGAATCTGATAGCAGTTTGGATGATCCTGAAGACATTGGAAGGGAACTTGCTATGCTTGTGAAGAAGTTCCAAAAATTCACCAAGAAGAAAGGTTTCAGAAAGTCTTCCCGATCAAGCTCAAGGAATGATGAAGCTTCTGCTCATGACTACAAGAAAAGAAAACATGTCACAAGTGCAAGAAACCTGGCCACTTCATCTCTGAGTGTCCACAGTGGGACAATGAGAACAAAAAGAAGAAGAAGAGAAAGGAATATGACTCTGACGACAAGAAGAAGAAGAAATACTCAAAGTCTTCTTCCAAGTCTTCCTCAAAGTCTTCATCACACAAGAAGAGCTCATCTGGCAAGGCACGTGCGTTTGTTGGCAAGGAAATGGATTCAGAGGAGGAGTCCGCTTCTGAGGAGGCAGAGGTGGAGTCTGAGGAGGAGTTCGATTCAGGCGTCGCAAGTCTGGCTACAGCATACGTTGCCAAGTCCATCTTCAACACTGAAGACAATGACTTCATCACCGACACCGATGCAAATGACAAGGACTACTCCGCTTCTACCTACTGCTTCATGGCACGCAATGCCAAGGTAAACACACGCACTACTCACTATCAAAAATCTAGTGACGATGACTCTGATTGTGGTTCAAAACCCAGCTACAAAAAACTTGCTAAAATTGCAACTGAACAACAGAAAGCTATGGAACATATTCAAAAACTGTTAGACAGAAGCGATGATCTCTTAGGTGCTGAAATGACTCGATCTGAATCCTTAATTGAAGACATAAAAAATCTTCACGTTAAGTATGAGGAACTTGAAAGTCGTCATGAAACTCTCTCAACAACTCATGAAAAGCTTTCCTATGATTATCTTCAAAGGAAGCAAGATCTTGAGAAATTGAGAGCGGCTCATGAAGATCTTCAAAAGGAAACGAGTCACTTCGCGCCAAACAGATCAGTTCCGCTCAGGAAGGATTTGAACCACCATGTCTTAAATGCATTGAGCATGATAATGCTACTTCTGTTGCTGAATGTTCTACTGCTACTACTGTTGCAATATCTTCAACTGTTGATGTGGTAACTAACCCCTCTGCTGAGGATACCACTGCTATTGCTGATGAGAATGCTACGTTGAAGACATTGCTTGAAACAGGGATGTACAAAATTCTTAAAGGGCATCAGACACTATGTGATGTCCTCAAAAAGCAGATTCTGAACCGAAACCCGAGGAAAGAGGGTGTTGGGTTCGTAAGGAAAATGAATGCTGATGGCTCTTACTGGAAACCTGAGCAGTACCTCAAAACCACGTGGGTTGCTGCAAAGGAACCTTCAGCAGATCCATCCAATCTATCTGGCTTCACTTGTGCTAACCCCATTATCATTGATGAATCCCTTGATGCAAACTATAAACTGTTTAAGAATCAGAATGGTGAAGTGTTTGCCAGGTACATTGGTACTAACTGCAGGAATGGACCGCCTATGAAGAAGATCTGGGTTCCGAAAAGGTGTCTGGAGAATCTTCCTGTGAATGTCATCATGACACCTCACATGAAGAAGACAAACCTCAGACCAAAGGCTTCATATGGTCCAAAGGCTTCATACAGACAGAGGACTCACCTGAGTCACACTAACGCAAATGTTTTGCAGGGAAACCATACTCAGGCATATGAATATGAGAGCGGTTCATCAAACCGCCATGTTCATAAGACCAAGAACTATTCTGCTTATTCTTATGAGTACTATTGTCCGCCTGCAAGACTGTTTGCTAGGGCTCCAAAGCCAAAGTTCTTAGATGCTGCACTTAGACTTATTGCTTCTAAGCCACCCTTGAAGATGTGGGTGGCTAAGAAAGCTTAACTCTCTTTTGCAGGGAAAGGTCTCCAGCAGAAAACCAAAATCGTCTGACGCTATTGCTGGGGACCTTAAACATCTTGTAGGGCGCAAGATCAAATGCCCGAATGGTCTTACTATGTACTTCGTTCCTGAATCGCTTGCTACTCTCCCTATTAGTCCTAATCTGGATCTAAGCTTTCATAACCCACTGGTTCGTCAAATGTTTTTGCTTCACAATGCTCTTCGTGAAACCTATCCCCCTAACTGCACTGTAGGGTACGACACCAGCGTCTTCAGAATGGATTATTGATAGTGGGTGTACAAATCACATGACTGGCAAAAGAAGCCTTCTTATGGTCTCAACCTTACGTCCATCCGACAAGAGCCACATCACATTTGCTGACACTGGTAAAAGTAAGGTATTGGGTCTAGGTAGAGTTGCAATCTCAAGGGATCAACACATGGATAAAGTCATGCTTGTTGAATCCCTTGGCTTCAACTTAATGTCTGTCTCAATGCTTTGCGATTTAAACATGATCATAATATTTGGAAAATATCGTTGCCTTGTTCTAATGGAATCTGACAAGTCTCTAGTATTTGAAGGGTATCGAAAAGATGATTTGTACGTGGTAGATTTCTCAGCAGGACCACAGCTTGCCGTATGTCTTCTAGCAAAAGCTTCAGAATGCTGGCTCTGGCATCGGAGGCTTGGGCATGCTGGCATGAGGACCCTCCACACCCTGGCAAAGAAGAAGCATGTCATAGGCATCGAGGGCGTCAAGTTCAAGAAAGATCACTTATGCGGTGCCTATGAGGCAGGAAAGATGACGAGGGCCAAACATCCCTCGAAGACAATCATGACCACTACTCGACCCTTCGAACTGCTTCACATGGATCTTTTCGGTCCCACTCATTACTCAACTCTTACTACTACTGCTTGTCTCTATGGCTTTGTCATTGTTGATGATTATTCTAGATATACTTGGGTGCACATAATCCTTTACAAGACTGAAGTGCAGGATGTCTTCAGACGCTTCGCCAATCGAGCAATGAACAAATATGGCGCCAAGATAAAGCATATCAGAAGTGACAATGGCACTGAATTCAAGAACACTGGCCTTGATACATATCTTGATACCTTGGGCATCACACATGAATTCTCAGCCCCGTACACGCCACAGCAGAATGGGGTCGTCGAACGCAAGAATAGAACACTCATTGAGATGGCCAGAACAATGCTAGATGAATACAAGACTCCAAGAAAATTCTGGCCTGAAGCCATTGATACTGCATGCCATACAATCAATCGTGTTTATCTTCACAAGCTTCTGAACAAGACATCTTATGATCTCCTTACTGGAAAGAAGCCAAATGTCAGTTACTTCAGAGTATTTGGCGCCAGGTGCTGGATCAAGGACCCACATCACACCTCAAAGTTTGCACCAAAAGCACATGAGGGTTTTATGCTTGGATATGGAAATGATTCGCACTCCTACAAAGTCTTCAATCTCTTTCATTACAAAGTGGTTGAAACAGTGGATGTGCGGTTCGATGAGACCAACGGTTCACAAAGAGAGCAACTGACAAATGTGCTAGATGAAGTTCCATCCAGTGAATCAATCAAGCTAATGGGAACTGGAGAAATTATACCTTCTGAAGCTCATCCTGAAGAAGAACTTATCATCTCAGCACCTGATCAACATGAAGACAATGCTCAGCCTGAAGACATTCCTTCTAACAACGACAATGATCAGCAAGAGCAAAATCTTTGCCCTGTACATCCTCGCGTTGCCAATGAAGTGCAGATTGAAAGAATAATTGATAGCATCAATGCACCCGGTCCACTCACTCGTTCAAGGGCAACTCAGCTAGCAAATTTCTGTGGGCACTTCGCATTCGTCTCAATAACAGAACCCAAGAAAGTTGAAGAAGCTTTCATGGAACCTGAATGGATTCAAGCTATGCAAGACGAGCTTCAACAGTTTGAGCTGAATAATGTATGGGAACTGGTCAAGCGTCCCAATCCTCGGAAGCACAACATAATAGGCACCAAATGGATATACCGCAACAAGCAAGATGAGCAAGGTCAAGTTGTCAGAAACAAAGCTCGTCTCGTTGCTCAAGGATATACTCAAGTGGAAGGCATTGAATTCGATGAAACATTTGCTCCTGTGGCTAGACTTGAAGCCATACGCATACTGTTGGCCTATGCAAATCATCACAACATACTTCTTTATCAAATGGATGTGAAGAGCGCCTTCCTCAATGGCAAGATTGAAGAAGAAGTGTATGTTGCACAACCTCCTGGCTTTGAAGATCCAAATCATCCTGACATGGTATACAAGCTCAACAAGGCACTGTATGGCCTCAAACAAGCCCCTCGGGCCTGGTATGACACACTCAAATACTTCCTGAAGAGCAAAGGCTTCATACCTGGTTCTCTCGACCCCACTCTCTTCACGAAGACATATGATGGTGAACTGTTTGTGTGCCAAATATATGTGGATGACATTATCTTCGGCTGCACCAATCAGAAGTACAGTGAAGAGTTTGGATATATGATGCAAGAGCAATATCAAATGTCTATGATGGGAGAGCTGAAGTTCTTTCTTGGTCTTCAAATATGACAGCAACGCAACGGCATCTTCATATCTCAAGAGAAGTATCTCAAAGATTGCCTGAAGAAGTTCGGTATGCAAGACTGCAAAGTCTTCACGATGCCAATGCCAGCCAAGCATCATTTGGGTCCTGACGACAATGGTAAAGAGTTCGATCAAAAGGTATACCGCTCCATGATTGGTTCTTTACTTTATCTATGTGCATCTAGGCCAGATATTATGCTTAGTGTTTCCATGTGTGCTCGATTTCAAGCGGCACCAAAGGAGTCGCATCACTTAGCTGTGAAGCGAATTCTTCGATATTTGGCTCACACCCCAACTCTAGGATTATGGTATCCAAAGGGCTCAGAGTTTGATCTGGTTGGATTCTCGGATGCTGATTATGCTGGTGACAAAGTTGATCGCAAGTCTACATCAGGCACATGTCACTTTCTGGGACGATCACTTGTATGTTGGTCTTCAAAGAAGCAGAACTGTGTATCTCTCTCCACTACTGAATCTGAATACATTGCTGCTGGATCTTGCTGCGCTCAGCTTCTGTGGATGAAGCAAACGCTCAAAGACTATGGCATTCATCTGAAGCAAGGGCCACTCTACTGCGACAACGAAAGCGCCATCAAGATTGCCAACAACCCAGTTGAGCACTCGAAGACAGAGCACATTGAAATTCGTCATCACTTTCTCAGAGATCATGTTGTGAAGGAAGATATTGATATCATACACGTCAACACTGAAGAGCAATTGGCAGATATCTTCACCAAGCCCTTGGATGAGAAGAGATTTTGCAAGTTACGGTGTGAGCTAAATATCCTGGAATCCTCAAATGTCCTGTGATCAGGCACACATCCTAACCCTTATGCATATTGATGACTTAGATGTGCAACACACGAAGTAAAGTATATCTTCAATCAATGAAGACATACATTCTAAGTGTGAATACATTAATGTGGAATTTGACTTCGGAGCGCCACGATAATTGTGCGCCGTGTCTGGGTCTAATACTTCCTATACGGTGGGTAACGCCACCACCAAATGTTATATTTTGAAGTGTTTCACTCATGGCGTTACCTTGCTATGTCTTCACATTTGGTTTGGCTTCAATCTCAACATGTCTTCATGATTATCTTCACTATGTTGATTATATATATATATATACTAGTGTTTTGTCCTCTACATCATTCACTTATAGCTATGTCTTCTTGTTGAATCTTTTGAACTAAGTGAATGTGATCGGACCCTAACCTCTCTATGCTATCTATCTCAAACTCTATCTCTCCAAATCATATGCATTCTATTGAAACTGTCGAATGTCTTCTCTGCGTCCTTGTCAGCAGAAGATACAAAGACAAACCTTAAGTCCACTTTCAATGCTCATTCCTCCACATGAAACCCGGAGAAGTAGGAACGACCACCCGACAATCCAGGCGTGCGTGGGACGTGGAACAAACCCCAAAATTCTGCATAATGGCCACGTGTTCCTCAGATGCGAATCGCCAGGGGCACCTGTGTAATAACGCAGTGCCGCCCCTGTACCTATAAATACACACTTCACGGCGGTCATTATCTCTTCTTCCACTCTCGCACGAACCCTAGCGCCACCGCTAGCCCTCGATGACGCCGGCGACGAAGCGCTTCGCTGCCGCATCTTCTCCGATGCCGTCTTCACGCCGACCGCGGACATCGTCCTCTCCGCCGTCGCTGTAGGTGTCCTCCGTTGCCAAGTTAGGGCACGGAAGATCGAACTGCTCGGCCTCATCTTCCACTCCGTCTAGCAGTTCTTAGTGTGGTAAATAAAACTTCCTTTTTACGGCACTGTTGATCCTATGGCTTTGTCACTTTCTACCACAAGCAGCTTATATTCACACAAGTTAGATCTCTCTCATACTGCATCTCATAACATGGCTAGTATATTCACTTATGCTTCACAAAGTAGTTAGATTCCTCACTTGTACTGATCTCTGGATTCGTACAAATCTGGAACCAACTCCTTATCTATGAGTGAATGTCTTCGCATGATGAGGTCAATGTCTTCTAAACTGATTTATATTCAAAATCTTCTGAGAATGCATATGACCTCTTCCTCTTCCCTCGCACCTTAATGCTGTCACAGGTACATGTCCGTGGGAGAATGCCTTGGTTCTCATAGTCTGCATTCATTTGCAGAATTCTTACAACATCATATAAATTCTCCCGAAGCAAGTTCCTGTTTGTCCAGCAAGTGAAAATCTTTGAAGCCTTTGAACGTGTTGAAGCCTTTCAGTTTAAAGTTCATGGCTTCAGAGAAATCAGCAAGGAAGGTTGGCAGAAAGCGTCGTGGAGAAACATCTAGAGATCTGCCAAATGACCTCTCAGAACTGTACAAGACAGATCCTGAAGAGGATTACAATCAGCGCAAGACCCGAATCCAATGGATTCGAAGATATTGCGCAAAACAATGGTTCAAATACCGATTTGTAACCCAGGAATATGCTGAGAAAAATTCCATCAAGAGACCGTGGGGAGACATCCTATACAAGAATCTTCAACCCAGGTCCAGAGATGAAGCCATTGAACAAGGCTTCTATCCCTGCATGGTCCGTGGGCCACAGCCTGTTGATGCACACCCATCGTCACTACTATGGTGTCGTGACGACATTCTATTCAAATGCAACTTCCAGTTTGCCCAGAACTCAGCGAAGCAAAACAAGAAGACATTGGGACTAGACTTCAACCCTGGTCCCTCAGCTCCAAGGGCTGATGGCACACGAGATGCAGAACCCAATGTCATCAGTCCTTTCTACAACCTTGAAGGCCTCATCACCCATATCTTGGTTCAAGGGACTGCAGTGAATGAGCCTGCAGCTGACGCTGAATCAGATGAAGTGCCTGCAGTGCCGAAGCCAAAGAAGTTGAAGAAGCCTAAAGCTTCAAAGCCTGCCCCTTCACCAAAAATCTCACGGGTGAAGCCATTGGCAACTGCACCTCCTGAAGACAGTGTGCAGTCCGAAGATTTATCACGCATCTCCAAGCCCCAGAAGGTCAAGATGCCTCTGCCACACACCGGCCAAGAGCTAACAGCTGCTGCCATTCTACGCAATGATGCCATTGATCTGTCAAGTGATGAAGATCTTGCAGATGACGCTCTTGAGCAACTCATCAAGAGCAAAGAAGAAGCAGAAATCTTCAATGATCTGCCTCTCTTTGATGTAATAATCATCCACAACTTCATTAATGAATGGTTTGACACGCCAAACATCAGCTTCGAAGATCTGCAACTACCCATTGGCCTCAGTGTCGCCTTCCATGGCGCCATTGCTTCAGAGTTAGCTATCGCCCAACGCATTGTTGAACTGAAGCAAAAGATTGACTATTAAAAGGCTCAGTTCAAGAAGCATATGGCCAAGCTCAACGTGCAAGAGGTGAAGAACTTCAAGATTATGCTGCACGAGCTCAAGGAAGCCTTTCTCAAGAAACATGCAGAAGCTCAAGGTTCTCGTGAGCGCATGAAGGTTCTGGCTGACAAATGTGTGCAGGCCTACAATGAGGCTGAGAAGCGCAAGGCCCTTGGGCGTCCTGGCATCGACCCCAGGATGGCAGCAAAGAAGATGAAGAAGCCTGCTACAGCTGAACCTGACGCACCAAGGCAGGAAGCAGATCCCATTGTCTTCCCAACTAGAATGATTGACTCGAAGCCAAAAAGCCGGTCAACCGCTTCAGAGCTCAAGAAGACGAGGACTGCTGAGGCTGAAGCCAGGAAGAGGAAACATCCTGAAGCCTCTCCTATTGCCCCCTCCAAGAAGAAGAGGAAGACCAAGAAAGAGCCTTTGATAGTTGAACCCATTTCCATGGTTCGTCCTGACGCTAAACGCCAACTGACAATCCATGAGCCTGCTTTCACAGAGGCTCATGAAGCTGAAGACTTTCCAGCAGCTGATCCCATCGCTGCTGAAGACATTGGTCAACATGACCATGTAGAAGATGGTGCAGTCCTTCCTCAGCTCGAGAACAGCGAACTCATCAGCATTGGTCGTCCTCTGATGCCAATCACTCAGGATGCTTCATGGGTTGATCGCCCACAAGAGGAAGAAGACTTTGAGGCCCAGCCAACTCCAACTACACAGGCGTCGCCTGCGTTGCGCAGGCTTTGCAAAGGACCTAGGCCTCCAGTCTCTGCGTCTGAAGCTGAAACTGCTGAAGACATTCCGGCTGCATCAGTCGATGAAGAAGAAGTCCCACAATCTGCTACTCCCCTATCCCACCAAGAAGTGGTTCTCGAGGAGAACGTGATTGTGACCGACCCTCCAGCTCGTCAAGTGGAGGTTGAAAATCTTGAGGCTTCCACCACCACCACCAATGAAGCTACTGACGCTGTCATGGCTGAAGCTAATGTGGAGCCCTCCCCGACAAAAGCATCAGAAGTCAGCGAAGCCACTGATCCCACTGCTTCTATTCCTGCACCTGCTGCCGGTCCCCAGTTTGACTATCATGTTGAGCACAGGCCTCAGGTACAGAAGCCAATCCTGCCCAGGTTCCCAGGTCCTGCATCAGCACCTGGATCCTTCAATATCAATGGCTTCAGAGCAGACAACACATTCTTCAATAGCTCCAGGAACCCCTACTCAAGGGAAAGGATATCATCTGATCGGTTCTGGAGCTATCCGCAGCGAAGCTATTACTCCTGCATACTATACAATCAAGGTCGCATCTTCCCCCACAAGCGTCTTGACATTGAAGCTATAGCTGGTCTGCCCTATCTGGAAGAAGCTCTGGATTGCTTCAAAGAAGTTGGATTGCTGCCATTCGTCACTGACCAAGAGCATTGGAATGAAGAGTTGCTGCTCCAATTCTATGCCACACTTCACATCCGCGGGTATAACAGAGATCCGAAGACTTGGGTCCTGGAGTGGATGACAGGAAACGTTCATCACGAAGCCAAAGCCTTTGACATCATTGAGCTCACTGGTCTGCCCACTCCCGAAGATCTCTACAAATCTGGCTGTCAACTTCACAGTGAAGCTGTGGAGAGCATCTTTCAGAAGCCTGAACCTAACATGAGTCAGATGCTCAGTATGATGAAGCCATTACCCCAAGATGCTGCATATCCCAAAGAGTTCTTTGTTGAAGACCTAGAGTATCTGCCAAGGACTATTTATCACATCATAAGGCGAACTCTCTAGCCCATCAAAGGGCACTCTCCACATGCCAAGCTTGAAGGTGCAATGAAGACTTTGGTCTTCTATATTCTTCATGGAAAATGCTTCAATGCACAGGACTTCTTCATTCGCCAACTTGTTGCATCAGGCTCTGATCTGTTTGGCTTGAAGTTCTACGCTCCATGGGTCATGCGGCTGATCAAACTTCACTCCACTATCTCATATCAGCCATCTGCTCGCAATCATCAGATTTTTCTGCCTGATGTGGATATGTCGATTGAAGCCATCTATCCTGAGCCTGCCAAGGAACCTCTCAGTCTTCAGAATGCAGAGCATCAATTTTCACTCAGAACGTTGAAGGCGTGGAAGCCGTAACTCGTGTGTATCCTTTGGCTGGCACTACACGTGCACCGCATCCTGCTCTCACTGAAGCCATTGACAATACAACTGCTCCACGACCCAAGAAGCGCACTCGTGTTCTCAACGACCGAGAGCTTCTTGTGGCTCTTCATCAGAAACAGGATAGGCATCATGACTGGCTGAAGCGTCAGATGCAAAGCCTCTTGGTGGATGTTAATCGCATTCGCAATCTTGCCACCAAGAATGCTTTTGTTGCCCATGAAACCTCTCGCCGCACATGGAAAGGGCTAACGCTGATGTGTTCTGAAGATGATCTTCAAGAGGATGGCTTCACTGAGCGATTCAAGTTTGACTCCACACCTCCTCGAAGGGCAGTGCTGCGACGAACTCCATCCCTTGAAGACTCTAAGTTCTATTCCTCTGTTGCAACTGTGAATGCCAGAGTGATCGAGGATGAAGACGATGCTACTTCACCGCCACCTCCTTCAGCACGCTTCGACTCTGCTCCAAGCTCTTCAGCACCGCCAAACACCACCAACGACCCTGCTGCTTCACCTACTCCTCATGGGAACGAGTAGATGCTCTATGTCTTCAAACCTTTTTGGTCCTTACTGACAAAAGGGGGAGAAGCATATGAGGTTGATAGTCTTCAAGCGGGTCCATATGGGCGGGTGCTTTATATTTTGCTTCGTGCTTACAACTCTCGTTTTGCTACATTTGGTTCTTTGAGTTGTAACACTTAAACTCGATATAAAGCACCCGCCCATATGGACCTGCTTGAAGACTATCAACCTCATATGCTTCTCCCCCATTTGTCAGTAAGGACCAAAAAATTTTGAAGACATAGAGCATCTACTCGTTCCCATGAGGAGTAGGTGAAGCAGCAGGGTCGTTGGTGGTGTTTGGCGGTGCTACTCGATGGTCGTCTGCTACTTATCTGCCACCTTGTGTTGCGATGATAAATTCCGCACTTAGATCATTCTGCAGACGTCCATTTTCCATTATGCATGTCATTATCTTCATATACTTGCACATGCATAGTGGATTGTCATCATAAGTTGAAGTGGATCTCCACAAGTACAACCTGCCATGTGCATTTGCATTCCAAAAGCAAATTACTTATATGCACATCTTCAGGGGGAGCCCTTGCAACTTATGAAGACAATTCCTTATACTTTACAATTTCACAGATTATATTCCCCGTTGAAAACTTCAACTAGTTTGTCATTAATCACCAAAAAGGGGGAGATTGTAAGTGCATCTACTGCCACCCCTAGTTGGTTTTGGAGTATTGACGACAAACCTAGTTGAGGGACTAATGTGTTTGTGAGAATTGCAGGATAACACAGGTAGAAGTCCCTCATTGATTCGGTTTTCCTACCAGAGATGACCCCTAAAAATGTATGAAGACATTGAAGTCAAAGGTGGTATAAGAAGATATTCACATTGAAGACTATGACAAGAGAAGACACCACATGAAGCCTATGGAGCTCGAAGACTTAGATCTTTCGTAGTTCTCTTTCTTCTGTATTGAGTCATAGGAACCACCATACTGTTAAGTGGGGTCCAAGAGAACCAGTCAGAATGACTGAAGTGATGCTTAAACAAAACCTATGTCTTCGAGTGAAGACTTTGAGAGCGAATCTTGTCCAGAGTCGGGCAAGTCAGCTTTGCTTGAAGCCCAAGTAAATTTGCCGTGTGAGTTTGAAATCTGACCGTTGGAACACGTGTCAGTTCCTTAGTGACCCAGGGTCATTTCAGACAAATCAGGTCGGGTTGCCAAGTGGCTATAAATAGCCCACCCCCTACAACCATAAACGGTTGGCTGCTCAGATTCAGAGTACGGCTTTTGTCGTTTGAGAGCAACCCACCTCGAAGCCTTTGAGAGAGAATTCCTTGCGAGGATAAAGCCCTAACCACCCAGAGCCAAAGAGAATTAGGCATCACTTAAGTCTTCTTGTCTGTGTGATCTGAAGACTTATTACACTTGAGGACTGTGCATCCTCCAGCCGGTTAGACGTCGCGTTCTGAGCATCCAAGAGACATTGTGGATTGCCGGTGAACGAAGTTTGTGAAGGTTTGGGAGTCTACCTTGAAGACTTACCAGAGTGATTGGGAGAGGTCTGTGTGACCTTAGCTCAAGGGGAATACGGTGAGGACTGGGTGTCCTGAGCTGCGTGTTCAGGACTGGGTGTCCGGGACTGTGTGTCCTAAGGTTTAAATACCTAGCCGCCCTAACCAGACGTACAGTTGTCACAGCAACTGGAACTGGTCCAACAAATCATTGTCTTCAGTGAGTCACTGGTTTCATCTTCCCTTCCCTTTACTTACTGTTACTCCTTGTGAAGTCATTGTATGTTCGCACTATCTTTTGTCTTCACTGAGTGACTGTGTGTTCTGTGTGGCTTCACAATATCTTCCTACCTGATCCTTACTACATTGCTGCTATTAGTCATTGTGCTTTCACTCTATTGAATACTTGACTATGGCTTGCCTAGTGTAGTCTACCTTCCGCTGCAGGGTAATAGGTTTATTTCTATCGTCCGTCTTCATAACTTCCACGTTTTGAAGACTTTCATAAAAATCGCCTATTCACCCCCCCTCTAGTCGATATAACGCACTTTCACAAACCCGATTAAACAGGAAAGGGCGGGATTTTCCCCGCATGGTAGATGATACTGGCCATACATTTCAAAGGCAATTTTAATGTATGCAAACTGAATAATTATAAGTAACAATATGATATCTAGTAAAACTAAAAACACATATGATTTATTGTGTTAGAGTGTAGTTGTAGTGCTGTATTGCATAGTTGTTAGATGTAACATTCGAGAACGTGTAGAGATGTAGTTTTGGAGGGCCTATAGACAGAAAAGCGTAATACGGTCACTGAACTTCAGAATAAGCTGATTACGGTCACTATATACGTTTTGCGGTGATTATACGGTCACTTGCTCACAGCTCAACATCGGATTGCTCTCTGTTGATCGGCCAAATAGTCTGCGTGGCGCCATGTTGACTAGTTAACTTGACCACATTCATTGTGGGTCCCACCTGTCAGTTCGCATAGCCAAAAGGTCAGATAAACACAAATTTACGCAGGCGCGACAAGGCTCCAACCCGTGCGCGGGAATCACCTGGTTGTGTATGTGTCTGTCAGGGCCTGATGTGTGCGCATGCACATGTAGGTTGAGCACTTGAGCATGAGAGTGTGTGTTGGTCGTGTGGTGTACTGTGGTGTGCATGCATGCGTGCGTGTGTGCGTGTGAGTGTTGCATGCGTGCATGGCTGCGTGTGTATGTGTGAGTGTTGCGTGCGTGCATGGGTGCATGTGTTTGTGTGAGTGTTGCGTGGATGCAGTTCGTGTGCATGCGTGCGTGTGTGTATAATCACCACACCAGCTCCTGTGTGTTAAAACAGACGGCTCAGCATACCAGTACAAGGCCACCTTGTCTGCTGTGCCCGCGGTCATGACTTCGAACCACCGTCCAAATATTCTTTTGTCGTTTGTTTTCATTCTTACTAGCAAGATGCCCGTGCGTTGCACGTAACATCAAGATGCATTTGTATGACTTGTTTATCTTGTGAGAGAAAAGGATGAACGAGGGAAGGCCTTATTTGCAAATGTGGAGAGGTGTGTGGGTACCTTTTTGCAAAATTGCCATAGTTTCTTTCGTATCCGTCAGTTATAAATCGGACGGCCTATATTGCAGGATGGCAGGCACACCATCGTCACCAACTCTGTTTTTATAAGAGTGTATTTTATGTATTTTATAAGAGTGTAGATGTAGAGTAGATACAAGTCGACAGGTGGGCACGATGGTAGTGAGATAATGTGATGCAACACTAGAGGTGCCACGTGGAGCGTTTAACTGGTCAAGTAGTCATGTCATGAGCAAATACAGAGTTGTACGGTGAGCCCGTGACTGCATAATAACCACTAAACATAAATGATGACCGTAATGAGTGGATTCTGAAGTCCAATGTACGTATCGTGCTTTCGCTTCAAATACAATGATCGTCATTGCATATATCGTGAGAGAAAGATGAAACATGCCTGAATTTTCTGGGGGGCTTACTTTTAGAGGACCTGGAGATAGTTTTGTATGCATACGTGAAAGGGCGTACAGGGGGGTATGCGATGGAGAGAGAGATGCTCTTCGTTTCTCTTTATTATGACTAACTTTGTATATAGTATAAAAATATACAAATTCACATTGCGGAATAAATATCATTGTGGGCACCATGCAATGCAAATTAGCGTTCGTACTCCTCCATATAACTTTGTAATGTTGTATATATGTAGAAACTCTAAAATATTTTTTGGCCACACTTTATTCAAAAGGAATGTTGTATGCGAAATAAACATGAAGAGAGGGCTTTTTAGATCAATGGGGTATGTGATGTAACATGTGTGAATGTGTAGTTGATGCATTTGGCGGGGCCTAGAGAGGTATGTGTGTGTATTACGTATTCGAGAGAGGCCTGGATAGAGGGGCCGACGGGGGGGCGTGGGAGAGATAGCACGAGAAATGAGAGTGGTCTAGAGATAGACGAATATGACGTCACAACAAGAGATTCCATTCTGTTGAGTGTGTATATGCAAGGGGGGAGGGAATAGAGGCACCAGGAGAAATTTTCTATGTGTGTGGTGTTTGTGTTGGTATTTGTGGGTGTGAGAAGATAATGAGACGTGGGGGCAGAGGGTGTGTCACCGCGTGAGGTCCGGTGGGTCGAGGTGAGGCCCTTCATTCTGTTCCGTCTTGTGCCACATTGGTTGGCCCGTGGCACATTTAGGAAGACCCATGGATGACTAGTCGTACAAGACAAAGATAGCAGAACTGTGAAGGACTCTGTGTCCACTGAGAAAGCCGGATAGGATTGGTAACCCTAGGTTCTTGGACTAATGTAACCCCTTTATCTCTGATATTACTATTCATCCAACCTAACTTTAAGGGGCATCCTACAGAATGCTTTGCCAGAATCATACTCGTCGATTAGGAAGAGAGGTGTGAGACAATGCGTGAGAGACAGGCGTAAAGATAATGTGCGTACATGAGACACGTAGGAAGGTCCATGTATATAGAAAGGATCAATGAGGATTGTGCGTGTGTATGTTTGCGAGAGGAAGAGTGCTTGTGATAAAGGTTAGTGAAAATAGTTGTAAATGGTTATGAGAGAGAGGGAGGGTTATATCTAGAGCATGTGTGCGAGAAAGACACCTCGGGAGAGAGTGTGTGAGCATGTGTGAGAGACCACCGATGGAGAGTGAAACTACATGTAAAAGACTGCCCTACACATTGATTAAAGATATAAATTATATCCAAATATTAGGATGGGATCATGATATTTGCAATTCGTGTAAGGAGCGGTCATTGATCCATCAGACATCTAGATTCTATCGAATTTGAGCATGTCTATGTTATTATTCGACACAATTGATCCCCATAGTTGGTATTTTGAACTCCAGACAATGCATCACTTTAGCAATCGAATATAAACGTGAGTATAGTTCATGTTGTGTGTGTAAAGCACATTATACATATGAAAGTTACACAATGGACATTATAAATAGCTACTACCTATGAACTAGCATACATTTGAATTCAACTTAAGGTGGTTTAAAAAAATCAAATTCAACATGAAGTCCATTCAATTATTTGAATTAGATATCATGGCATTTGTAAACCATACCTAAATTATGGGGCACCAATCTTTGCTCTAATTTTGTACATAATAGCATATGTAGTCGTGTACAAAATAGATTCAAATTTAGCTCCTCCATTCCAAAATAATCGTAGTTATAGGATTTTCAAGTGTCAAAATTTCAAAAAGAAGCGGATAATTTAATGAGGTTTCAAACAAACAAGGTCAAATATAACTTTGTATATTTAGGTCAATCCTCATAGTTCAAGAGTACTCTAAACGTGAATGCTTGTGTTTCAAAATTTCGAACGAAGCGCCAAAAGAGCCTCTACTCGCCTGAAACCGCGTGAGACCAATGTTTGGTAGTACAAGGAAATTACTTTTCTAATAACTCCGACCCATGAAACCTACCGGCCTGACGTCCAAAGGTCTAAACCGGGTTAGGTTTGTAGCTACATCTTGACGCCACGCAACCGCATCCGAAAAACATTCATACACAATGGCACCTAAGCACACATGCACGCGGCCGTAATCGCTCCCGCCCACTATTTGGGACACCTGGGATTACCGTCCTACCCCCGACCCACAGTAGGTCCCAAATTTAAGAGGGGGGCAAAGTTTGTACTTTCCCCAAATTTCAAACAAGCGCGTCCCATCTTCTGTTCAAAAAAGCCAAAAACAAGCGCGCCCCAGACCGAAAGATTGTTCCCCCCACCCGTCCGATTCCCCATTCGTACTCCGTGGGCGCCAAAACTACCTCTCCACCAGCCGCGAAACCCCGGCGTCCTCCGTCCGCTACCCCATCCCACCCATCAACCACCGCCCTCCTCCATCACGCCGGAGCCGATACCCTGACGTCGTCGTCCACCGCAACCTCAACCGCAACGCCCTCCACGACTAGTAGTTGAAGCCGAGGCCGAGCCGTCTGTACCCGAGCCAGTTCAACCACGCCGTCCTACGCCTCACCGCTGCCACTCCAAATTCGCCACCCTCCACCGCACCGGAGCTGTTCCTGCTACGCCGTCCTTCGCCGCCTCGGATCTGCTTCCCCTCCGCTAACATACGGCCACGGCAACACAGTCAACAATTTGGCCATGGGTTCGTCCAAGCATGCACCCTCCAGAACATCGGTTTCCCCGGTAAAAACAAGAAGATCGGCGCGACATGTGGGGATGACCACACCGGCAACCGAAAAAGGTACTCCTCTTCCCTTATTCGTGCAAATCTTACATCTCTGCTTGCACGGTATTCATCCCACAAAAGACACTAGTTGACCGCTTCTTCTTGATACTAGATGTTCCTAGTAACTCGTGATGCACGAGGTTTCTCCTCATATACTATTTCACCTTAGCTAGAGGTCCATCGCCCCCCTGAATTTCAATTTCTGGCCACTTGATTCCCAATTAACGGAAGCATTCCCCGGTGTAACAGGCGCTAGTACGCCTATTACGCCGGGGAAGCAGCGCCTTGGTGTTTATCATAGGGGCGTGTGCGGCCTAGAGCTAATGGCGCCCAATCTGGAGGTCGGCCGGGATTAAAGGGATGGCCTGGGGGCGCTGCCAAGCACGGCGGTGGTGTGAGGTCGATGGGAGGGCGGGGCGGCGGAGGTAGGGGTCTGGGCCAGTGGTCGCTGGCGGTTCAAGAAAGATCGTCAACAGTGACTGGCGGGAGGTAGATGAAGGCCATCTGCCCGTTCCTTATAGATCGGACGGTTCATTAAAAAAATCGAATGACCTATTTATTTTCAGTCGACTGTTATCTTCGATATGACCACATGTGGTGGCGTGCTGGAGGAGTACTTGCATTTCCTGTGCTCATATATTACAAAATCATACGGAGTAGAATCTAATTTTGTTTGCCATGCAATGTTCTAGAGATATCATATGTCTCATGTCATTTGTTTTATGGCCACCTGCTATCTGCTACTTTTACAGTGCACTAGTTCTGCACACACTTCACCCTTACTCTCACTGTTGTGTTTTTATGCAAGGGTATTTCAGACTCTGCTGCCATGAGAGAAGCCAAAAAGAGAAGAGATAAGTCGCTCCAGCTTGTTGTGCGGCTAGGCAAGACACGTTTCAACGCTTTAATGGGTGCAGTGTCAGCAGATGGAGACGGGGAATGTAGCTCTGGAGTTGATGACCTCGCTCGCAATGAACCACCATCCCAGGTGCTTGCTTTAACTTCGCGGTGTCATATGTGGTTGCATGTTCCATATGGTGTCTAGCTTGTATTCGAAAGGCCGAAGTTGATAAGATAAGGAAAGATATTTTCTTTACATGAACCACCATCCCGTGAGCACCAGAAGACAAATAGCTAGTCAGGGCACTGGCCGAGCCAGTGACAAGCCCAGCAAAGATAGGAATCACCTGGAAGCCAACTAAAAAGCTGCGATGGTGGCGAAGCAACCCGCCTCCCACTAGGCTCTTAGGTCCTAGATGATCATGCTCACCACTCCAGCCGGATGTCTAGCTTGTATTGCTTCCAATTTGGTTAAATTGCATCTGCTTAGCGTACACATTATACCTTTGAATATGACATGCCTTTCTGTTTTTGGTACATACTAGTACATCTATGTATTAACCATGTTCTTACATCAAACTAATGTTCTTGTGTATCCCTCATCGTTCACTTATGGCAAGGCAGGCATGCAAGGGGACTACTCCTCATTTAAAGAATGCAGCGTCAGCCTCCCGACATGATTCTCAAGAAACAGAAATGCTACATGAAGATAGTGAACGTAGCTTTGTAGTTGATTACATCATTTCCCCTACACTAGCATCGCATGTGCTTGCTCTAACTTGGCAGCGTGATATGTGGTTGCATGTTGCATATGGTGTCTAGATTGTAATTCTTCCAATCTGGTTAAACTGCATGTGCTAGTCTGCTTAGCTTATACATTATACCTGTTAGTGTGACATGCCTACCTGTATGTAGTACATAGTACATCTGTCTATTAAGCATGTCCTTACATAAAACTATTGTTTTTTTTGTATCCCGCATCAATCAACATGACGAGACACCTTTAGTATATGCAGTGTGATATTAGTTGCATCTTTCATATGATTTATAGCATGCGCTACTTCTAATTTGTTGAAATTCCATTTATGATGGGACACTTTTAACTTGGCAGAGTCATATTGGTTGCATCTTTCATGTGGTGTCTAGCTTGCATTGCTTCTTATTTGCTGGAATGGTTTCTGCTTAGTTTACACAAACAGTTGTGAACATGTCATGCCGTCTTGTTTTCTGTACATATTCCATCCTGGTATCATGTGTTTGCCTTACATCAAAGTAGTGATTGTCGGTATCATGCATGAATGAGTTCTGAAGAGACAATTTTATTGCTTTTTCTTGTCGGTTTTACTTGACAATTCAAAATCAATAAAGCGGAAGGAAGTTAGCAAGGCAGCGGATAAAGGTGCTCCTTCTGAACGGAGGGCCTCTACAGTTTCTACTCCTCCACACCCCCAAGATGATTTCCAAGACAACACATGCATGGACACTCAACAAAGCTGTGTTTATGATGAGCACGTCTCCCCTAGTGCAGCATCACCGGTGCTCCCTCTAACTTGGCACTGTTATATGTGGTTGCATGTTATGTGTGATGTCTAGCTTGTATTGCTTCTAATTTTGTTGAATTCCATCTGCTTACCTTACACATTATACTTGAGTAAGACACGTGTTCCTGTTTCTAGAACATACAATATCTGTCTATCACACCATGTTCTTACATCATATTACTACTGTTGTGTAACCTGCAATAATCACTTATCATAAGACACGTTTGACTTCGGAGTGTGATATAGGTTACATCTCACATTCTTTTCTAGCTTGTACTACTAATTTGTTGAAATGGCACTTATGACGAGACAGTTTTAACTTGGTAGAGTGATATTCGTTGCATCTTTCATATGGTGTCTAGCTTTCATTGCTTCTAATTTGTTGAAATGCCCTCTCCTTAGTTTACACATCATAAGTTGTGAATATGCAATGCTGTGAATATGCAATGGCACTAATGACGAGAGACCTCTAACATGGTAGTGTGATGTTGTTTGCATGTTGCATATGATTTATTTCTTGTAATGCTTCACATTTGTTTAAACGCCATTTATGATGAGACACTGTTAACTTGGCAGAGCGATATTTGTTGCATCTTTCATATGGTGTCTACCTTCCATTGCATTGCTTCTAATTTGGTGAAATGTCTTCTTCTTAGTTTACACATCATAGTTTTGGTTATCTCTTCCATCCTGTTTTTCATACATATTACATCCTCCTATCATGTGGTTGTCTAACATCAAAGTTCAGTTCATCTGCATCATGCATCAATTTGTTCTGAAGAACTAAATTGTTATTCGTTTTTCTTGTCGGCTTGACTTAACATGGCACAGAGAAAGAGGAAGAAACACAGAATGGCAGGGAATGAGAAGCAGATGAATCCTGCAGATTCTGCTGGTACTGATGGTGCAATAGAAGGTCAAAGTCCAGCAGAAAATTCTACAAACACGGCATCCCATGCTACACGAGTTGCAAAAAAAGACAAACAGAAACAAATAGCTGCCACCAAACAAGCAGAGACAGCCCTAGTTCCTGCAACACCTACCACAGTACTACCAGCTGCACGACGTACTCGTGCGTCAACTAAGCTAGCAGCACATTCCCAAGCTCCCTTGCCACCTAACACTACTTCCCAAGCACTCTTGACACAAAACGAGTTGGTAATATCAGATGAACCTTGTGAGCTTCAACAGCAAGAAGGTTGTTGCTGGAGTCAAGTTATAGTTGCATGCTTCTTTATATGTAGTCTCACAGTTTGATGTACACTAACACTTCCTATGTTTGTTGTTGGACTAGCACCTAGGCGCAAGAGGAAACAAACATCAGGGATAATGCTCGATAGGTTAACTAAATCTAGAGGAGGAAGAATGGAGATCCGTTTTGAGGCAGGTTTAAAAAGGCTACATGATGCTACAGAGTCAGCCAAGTTAGTACCAGAGGCAGCGGTTGTTGTTAGGTGTCATGTACGTATCCTCCCAACATGGATTCAGTACAGGAATGACAAAGACGAAACCCAGTTCAACACCTTCCTCGACCATTTATCTGTAAGTATGGTTATGTATGGAAACTAGTAATATCGTCTTGCTCTGTCCAATACTTTCTAGGTTGCTGATAATGAGACTCCCATAATTTTCAACAGATGAGGTTCAAGTTGGATAGCCAAGATGATGCAACCAGACAAGCTTGCACCCATGTTTTCAAGTCTGCTCTGTGACAGTATCGGTATAACTTGAGGAAAACTCACTTTGAAGGCAAGGCTAACAGTGAACTTGCCCAAACATCTCCAGTGGAAAATATATCTGATGAAGACTGGAGAGGCCTCGTTAAACACTGGTCCGATCCGAAGTATCAAGTACATTATATATATATATATATATATATATATATATATATGTCATCAGATCACATGTTGAAGTCCTATTTACGCATGTGCCATACAAATCTATCTTCTTGTAGGTGAACTGTTCAAAGAACAAGGCCAACCGTACGAAAGTGAAATTCCAACAGACGACAAGATCTCGTAGCTATATTGCACACTGCGAGGCTCTTGTAATCAGCTGATGTTTCACTCTTTTCGCTGTACCATATTCTCAGATCTATATTGACTTGTTCCAAATGCAGAGGAAAGCCCGCAAGGACAAAAAAGTACCTGAACCAAATGCTGTGGAAATCTTCAAGGACTGTCACACCAGCAAGAAGAAGGGCATGACTACACCAGTCAAAGCCACTGTTGTAAGTCCTTAATCCTCATGCCTTTTAACTACTACTTACTCTGACTTGTGCCTTGAACTGCATGGTTTGCAGCCAATATCTATTACTCTTTTCAATTTTATACACAATTGTCTTAGCGTATCATTGCACCTTACAAGGTTTAAAAGAGAGCAGTGATGTTCCTTTCATCTTGACCCATAATGTAGTTCCGTGTTGGGCTTGCCCACACAACGTTACAATTGCCTGTTTGTCTGTTCTCAGTTGTTTTGTGATATGAATGACGTCATACTATGCTTACCGTATTATAAACTTTGTCTCTTCATCCTTAGCCCTCAATACAATGTGAAGAAATAGACAATACATTAGCGATGGTACATGGTCATATGTTTGGAACCTGGTTTTATTATGTACTTTGCAATAAAATACAACTAATATTTTACATGGGTTCACCAGAATAAGTTCTGTATATAGACCAAAGCTATTTTGTTTGGTTTTGCTACCTCCTTAATATCTTCTATTCTGGTACTACTAATGTAAAACCTCAACTTTTCAGCGAGCTATGGAAAAAATGGTGGAACCGCCACCTTCTGAAGGTGGCGAGGCAACTATAACCGCAATGTCAGCTCTTGCTGCAGTGGGTCAGTACCTGTCCACTAACAGTGCCAAAAGCATGTTCCTGCGTAATACTGGGTTGGTTGTTAAGGCAATATCGTCCAAACTGCCTCATGATCAAGATATGCAAGCTCAAAGCAATGTTGTATCTGCGCTCCAGACACAAGTCCATTCCCTAACAGAGACCCTTTGTGAAACAAGGAGAAACATTGCTCAATGTCGTCAAGATATGCATGGTTTTGAAACCAGACTATCAGACATTTGCTATGTTGTTCAGGAGCCTAGGGGAAATGAAGGCAAGGGTTATGGTGCTCCATCGGACAATACAGCATGAAAACGTAACAGTCAGGTCAAATGAACTGAGCTTCTGAACTTCTGGTGGTGCATTTATCTGCTAGACTGTTAATGCAAACCTTCCTTTTGTGATATAGTTGTAATTTATTTTGGTGCGATACAAAATGTATTCTTAACGTGCAGCCACCGCCTGAAGAAAACAGCAAGCCATTTTTGAATAGTGTAGGGTGTTCCCTATATTTGCACTGGTGGCGATCTTTGATGCCGAGTGGATGTAATCTGTGCAATCGCCATAATAGCCGAGCATTAGTTTCGGCCTTATTTATTTCCTAGTCTTCTTTTTCCCTGGTTTGCTAGTGGCCGCAACTACCATGGGCCATATACGGGCCGTAGGATCCATGGGTCACCTACGGGCCGTTGATAAATGGGCCTGTAATCGGTGGGCCTCGGGCCGTCGGATAAATGTGTCTACATGGGCCATAATCGGGCGTAATTGGTATCGGCCCAGCACGGTAACAGGCTGTTAACAGGCCGTAGGACAACAAAGGCTTAATTCTGTCACAGGCATAACGGGTCGTTAATGGGCCAGAATATAGGACGGGCTGGAAACGGGGCAACGGGTTAACAGGCCAGAAACAGGCCGACTCTTGCCATGGGCCGATTTTGGCCCATTAGGGTAACAGGCCAGTAACGGGCCGACTCTTGCCATGGGCCGAATTTTGCACATTAGTGGAACAGGCTAGTAACGGGCCGGAAGTAATCGAGGGCCGAAAAGGAGCCCAAGAACGTATGGGCCGTCAATAGGCCGAAAGCTAACACGGGCTGGAAACGGCCCATGTAAATCACGGGCCGTTAACGGGTATAAAGAAAATTACTGTTCATTATGGGCTAGACTCACCGTGGGCCTGTAATGGGCTGAAAGATACGAAGGCCTCATATGGGCCGAAAGACGTCGTGGGCCATACATGGGCGAAAGTGAAATGGGCTGGTATTATATTCGACAGCCCACATGACGTTGTGGGGCCGATTTCCTTTATGGCCTAACGGGCCGTAAAATGGGCTATTTGCGAAGAGACCGTTAACAGGCTTTTCATGGGCCAGCCGGTTAACTTTTGACCAAGTCAAACGGGCTGGCTTTGTAAGCTAAATGGGCCACTGTTGGGCCGTGCCACGTGTCGACATATCATAGGCGCCTATCTGACCCACTGACGAGCTGACACATGTTTCGTCCGGCCAATAAGAATTTTACACGTGGAAATTTCCCATTGGTCGGGCTGTTAACGGGTTATCGGATCCAAAACCCGACTCGATAGCTTAACGGTGTTCCGTTATGGCAGATGCCATGTGTCGGTCACCCTTGACGAAAGCACTTCTGTGACGTGCGATTTATCATCATGGAAGTGGACACTTCCGTGATGATAATTTTGGTAATGTCATGGAACACTTCTACGACAACACAGGTATGACTATCTTGATTCTGTCATAAATTTGTCATGGATGTACATGCATGACAAAAAAGCGACCTACTATGACAAACACGTATCATCACGGAAGTGTATTTTTTGTAGTGTAATCTGTTGCATAGCGAGGGATGTCCTGCAGAAAATGGTAGGGTTGTTAAAGAAAATATGGTAACATGCAAATATGGGCCCAAATTGAAAGAAATGTACAACAGTTAAAATTGAAGCACAAAAGTCTATAATTAAGCAGATAGGGTAAACATGATGTCATGGAAATATGAGAGTAATCGAAAGAAGAATACATCATTAATTTGCCTAATATATAAAGAAGAGGGGGCAAATCCCCTTTGACGTATATGGTGCATGTGGCACCTTTTATCAAAATGTAGCAATATTTAGAATATGTTCAGGAAAGTAGGCCATACCAACCAATTTAGGGTGAGATTGAACATACCGCGTGCATCCTCAAGTTATCTGGTACGATGAGATGGAATCTCTGGCGCCGTTCGCCAAGTCTTGAAGTATCGGCGCACTGTACATTCTATGAATGAAAGAAAACCCTCAAATCAGCTTGAATAAAAATGAATTCACAGTGATTTCCACCGGGTGATTAAAGGAGGAAGATGAACTGGGATAAGAGATGAGATAATATCTCATCAAATTAGTTACCTCATCATCCATGAGAAAGAACTCTTAGTACAACAGATTCCCCAACCGGGCGGAGCTGGGTCGACCGCGAGCAGCGTCGAGAAAGTCGATGTCGATAGGCGGCGGCAAGCTGAAGTGGCGAAATGTGGTGGGCTTTGCCGGTAGCCTAGCAGCGGCAGCAGGCGTCGAGCTAAGTGTTCACCGCCGTGATAGGCGGTGCCTTGGCATAGACGCGCAGGAGCTTGTGCAGGTGTGAATGGGGATCATACCGGAGGGGCCGAGGTGGGTGGTGGGCGGGGTGAGGGTTTTTGTGACGCGTGGATGGTGAGGGTTTTCTTTTTTCTTTTTTGAATTGGGTGGTGAGGGTTTTCTGTCCCACAAAGAGTTTTGGGGGTGACGTTTGCTAGAGCGAACCGTGTGTGATTGACGCAGCAGGCAAAAT
The DNA here is from genome assembly GCF_056163025.1 of Triticum urartu. Lineage (NCBI taxonomy): Eukaryota > Viridiplantae > Streptophyta > Magnoliopsida > Poales > Poaceae > Triticum > Triticum urartu. Next base: position 126,140,042 of record NC_141876.1, read on the forward strand.
GATAGTCATTGCACACGGTTCCAATTTTGGGAACTATGTGTGATTGATGTACTACCTCCGCCCTGGTTTATTGGTCCCGTGTTGTAATTTTTACCAAAATTTGGCAAAATATTTAACATACTCAGACATAGATAATAAGCGTACATGTACATAAGCATAGTTCAACCATAAGTACATAGTTCAACCGTCATTAAGCATACTCAAGCGTACATAGCTCGATCCATCCCACATCTCATCTCACATGCGGCCAGCACGATCCTGAAGCTTCTCTAGGTACTCGGCGTATGCACCATGCACCACCCTGCGAGAATACTTCTGCTTGAATGAGCCAACGACCCGTCCTCTTGCTTGCGCAAGAACACTTAGATACATGTCATGAATCTTGTGGTTGCAAAATGGGCATCCACAGCCATCGTTCCAGGTCCTAATACGCCTGTTATGCATTCCCGCATAAAGCTCTCTTAGGATTCGCCTCTTGTACCTCCTCTGGGCATCTTCATCCTCGCTGTCCACATCGTCAGACAACACCTATACATATAGTAAAACAAATTTGGCATCAAATCATTGATTACATGTCGTGAAGTAGGATTAGGAATTTATGGCTACTTATTTATACATATTCAGAGATTATGGTTTGATTTCTAAGCACAATCGTCTATGTACAGACCAATCTTGAAGAAAATAATGGCACAAACATATGTAGGTCATTCAAAATCAATTGTCAAGTCCTGGCTAGGAATTATTAGCACGAACACTAACCCTAGTCGGATTACTAGCAGAAATCATATGCACAGATGAAACAACTAATCACTTATCACCTGTACCATTCAAACAATCAATACACTACACAGATCTAACGAAACTTACTCAAATTTCATGGATTGGGAGAACATAACCACAAGATTTCTATTCCAAAAAGGGGGGAGGCAGGAGTAACTAGAGAAACCATATGATCTATTTGACACATAAATTGGTATAGATGACTAACCAGCTGTCCATCATCGTCGAAGTCGTTGCCGAAGTGGTCGTCGGAGTCGGAGTCGGAGTGGTCGTCAAAGTCGGTGTGGAACTCCGCCTCCGGCTGTGGAAGCTCGACACCGTCGACGACGTCAAGGTGCAATGATAACTCTCCGGCGGTGATGGCAACCTCTGTCTCCATCTCCACGCCATGCTCGGGTGCTTTAGCAGCCCCGACGTCGCCACTCCCTCCAATGGGGCGCTTTGGCGGCATCCTCATACACTGACGGCTTTGAGGATTGAGAGCGGCGTCGAGGTTGCAAGCGGAGAGAGAGGATTGTGTGTGTAGCGAGGATGCGGGGTGCGGCCGCTCGGGCACACCATTAATATGGAGTAGTGGGAGTTATGGGAGAGAGGCGGGCGGCGGTCAAACCGATGGCTCGCCTCTCGGTGAGCCTACGCACCGAACTGCTGGCATGCCTACCAAAGTTTCACACAGCTACTCGCACGCCTCCTGATGAAACTGCGTAGTGAGCACGCCTCTGTCAATTCACACACCTGCATGCACGCCTCCCCGTCTACCTACGCGGTGGACTTCTCGCACGCATCCCGTCAACTCACGCCTACTCGCACGGCGACACGTATATTGTTTTTCTATTTGGATGATTAATGTTGCCGCTTTATTGCTTAACCGAAGCATGGCACATATCCATTGTTGGTCTAACGCTCATCCTTCGAATAAATAATCCATTTGGGATATTGGTTCCCAATTATTAATAATCTCCCGTCTATAATTAGATAAAGATTACATCAAAACTGGTCTCAATTTTGACAAAAAAAGTACAATGTCACTTTGTATTGGTGTCCATATGACAACACGATAAGTTTCATGAACTTCAAATAAGTTTTGGATGTACTAGAATTTAAAAATCAAGATTCTCAATGTTTGAAATTTGTTGCACGGGGAGTAAACATGCACCCAGTGAGACACATGTGTTTTTGCAATCCATTTAGGTGCACTGCGACGTGTGCATGTAGCTCAGATTTGATTTTTGCACATTATACCCATAGAAAATCAATCAACTGATGTACTAAAACGTCTTAATGATCTTTGTGAATTTTTGGAAATTAAAACATCCCTCCTTTGGTAACATGTATGTTCACTGTGGGATAATTAATTTAACATGCATCATAGTTGTGGTGGATTCGCGGTGTGTGTGTGGGGGTGTGTGCGTCTGGGGGTGGCGGGTGGCTCGCAGTACACTACGAGTTGTGAGCCACCATGTGGTTGGCCATTTTGTTAGGCAGGCTGGTGCCACATCAGAGTCGTGAAATCGTTATTTAACACATTACACAACCCTTCCATACATAAATATTTTGGCAACATGCAGTCCATGGTTGCCCTACACGATACTCGATACTCGCGTGTGACGCTTTCTATGGGCCCGCGAGGTCGTCGTCCATCACTTTGACGAACAGCCGCCAGTGAGATTAATTTGACCAGCAAGGTATAATATTTTTTGTTTGTGTTATGGTGGTATATAGTACGCGTCGAAGAGGTGGGAGGGGACTAGCATATATACTATACGTATGCGTCCGTGAACAAGTACACCTCACTCGATGTCGACTTTTTGGTTACCGAGGCACGTGCCACAACAAAATTTTGAAATTGGTTATTCAAAAATCACACAACACCTTTTTGGGCCACATGGATATATATCCTAGCTAGGACACTCACGTGTGACACTTCCATCTATGGGCCCATGAGGCCATTGTCGATGCATGCATGCATGCATCACTTTGACCTGTTGGAAATATGCCCTAGAGGCAATAATAAATTGATTATTATTATATTTCCTTGTTCATGATAATCGTTTATTATCCATGCTAGAATTGTATTGATAGGAAACTCAGATACATGTGTGGATACATAGACAACACCATGTCCCTAGTAAGCCTCTAGTTGACTAGCTCGTTGATCAATAGATGGTTACGGTTTCCTGACCATGGACATTGGATGTCATTGATTACGGGATCACATCATTAGGAGAATGATGTGATGGACAAGACCCAATCCTAAGCCTAGCACAAGATCATGTAGTTCGTATGCTAAAGCTTTTCTAATGTCAAGTATCATTTCCTTAGACCATGAGATTGTGCAACTCTCGGATATCGTAGGAGTGCTTTGGGTGTGCCAAACGTCACAACGTAACTGGGTGGCTATAAAGGTACACTACAGGTATCTCCGAAAGTGTCTGTTGGGTTGGCATGAATCGAGACTGGGATTTGTCACTCCGTGTAAACGGAGAGGTATCTCTGGGCCCACTCGGTAGGACATCATCATAATGTGCACAATGTGATCAAGGAGTTGATCACGGGATGATGTGTTACGGAACGAGTAAAGAGACTTGCCGGTAACGAGATTGAACAAGGTATCGGGATACCGACGATCGAATCTCGGGCAAGTATCGTACCGCTAGACAAAGGGAATTGTATACGGGATTGATTAAGTCCTCGGCATCGTGGTTCATCCGATGAGATCATCGTGGAACATGTGGGAGCCAACATGGGTATCCAGATCCCGCTGTTGGTTATTGACCGGAGAGTCATCTCGGTCATGTCTGCATGTCTCCCGAACCCGTAGGGTCTACACACTTAAGGTTCGATGACGCTAGGGTTATAGGGAATAGATATACGTGGTTACTGAATGTTGTTCGGAGTCCCAGATGAGATCCCGGACGTCACGAGGAGTTCTAGAATGGTCCGGAGGTAAAGATTTATATATGGGATGTCCTGTTTTGGTCGCCAGAAAAGTTTCGGGGTTTATCGGTAACGTACCGGGACCACCGGGAGGGTCCCGGGGGTCCACCAAGTGGGGCCACAAGCCCCGGAGGGCTTCATGGGCCAAGTGTGGGAGGGGACCAGCCCCAGGGGGGCTGGTGCGCCCCCCCCACAAGGGCCCAAGGCACCTCCAAGAGGGAAAGGGGGGCAAACCCTAGGGCAGATGGGCCCTAAGGCCCACCCCAGGTGCGCCTCCCCTCTCTCTCCTTGTGGCCGCCACCCAGATGGGTTTTTGGGGGCTGCCGCCACCCTAGGGAGGGAACCCTAGATGGGGGCGCAGCCCATCCCCTTCCCCTATATACACTTGGGGTTATGGGGGCTGCAAGACACACGATTTGATCTCTCCCTGGCGCAGCCCTACCTCTCTCCTCCTCGTCTCTCGTAGTGCTTAGCGAAGCCCTGCTGGAGTACCACGCTCCTCCACCACCACCACACCATTGTGCTGCTGCTGGATGGAGTCTTCCCCAACCTCTCCTTCTCCCCTTGCTGGATCAAGGCGTAGGAGACATCACCGGGCTGTACGTGTGTTGAACACGGAGGTGCCGTCCGTTCGGCACTAGGATCATCGGTGGTTTGAATCACAACAAGTACGACTCCATCATCCCCGTTCACTTGAACGCTTCTGCGTAGCGATCTACAAGGGTATGTAGATGCACTCTCCTTCCCCTCGTTGCTGGTTTCTCCATAGATAGATCTTGGTGACACGTAGGAAAATTTTGAATTTCTGCTACGTTCCCCAACAGTGGCATCATGAGCTAGGTCTATTGCGTAGATTCTATGCACGAGTAGAACACAAAGTAGTTGTGGGCGTTGATTTTGTTCAATATGCTTACCGTTACTAGTCCAATATTGATTCGGCGACATTGTGGGATGAAGCGGCCCGGACCAACCTTACACGTACGCTTACGTGAGACTGGTTCCACCAACTGACATGCACTAGTTGCATACGGTGGCTAGCGGGTGTCTGTCTCTCCCACTTTAGTCGGATCGGATTCAATGAAAAGGGTCCTTATGAAGGGTAAATAGCAATTGGCATATCACGTTGTGGTTTTTGCGTAGGTAAGAAACGTTCTTGCTAGAAACCCATAGCAGCCACGTAAAACATGCAAACAACAATTAGAGGACGTCTAACTTGTTTTTGCAGGGTATGCTATGTGATGTGATATGGCCAAGAAGAATGTGATGAATGATATGTGATATATGAGATTGATCATGTTCTTGTAATAGGAATCACGACTTGCATGTCAATGAGTATGACAACCGGCAGGAGCCATAGGAGTTGTCTTAATTTATTTATGACCTGCGTGTCAACAAAAACGTCATGTAATTACTTTACTTTATTGCTAACCGTTAGCTGTAGTAGTAGAAGTAATAGTTGGCGAGACAACTTCATGAAGACACGATGATGGAGATCATGATGATGGAGATCATGGTGTCGTGCCGGTGACAAGATGATCATGGAGCCCCAAGATGGAGATCAAAGGAGCTATATGATATTGGCCATATCATGTCACTATTATTTGATTGCATGTGATGTTTATCATGTTTTTGCATCTTATTTGCTTAGAACGACGGTAGTAAATAAGATGATGCCTCATTAAAATTTCAAGAAAGTGTTCCCCCTAACTGTGCACCGTTGCGACAGTTTGTTGTTTCGAAGCACCACGTGATGATCGGGTGTGATAGATTCTTACGTTCGAACACAACGGGTGTTGACAAGCCTAGCATGTACAGACATGGCCTTGGAACACATGCGAAACACTTAGGTTAACTTGACGAGCCTAGCATGTACAGACATGGCCTCGGAACACAAGAGACCGAAAGGTCGAGCATGAGTCGTATGGTAGATACGATCAACATGAAGATGTTCACCGATGTTGACTAGTCCGTCTCACGTGATGATCGGACACGGCCTAGTTGACTCGGATCATGTAATCACTTAGATGACTAGAGGGATGTCTATCTGAGTGGGAGTTCATAAGATGAACTTGTTTATCCTGAACATAGTCAAAAGGTCTTCGCAAATTATGTCGTAGCTCGCACTTCAGTTCTACTGTTTAGATATGTTCCTAGAGAAAAATTAGTTGAAAGTTGATAGTAGCAATTATGCAGACAGTAGAAGGCTTATGTCCTTAATGCACCGCTCAGTGTGCTGAACCTCGAACGTCGTCTGTGGATGTTGCGAACATCTGACATACACGTTTTGATAACTACGTGATAGTTCAGTTAAACGGTTTAGAGTTGAGGCACCGAAGACGTTTTTGAAACGTCGCGAAACATATGAGATGTTTGGAGGGCTGAAATTGGGATTTTAGGCTCATGCCCACGTCAAGAGGTATAAGACCTCCGACGATTTTCTTAGCCTGCAAACTAAGGGAGAAAAGCTCAATTGTTGAGCTTGTGCTCAGATTGTCTGAGTACAACAATCATTTGAATCAAGTGGGAGTTGATCTTCCAGATGAGATAGTGATGTTTCTCCGAAGTCATTACCACCAAGCTGCTAGAGCTTTGTGATGAACTATAATATATCAGGGACATATATGATGATCCTTGAGATATTCGCGATGTTTGACACCACAAAAGTAGAAATCAAGAAGGAGCATCAATTGTTGATGGTTGGTGAAACCACTAGTTTCAAGAAAAGCAAGGGCAAAAGGGATACTTCATGAAACGGCAATTCAGCTGCTGCTCTAGTGAAGAAACCCAAGGTTGAACCCAAACCCGAGACTAAGTGCTTCTGTAATAAGGGGAACAACCACTGGAGCAGAATTACCCTAGATACTTGGTAGATGAGAAGGCTGGCAAGGTCGACAGAAGTATATTGGATATGCATTACAATGTGTACTTTACTAGTACTCCTGGTAGCACCAGGGTATTAGATACCGGTTTGGTTGCTAAGTGTTAGTAACTCGAAACAAAAGGCTACGGAATAAACGGAGACTAGCTAAAAGGTGAAATGACGATATGTGTTGGAAGTATTTCCAAGGTTGATCGAATATCGTACGCTCCCTCTACCATCGAGATTGGTATTAAAACCTAAATAATTGTTATTTGGTGTTTGCGTTGAGCATAGACATGATTGGATTACGTCTATCGCAATACGGTTATTCATTTAAGGAGAATAATGGTTACTCTGTTTATTTGAATAATACCTTCAATGGTCTTAGACCTAAAATGAATGGTTTATTGAATCTCGATCGTAGTGATACACATGTTCATGCCAAAAGATATAAGATAGTAATGATATTACCACCTACTTGTGGCACTGCCAAGTCATATCGGTATAAAACGCATGAAGAAGCTCCATGTTGATGGATCTTTGGGCTCACTCATTTTTGAAAGGATTGAGACATGCGAACCATGTTTGTTGGTAGATATGCATGAAGAAACTCTATACAGATGAATCATTTGGACTCACTTGATTTTGAATCACTTGAGACATGCAAATCATACCACATGGGCAAGATGACTGAAAGCCTCGTTTTCAGTAAAATGGAACAGGAAAGCAACTTGTTGGAAGTAATACATCTTGATGTGCGCAGTCCAATGAGTGCTGAGGCATGTAGTGGATATCGTTATGTTCTTACTTCACAGATGATTTGAGTAGATACTAAGTATATTTACTTGATGAAACATAAGTCTGAATTATTGAAAGGTTCAAGTAATTTTAGAGTGAAGTTGAAGATCATCGTGACAAGAGGATAAAATATCTATGATATGATCATAGAGATGAATATCTAAATTACGAGTTTGGCACAGAATTAAGACATTGTGGAAATTGTTTCACAACTAATACAGCCTGGAACACCATAGTGTGATGGTGTGTCCGAACATCATAACTGCACCCTATTGGATGTGATGCATACCATGATGTCTCTTATCGAATTACCATGATAGTTTATGGGTTAGGCATTAGAGACAACCACATTCACTTTAAATAGGGCACCACGTAATTCCGATGAGATGACACCGTATGAACTATGGTTTAGAGAAACCTAAGCTGTCATTTCTTGAAAGTTTGGGGCTGCGACGCTTATGTGAAAAAGTTTCAGGCTAATGAGCTCGAACCCAAAGCGGATAAATGCATCTTCATAGGACACCCGAAATAGTCAGGTATACCTCCTGTCTTAGATCCGAAAGCAATAAGGGATTGTTTCTAGAATCGAGTCCTTTCTCGAGGAAAAGTTTCTCTCGAAAGAATTGAGTGGGAGGATGGTGGAGGCTTGATGAGGTTATTGAACCGTCTCTTCAACTAGTGTGTGGCAGGGCACAGGGAGTTGTTCCTATGGCACCTACACCAATTGAAGTGGAAGCTTATGATAGTGATCATGAAACTTCAGATCAAGTCACTACCAAACCTCGTAGGACGACAAGGATGCGTACTACTTCAGAGTGGTATGTAATCCTGTCTTGGAAGTCATGTTGCTAGACAACAATGAACCTACAAGCTGTGGGGAAGCGATGGTGGGCTCGGATTCCAAAATGGCTTGAGGCCATATAATCCGAGAGAGGATCCATGTCTGAAAACAAAGTGTAGACTTTGGCAGAATGGCTCGATGGTTGTAAGGCTATTGAGTACAGATGGATTTTAAAAGGAAGACGGACAATGATGGTAAGTGTCACCATTGAGAAAGCTCGACTTATCGTTAAGATGTTTCCCGACAAGTTCAAGGAGTTGACTACGATGAGACTTTCTCACACGTAGCGATGCTAAAAGTCTGTTAGAATTATGTTAGCAGTTACTGCATAATTTATGACATCATGCAGATAGGATGTCAAAACATTGTTTCCTCGACGATTTTTTTGAGGAAAGGTTGTATGTGATACAACCGGAAGGTTTTTGTTAATCCTGAAAGATGCTAACAAGTATGCAAAGCTCCAGCAATCCTTCTAAGGACTGGAGTAAGCATCTCGGAGTTGGAATGTATGCTTTGATGAGATGATCAAAGTTTTTGGGTGTATACAAAGTTTATGAAAAACTTGTATTTCCAAAGAAGTGAGTGGGAGCACTATAGAATTTCCGATGAGTATATGTTGTTAACATATTGTTGATCGGAAATGATGTAGAATTTCTGGAAAGCATGCAGAGTTATTTGAAAAGTGTTTTTCAATTGAAAACCTGGATTAGGCTACTTGAACATTGAGCAACAAGATCTATAAGGATAGGTCAAAACGCTTAATGTTACTTTCAAATGAGCACATACCTTGACATGATCTTGAAGATGTTCAAGATGGATCAGTCAAAGAAGGAGTTCTTGCCTGAGTTGTAAGGTATGAAGTTAAGACTTTAAAGCTCGACCACGGTAGAAGAAAGAGGAAGGACGAAGGTCGTCCCATATGCTTTAGACGTAGGCTCTACAGTATGCTATGCTGTGTGCCGCACCTGAAGTGTGCCTTGCCATGAGTCAGTCAAGGGGTACAAGAGTGATCCAAGAATGGATCACAAGACAGCGGTCAAAGTTATCCTTAGTAACTAGTGGACTAAGGAATTTTCTCGATTATGGAGGTGGCAAAAGAGTTCGTCGTAAAGGGTTACGCCGATGCAAACTTTGACACTAATCCAGATTATTCTGAGTAGTAAACTGGATTCGTATAGTAGAACAGTTATTTGGAATGGCTCCAAATAGAACGTGGTAGCTGCATCTAGGAGATGACATAGAGATTTGTAAAGCACACACGGATCTGAAAGATTCAGACCCGTTGACTATAACATCTCTCACAAGCATAACATGATCAAACCCAGAACTCATTGAGTGTTAATCACATGGTAATGTGAACTAGATAATTGACTCTAGTAAACTCTTTGGGTGTTAGTCACATGGGGATGTGACCTTGAGTGTTAATCACATATCGATGTGAACTGGATTATTGACTCTAGTGCAAGTGGGAGACTGTTGGAAATATGCCCTAGAGGCAATAATAAATTGATTATTATTATATTTCCTTGTTCATGATAATCCTTTATTATCCATGCTAGAATTGTATTGATAGGAAACTCAGATACATGTGTGGATACATAGACAACACCATGTCCCTAGTAAGCCTCTAGTTGACTAGCTCGTTGATCAATAGATGGTTACGGTTTCCTGACCATGGACATTGGATGTCATTGATAAGGGGATCACATCATTAGGAGAATGATGTGATGGACAAGACCCAATCCTAAGCCTAGCACAAGATCATGTAGTTCGTATGCTAAAGCTTTTCTAATGTCAAGTATCATTTCCTTAGACCATGAGATTGTGCAACTCCCGGATACCGTAGGAGTGCTTTGGGTGTGCCAAACATCACAACGTAACTGGGTGGCTATAAAGGTACACTACAGGTATCTCCGAAAGTGTCTGTTGGGTTGGCACGAATCGAGACTGGGATTTGTCACTCCGTGTAAACGGAGAGGTATCTCTAGGCCCACTCAGTAGGACATTATCATAATGTGCACAATGTGATCAAGGAGTTGATCACGGGATGATGTGTTACGGAACGAGTAAAGAGACTTGCTGGTAACGAGATTGAACAAGGTATCGGGATACCGACGATCGAATCTCGGGCAAGTATCGTACCGCTAGACAAAGGGAATTGTATACGGGATTGATTAAGTCCTCGACATCGTGGTTCATCCGATGAGATCATCGTGGAACATGTGGGAGCCAACATGGGTATCCAGATCCTGCTGTTGGTTATTGACCGGAGAGTCATCTCGGTCATGTCTGCATGTCTCCCGAACCCGTAGGGTCTACACACATAAGGTTCGATGACGCTAGGGTTATAGGGAATAGATATACGTGGTTAACGAATGTTGTTCGGTGTCCCAGATGAGATCCCAGACGTCATGAGGAGTTCCAGAATGGTCCGGAGGTAAAGATTTATATATGGGAAGTCCTGTTTTGGTCGCCGGAAAAGTTTCGGGGTTTATCGGTAACGTACCGGGACCACCGGGAGGGTCCAGGGGGTCCACCAAGTGGGGCCACAAGCCCCGGAGGGCTTCATGGGCCAAGTGTGGGAGGGGACCAGCACCAGGTGGGCGGGTGCGCCCCCCCACAAGGGCCCAAGGCGCCTCCAAGAGGGAAAGGGGGGCAAACCCTAGGGCAGATGGGCCCTAAGGCCCACCCCAGGTGCGCCTCCCCTCTCTCCCCTTGTGGCCGCCACCCAGATGGGTTTTTGGGGGCTGCCGCCACCCTAGGGAGGGAACCCTAGATGGGGGCGCAGCCCCTCCCCTTCCCCTATATACACTTGAGGTTATGGGGGCTGCAAGACACACGATTTGATCTCTCCCTGGCCCAGCCCTACCTCTCTCCTCCTCGTCTCTCGTAGTGCTTAGCGAAGCCCTGCTGGAGTACCACGCTCCTCCACCACCACCACACCGTTGTGCTGCTGCTGGATGGAGTCTTCCCCAACCTCTCCTTCTCCCCTTGCTGGATCAAGGCGTAGGAGACGTCACCGGGCTGTACGTGTGTTGAACACGGAGGTGCCGTCCGTTCGGCACTAGGATCATCGGTGGTTTGAATCACAACGAGTACGACTCCATCATCCCCGTTCACTTGAATGCTTCCGCGTAGCAATCTACAAGGGTATGTAGATGCACTCTCCTTCCCCTCGTTGCTGGTTTCTCCATAGATAGATCTTGGTGACACGTAGGAAAATTTTGAATTTCTGCTACGTTCCCCAACATGACCTACATCATGAGAGGTTAATTAATTTCACCATCAATGAGGATTCTTTTGGGTTGTACTTGTACATATATTTGTTGGGGAACGCAATAATTTCAAAAAAATTCCTACGCACACGCAAGATCATGGTGATGCATAGCAACGAGAGGGGAGAGTTTCATCCACGTACCCTCATAGACCGTAAGAGGAAGCGTTATGAGAACGCGGTTGATGTAGTTGTACGTCTTCACGATCGGACCGATCCAAGTACCGAACGTACGGCACCTCCAAGTTCAGCACACGTTCAGCTTGGTGACGTCCCACGAACTCCGATCCAGCAGAGCTTCGATGGAGAGTTCCGTCAGCACGATGGCGTGATGACGGTGACGATGATGCTACCGACGTAGGGCTTCGCCTAAGCACCGCTACGATATGACCGAGGTGGATTATGGTGGAGGGGCACCGCACACGGCTAAAAGATCAACTGATCAACTTGTGTGTCTTGGGGTGCCCCCTGCCCCCGTATATAAAGGAGCAAGGGGGAGGACGGCCGTCTCTAGCAGGGAGCGCCAAGAGGTGGAGTCCTCCTCCTAGTGGAAGTAGGACTCCCCTTTCCTAGTCCCACTAGGACGGGGAAGGAAAGAGTGGGAGAGGGGGAAAGGCAAGGGGGGCGCCCCCCTTCCTTGTCCTATTCGGACTCAAGGGGAGGGGCGCGTGGCCTGCCCTGGCCAGCCCCTCTCTCTCTCCACTAGGGCCCAACAAGGCCCATTAACCCCTGGGGGGGTTCCGGTAACCCCCCGACACTCCAGTAAAATCCTGATTTCATCTGGAACTATTCCGATGTCCAAATATAGGCTTCCAATATATCAATGTTTATGTCTCAACCATTTCGAGACTCCTGGTCATGTCCATGATCATATTCGGGACTCCGAACTACCTTCAGTACATCAATACACGTAAACTCATATTACCGATCGTCACCGAACTTTAAGCGTGCGGACCCTACGGGTTCGAGAACTATGTAGACATGACCGACACTCGTCTCCGGTCAATAACCAATAGCGGAACCTGGATGCTCATATTGGTTCCTACATATTATATGAAGATATTTATCGGTCAAACCGCATAACAACATACATTGTTACCTTTGTCATAGGTATTTTACTTGCTTGAGATTCGATTGTCTGTATCCTCATACCTAGTTTAATCTCGTTACTGGCAAGTCTCTTTACTCATTCCATAATGCATCATCCCGCAACTAACTCATTAGTCACAATGCTTGCAAGGCTTATAGTGATGTGCATTACCGAGAGGGCCCAGAGATACCTCTCCGAAAATCGGAGTGACAAATCCTAATCTCGATCTATGCCAACTCAACAAGCACCATCAGAGACACCTGTAGAGAACCTTTATAATCACGCAGTTACGTTGTGATGTTTGGTAGCACACAAAGTGTTCCTCCGTTACTCGGGAGTTGCATAATCTCATAGTCATAGGAACATGTATAAGTCATGAAGAAAGCAATAGCAACAAACTAAACGATCATCGTGCTAAGCTAACGGATGGGTCATGTCAATCACATCATTCTCTAATGATTTGATCCCATTAATCAAATGACAACTCATGTCTATGGTTATGAAACATAACCATGATTGATTCAACGAGCTAGTCAAGTAGAGGCAAACTAGTGACACTATATATGTTTGTCTATATATTCACACATGTACTAAGTTTCCGGTTAATACAATTCTAGCATGAATAATAAACATTTATGATGATACAAGGAAATATAAATAACAACTTTATTATTGCCTCTAGGGCATATTTCCTTCAATATTACGGCAGGAGCATATAGTATGCGGTGAAGAGGGGGGAAGGGGACCATCATATGTAGTACGCTTGATATGAACCTTGCTCTGTGTGGGTGCATGGTTTACGGTTTTTGAGGCATGTGGCACATCAAAGTTGTGCATTTTTGGTATTCAACATATATATGTTTGGCCCACATGCAAAGCGGTGGTGGTTGTCCTCTCGCACCCACTTAAGCGGTTATCAGCGATATCAATGCTTTCCATCTGTGGGCCCGCTTGGTCCATCACTTCTTTTTGCCTGACAACAAGAGAAGTTAATTTGACTTAGGAGGGGATTATTATTGTTGATCTGGGATGACATGCATGATACACTTTGAGCACACACATATGCATGTGTACGCATGAATCCCTCCCATCGAGTCGAACTGGCTAGTACAATGACACCATCATGAACCGATCTCGCTCTGTGTGGGGAGCTAGTGTACGATTTTTGACACACGCGCCAGATCAATGTTGTGTATTCAAACATGCATGCACGCATCACCTCCATACATATTCATGTAGTGGTTGCCTTCGAACGATACACTCCCTCGCATGATTATCGGCGACAAGCCTATATATTCATGGGCCCGCGTGGACATCCATGATCACCTTGACCAACAACAAGATAGGTTACCATGCGGATTCTTCATTTGGTTAGTGTTATCGTAGTATAGGTCATGGTGAGATTTAGACCTAATTAAGTTTGAGCGCATATACAATGCATGCATGCATGCATATATAAATCCCCGTCGTTAGCTTGAAGTGTGGTGTAACATACATATGCATCGTCAACCTAACCCTCACACAATGTGGGGATTTCTAATTCGAAATAATGGTGTGCTACCTCTTGATCTTGAGTTGGATTTCCCCGAAGAGGAAAGGATGATGCAGTAGAGTAGCGTAAGTATTTCCCTCAGTTTTTGAGAACCAAGGTATCAATCCAGTAGGAGGCCACGCTCAAGTCCCTCGTACCTGCACAAAACGATAGCTACTCGCAACCAACGCGATTAGGGGTTGTCAATCCCTTCACGGTCACTTACGAGAGTGAGATCTGATAGATATAATATTTTTTGTATTTTTGGTATAGAGATGCAAAGTGAAAAGTAAAAGGCAAAGTAAAAAAGCAAAGCAAGATTTAAAGTGATGGAGATTGATATGATGAGAATAGACCCGGGGCCATAGGTTTCACTAGTGGCTTCTCTCAAGAGCATAAGTATTCTACGGTGGGTGAACAAATTACTGTTGAGAAATTGATAGAATTGAGCACAGTTATGAGAATATCTAGGCATGATCATGTATATAGGCATCACACCCATGACAAGTAGACCGAAACGATTCTGCATCTACTACTATTACTCCACTCATCGACCGCTATCCAGCATGCATCTAGAGTATTAAGTTAAAAACAGAGTAACGCTTTAAGCAAGATGACATGATGTAGAGAGATAAATTCATGCAATATGAAATAAACCCCTTCTTGTTATCCTCGATGGCAACAATACAATACGTGCCTTGCTGCCCCTTCTGTCACTTGGAAAGGACACTGCAAGATCGAACCCAAAGCTAAGCACTTCTCCCATGGCAAGAACTACCAATCTAGTTGGCCAAACCAAATGGATAATTCGAAGAGACTTGCAAAGATAACCAATCATACATAAAAGAATTCAGAGAAGATTCAAATATTATTCATAGATAGACTTGATCATAAACCCAGAATTCATCGGTCTCAACAAACACACCGCAAAAACAAGAAGATTGCATCAAATAGATCTCCACAAGAGAGGGGGAGAACTTTGTATTGAGATCTAAAAAGAGAGAAGAAGCCATCTACCTAATAACTATGGACCCGGAGGTCTGAGGTAAACTACTCACACTTCATCGGAGAGTCTATGATGATGTAGAAGCCCTCCGTGATGATGGCCCTCTCCGACGGAGCTCCGGAACAGGCCCCAAGATGGGATCTCGTGGATACAGAAAGTTGCGGTGGTGGAATTAGGTTTTTGGCTCCGTCTCTGTTCGTTTGGGGGTACGTAGGTATATATAGGAGGAAGAAGTACGTCGGTGGAGCTTCGGTGGACCCACGAGGGTGGGGGCGCGCCTGGGGGTATAGGGCGCGCCCCCTACCTCGTGCCCACCTCAAAGCTTCCTTGGCGTAGGGTCCAAGTCTCCTGGGTCATATTCGGGAAGAAAATCACGTTCCAGAAAGGTTTATTCCGTTTGGACTTCGTTTGATATTCCGTTTCTTCGAAACAATGAAATAGGCAAAAAAAAACAGCAATTCTGGGCTGGGCCTCCGGTTAATAGGTTAGTCCCAAAAATAATATAAAAATGGAAAATAAAGCCCAATATAGTCCAAAACAGTAAATAATATAGCATGGAGCAATCAAAAATTATAGATACGTTGGAGACGTATGAGGCATCCCCAAGCTTAATTCCTACTCGTCCTCAAGTAGGTAAATGATAAAAAGAGAATTTTTGATGCGGAGTGCTACTTGGCATAATTTCAATGCAAATCTTCTTAATTGTGATATGAATATTCAGATTCGAAAGATTCAAGACAAAAGTTTATATTGACATAAAAATAATAATACTTCAAGCATACTAACAAAGCAATTATGTCTTCTCAAAATAACATGACCAAAGAAAGTTATCCCTACAAAATCATATAGTCTGGCTATGCTCTATCTTCACCACACAAAGTATTTAAATCATGCACAACCCCGATGACAAGCGAAGCAATTGTTTCATACTCTAACTTTTCAAAACTTTTTCGATCTTCATGCAATACATGAGCGTGAGCCATGGATATAGCACTATATGTGGAATAGAATGGTGGTTGTGGAGAAGACAAAAAAGGGGAAGATAGTCTCACATCAACTAGGCGTATCAATGGGCTATGGAGATGCCCATCAATAGATATCAATGTGAGTGAGTAGGGATTGCCATGCAACGGATGCACAAGAGCTATAAGTATATGAAAGCTCATCAAAACAAACTAAGTGGGTGTGCATCCAACTTGCTTGCTCATGAAGACCTAGGGCATTTTGAGGAAGCCCATCATTGGAATATACAAGCCAAGTTCTATAATGTAAAATTCCCACTAGTATATGAAAGTGACATAACGAGAGACTCTCTATCATGAAGATCATTGTCCCTTCTCTCTTTTTCTCTCATTTTTTTATTTGGGCCTTTTCTCTTTTTTTATGGCCTCTTTTTTCTTTTTATTTTTCGTCCGGAGTCTCTTCCTGACTTATGGGGGAATCATAGTCTCCATCATTCTTTCCTCACTTGGGACAATGCTCTAAAAATGATGATCATCACACTTTTATTTTTCTTACAACTCAACAACTCGATACTTAGAACAAAATATGACTCTATATGAATGCCTCCAGCGGTGTACCGGGATATGCAATGAATCAAGAGTGACATGTATGAAAGAATTATGAACGGTGGCTTTGGCACAAATACAATGTCAACTACATGATCATGCTAGCAATATGACAATGATGGAGCGTGCCATAATAAACGGAACGGTGGAAAGTTGCATGGTAATATATCTCGGAATGGCTATGGAAATGCCATGATAGGTAGGTATGGTGGCTGTTTTGAGGAAGGTATATGGTAGGTGTATGATACCGGCGAAAAGTGCGCGGTATTAGAGAGGCTAGCAATGGTGGAAGGATGGGAAAAAGTGCATATAATCCATGGACTCAACATTAGTCATAAAGAACTCATATACTTATTGCAAAAATCTAGAAGTTATCAAAGCAAAGTATTACGCGCATGCTCCTAGGGGGATAGATTGGTAGGAAAAGACCATCGCTCGTCCCTGACCGCCACTCATAAGGAAGACAATCAATAAATAAATCATGCTCCGACTTCATCACATAACGGTTCACCATACGTGCATGCTACGGGAATCACAAACTTTAACACAAGTATTCTTTAAATTCACAACTACTCAACTAGCATGACTCTAATATTATCACCTCCATATCTCAAAACAATTATCATGCTTCAATCTTTTCTTAGTATTCAATGCACTCAAAAGAAAGTTTCACAAATCTTGAATACCAAGCATATTATTATTAAGCAAATTACCATGCTATTAAGAGACTCTCAAAATAATTTAAGTGAAGCATGAGAGATCAATAGTTTCTTTAAAACAAATCCACCACCGTGCTCTTAAAAGATCTAAGTGAATAACATAGAGCAAAATTATAACGCTCAAAAGATATAAGTGAAGCACATAGAGCAAAATTATAATGCTCAAAAGATATAAGTGAAGCACATAGAGCAAAACTACATAGCTGAAAAGATATAAGTGAAGCACATAGAGTATTCTATCAAAATTTAATTCATGTATGGCTCTCTCAAAAGGTTTGTACAGCAAGGACGATTGTGGCACACTAAAACACAAAGACACAAATAATACAAGACGCTCCAAGGAAAACACATATCATGTTGGTGAATAAAAATATAGCTCCAAGTAAATTACCGATGGAAGTGGACGAAAGAGGGGATGGCTTCCGGGGCATCCCCAAGATTTGACTCTTTGGTGTCCTTGGATTATCTTGGGGGTGCCATGGGAATCCCCAAGCTTAGGATCTTGCCACTCCTTGTTCCATAATCCATCAAAAGAATTCACCCAAAACTTGAAAACTTCACAACACAAAACTCAATAGAAATCTCGTGAGCTCCGTTAGAGAAAGAAAACAAAAGACCACTTCAAGGTACTGTAATGAAATCATTCTTTATTTATATTGGTGTTAAACCTACTGTATTCAAACTTCTCTATGGATTATAAACTATTTACTAGCCATAGATTCATCAAAATAAGCAAACAACACACGAAAAACAGAATCTGTCAAAAACAGAACAGTCTGTAGTAATCTGTAGCTAACGCAATATCTGGAACCCCAAAAATTCTAAAATAAATTGCTGGACGTGAGGAATTTATCTATTAATCATCTTCAAAAATAATTAAGCAAATATCACTTTCCAAATAATAATGAGAGCAGTTCTCGTGAGCGCTAAAGTTTCTGTTTTTTACAGCAAGTTCAACAAGACTTTCCCCAAGTCTTCCCAATGGTTCTACTTGGCGCAAACACTAATTAAACACAAAAAAACACAACCAAAACAGAGTCTAAATAATTTATTTATTACTAAACAGGAGCAAAAAGCAAGGAATAAAAATAAAATTGGGTTGCCTCCCAACAAGCGCTATCGTTTAACGCCCCTAGCTAGGCATAAAAGCGAGGATAGATCTAGGTATTGCCATCTTTGGTAGGCAATCCATAAGTGGCTCTAATGATAGTTTCATATGGAAATTTAATTTTATTTCTAGGAAAGTGTTCCATGCCCTTTTTTAATGGAAATTGAAATCTAATATTCCCTTCCTTCATATCAATAAGCGCACCAACCGTTCTAAGGAAAGGTCTACCAAGAATAATAGGGCAAGAAGGATTGCAATCTATATCAAGAACAATGAAATCTACAGGCACATAATTCCTATTTGCAACAATAAGAACATAATTAATACTTCCCATAGGTTTCTTAATAGTAGAATCCGCAAGATGCAAGTTTAGAGAGCAATCATCAAAATCGCGGAAATCTAGCAAATCACACAAAGTTTTGGGGATAGTGGAGACACTAGCACCCAAATCACACAAAGCATAAAACTAATGATCTTTAATTTTAATTTTAATTGTTGGTTCCCACTCATCATAGAGTTTTATAGGGATAGAAGCTTTCAACTCAAGTTTTTCTTCATAAGATTGCATCAAGGCATCAACAATATGTTCGATGAAGGCTTTCTTTTGACTATAAGCATGTGGAGAATTTAGCACGGATTGCAACAAGGAAATACAATCAATTAAAGAGCAACTTTCATAATTAAATTCCTTGAAATCTAATATAGTGGGTTTAGCAACATCTAGATTTTTATTTCTTTCAATCCCACTTTCATCAATTTCATCATAAAGATCTAAATACTCCGAATTTTTAGAACGCCTTCTAGGTAAAGGAAAATCATATTCAGTGTCATCAAGATTCATATTGCAAAACAAAGATTTTATAGGAGACACATCCATAACTTTTAGGTCTTCATCTTGATTTTCATAGGAATTGGAAGAACACGCTTTAATAAAGGCATCTTCGGAAGCACGCATCCTAGCGGTTCTTTCCTTGCACTCATCAATGGAAATTCTCATGGCTTTGAGAGACTCATTGATATCATGCTTAGGAGGAATAGATCTAAGCTTTAAAGAATCAACCTCAAGAGAAATTCTATCAACGTTCCTAGCCAAATCATCAACTTTAAGCAATTTCTCTTCAAGCAAAGCATTAAAATTCTTTTGTGAATTCATAAACTCTTTAACACTATTCTCAAATTCAGAGGGCATCTTATTATAATTTCCATAAGATTTGTTGTAGGAATTCCCATAATTATTAGAAGGATTACTAGGATATGGCCTAGGATTAAAATTCCCTCTATAAGCGTTGTTACCAAAATTATTCCTACCAACAAAATTCACATCCATAGATTCATTGTTATTCTTAATCAAAGTAGACAAAGGCATATCATTAGGATCAGAAGAAACACTCTTAGTAGCAAATAATTTCATAAGTTCATCCATCTTTCCACTCAAAACATTGATTTCTTCTATCGCATGCACTTTTTTATTAGAAGATCTTTCAGTATGCCATTGAGAATAATTAACCATAATATTATCTAGGAGTTTAGTAGCATCTCCTAAAGTGATTTCCATAAAAGTGCCTCCCATGGCCGAATCTGAAAGATTTCTAGAAGCAAAATTCAATCCAGCATAAATTTTTTGTATAATCATCCACAAATTCAAACCATGAGTAGGGCAATTACGTATCATTAATTTCATTCTCTCCCAAGATTGTGCAACATGTTCATGATCAAGTTGCTTAAAGTTCATAATATTGTTTCTAAGAGAGATGATCTTAGCGAGAGGGAAATACTTAGAGATAAAAGCATCTTTGCAATTGTTCGAAGAATCAATACTATTTTTAGGCAAAGACAAAAACCAAGCTTTAACACGATCTCTAAGCGAAAAAGGAAATAGTTTCAATTTAACGACATCATTATCGACATCTTTTTTCTTTTGCATATCACATAAATCAACAAAGCTATTCACATGAGTAGCGACATCTTCACTAGGAAGGCCGGCAAATTTATCTTTCATAACAAGATTCAACAAAGCAGTATTGATTTCATAAGATTCAGTATTGGCAAGAGGAGCAATCGGAGTGCTAAGGAAATCATTATTATTGGTATTGGTGAAGTCACACAGTTTGGTAGTATCTTGAGCCATCGCGACAAACAAGCAATCCAACACACGGGCAAACAAAAAGGCAAGCGAGAAAAAGGCAAACGGAGAAAGAGAAGGAGAAGGGAAGGAGATTGGGAAAGAGAGGGCGAATAAAACGACAAGGGTGAAGTGGGGGAGAGGAAAACGAGAGGCAAATGGCAACTAATGTAATGCGAGAGATAGGGATTGTGATGGGTACTTGGTATGTTGACTTTTTGCATAGAGTCCCCGGCAACGGCGCCAGAAATTCTTCTTGCTACCTCTTGAGCTTGCGTTGGATTTCCCCGAAGAGAAAAGGATGATGCAGCAGAGTAGCATAAGTATTTCCCACAGTTTTTGAGAACCAAGGTATCAATCCAGTAGGAGGCCACGCTCAAGTCCCTCGTACCTGCACAAAACGATAGCTACTCGCAACCAACGCGATTAGGGGTTGTCAATCCCTTCACGGTCACTTATGAGAGTGAGATCTGATAGATATAATACTTTTGGTATTTTTGGTATACAGATGCAAAGTGAAAAGTAAAAGGAAAAGTAAAAAAGCAAAGCAAGATTTAAAGTGATGGAGATTGATATGATGAGAATAGACCCCGGGGCCATAGGTTTCACTAGTGGCTTCTCTCAAGAGCATAAGTATTCTACGGTGGGTGAACAAATTACTGTTGAGCAATTGACAGAATTGAGCATAGTTATGAGAATATCTAGGCATGATCATGTATATAGGCATCACGTCCGTGACAAGTAGACCGAAACGATTCTGCATCTACTACTATTACTCCACTCATCGACCGCTATCCAGCATGCATCTAGAGTATTAAGTTAAAAACAGAGTAACGCTTTAAGAAAGATGACATGATGTAGAGAGATAAATTCATGCAATATGAAATAAACCCCTTCTTGTCATCCTCGATGGCAACGATACAATACGTGCCTTGCTGCCCCTTCTGTCACTGGGAAAGGACACCGCAAGATCGAACCCAAAGCTAAGCACTTCTCCCATGGCAAGAACTACCAATCTAGTTGGCCAAACCAAACGGATAATTCGAAGAGACTTGCAAAGATAACCAATCATACATAAAAGAATTCAGAGAAGATTCAAATATTATTCATAGATAGACTTGATCATAAACCCACAATTCATCGGTCTCAACAAACACACCGCAAAAAGAAGAAGATTACATCGAATAGATCTCCACGAGAGAGGGGGAGAACTTTGTATTGAGATCCAAAAAGAGACAAGAAGCCATCTAGCTAATAACTATGGACCCGAAGGTCTGAGGTAAACTACTCACACTTCATCGGAGAGGCTATGATGATGTAGAAGCCCTCCGTGATGACGGCCCTCTCCGGCGGAGCTCCGGAACAGGCCCCAAGATGGGATCTCGTGGATACAGAAAGTTGCGGTGGTGGAATTAGGTTTTTGGCTCTGTCTCTGTTCATTTGGGGGTACGTAGGTTTATATAGGAGGAAGAAGTACATCGGTGGAGCTTCGGTGGGCCCACGAGGGTGGGGGCGTGCCTGGGGTATAGGGCACGCCCCCTACCTCGTGCCCACCTTGAAGCTTCCTTTGCGTAGGGTCCAAGTCTCCTGGGTCATATTCGGGAAGAAAATCACGTTCCAGAAAGGTTTATTCCGTTTGGACTCCGTTTGATATTCCGTTTTTTCGAAACACTGAAATAGGCAGAAAAACAACAATTCTGGGATGGGCCTCCGGTTAATAGGTTAGTCCCAAAAATAATATAAAAGTGGAAAATAAAGCCCAATATAGTCCAAAACAGTAGATAATATAGCATGGAGCAATCAAAAATTATAGATACGTTGGATACGTATCACGGTGCCACATCAAAGTTGTTCATTGTTACTCAAAACACACCTCTCCATACATATGCTTGGGCCACACGCATGCAGTGGTTGTCTTCGGGGACTAGCTACTTGCGTGATTATTGGCGAGCTAGCCCATCTCCGGGGTCGCATGGACGGCCTTAACTTTGACTAATAACAAGAGAGAGGTTGTACGTTTACGATCCATCTTGGTGAGATATATGCCTCTCTGGCCCGCCGACTGAAAGTGTGTGTGTGGGGGGCGGTTGCTACATCGCACTTTGCTAGGTGAACCTCGGTTGGGGGGGCATGCATTCATAGCTTAATTAGGATTCCCTTCGTGGCGACACGAGGGGATGGGGGCTGCTAGATACTTCGCACTTTGCTAGGTGAACCTCGGTTGGGGGGGGCATGCTCATAGCTTAGGACTCCCTTCGTGCCAACACGAGGGGGGCTGCTAGCTACTTCGCACTTTGCTAGGTGAACCTCGGTTGGGGGGGCATGTGCATTCATAGCTTAGGATTCCCTTCGTTCCGACACGAGGGAGGGGTGGCTGCTAGCTACTTCGCACTTTGCTAGGGAGAACCTCGGTTGGGGGGAGGGCATGCATTTGTAGCTTAGCTAGGATTCCTTTCGTGCCGACACGAGGGAGGGGGGCTGCTAGCTACTTCGCACTTTGCTAGGTGAACCTCGGTTAGGGGGGGCATGCATTCATAGCTTAGGATTCCCTTCGTGCCGACACGAGGGAGGGGGCTGCTAGCTACTTCGCACTTTGCTATGGTGAACCTCGGTTGGGGGGGCATGCATTCATATATAGCTTAGGATTCCCTTCGTGCCGACACGAGGGAGGAGGGGGCTGCTAGCTACTTCGCACTTTGCTAGGTGAACCTCGGTTGAGGGGGAGGGGGCATGCATTCGTAATATATAGCTTAGGATTCCCTTCGTGCCGACACGAGGGATGAGGGGGCTGCTAGCTACTTTGCACTTTGCTAGGTGAACCTCGGTTGAGGGGGAGGGGGCATGCATTCATAGCTTAGGATTCCCTTTGTGCCGACATGAGAGGGTGGGAGCAAGCAATACCATGCGCTTTGCGAGAGAGGTGCCACATCAAAGTTGCATTTGGCTTTTGAAAATCAAACCACCCTTTTGATACATAAATTTGCTCCACATGCAAGTGTGTTCATGTTCTAACCCTATCCCGCGTCATTTTCCGCCAAATTTATGAACATTAGACAAGTCGGATGACGCAACAGACACGGTTCACTCAAACTAACCGTGTGCTACGTCGGTGCACCTATCACGCACACATCTGCACAGTACATTGGGCTCCACGAGGCTCCCCCTCTCAAAAATATATGCCCGATTCGAAGGTTTTTCTGTTTCATAACACACGGTTGTTATCTCCGGACCGTGTGCGATGTTTCTTGTTCCCAATCCCCCTGCATTGAAAATATCTGCCCGCCTCGAGGGTTTTTCTCTTTCATAACAGACGGTTGTTATCTCCGGACCGTGTGTGATGCACTATCATCAAAATTTTCAATAGCCCGGCATTTCACTCCCGCGTTTGACTCTCGCGTAGTTAAATTTTTAGTACCAGCGTCATTTCCTCAAACACCCCCCCTCCACGCACACACACCAAAACCTCCTCGGGCATGCGCGCGCGCGCACACACACAACCTCCCTCGCTCAAAACCCTAGCAAAGTCTCCGCCACCGCCGCTGCAAGGCCTCCATTGTCAACATCTGGCGGTTTGCCCGTGTAGCTTACCCACCGATCTCCATACCCAGGCCGCGCTGAGTTTCTTAGATGATGCCTGCCAAACGCCCCCTTTCCCATAGATCCCCATCCCCATCCCCCACTCCAGAGCATCGCTGCCTCAGACCGGCTACGCTTCCCGTGGAGCTCGAGGAGCGACTGGCCCAAAAGAGGTGTATAGCGGCCTCTTCACCCGGCGTCGCTGAGGAAGCTGACGACCATTACTGGCGGCAGGCACTCAAGCAGCGGGCTAGAGTATGTGGGCATGTCTCGTCCGCCGGCTACGACATCGAGGTCATCGATAGCGACGCCCTGAGGCGGGCTATGTCACAGGTTAAGTGGCCCACCCCCAACCCCTCGGGTTCAACCGCCATCGATCTCATCCATGGCCCCGCCGCTGATCTCCTTTGGCTCACTGTCAACAATTTGCCATTCTACATCGCCATCGAGCCCCTTTTGTCATTTCTGAAGGACACGTTCTACGAGGCTGGCTTGGGATCCACAGCTTCCAAGTCAGACCTCATCGATGGCGACCACGAGGAGGGCACCCTCTCCGGCTCTTCCAAGGGGAAAGAGCCCATGTGCTCTTCCAAGGGGAAAGCGCCCGTCTGCGACATCAGGGAGGGCACCCGACAGCCGTGCTCTTCCAAGGGGAAGGAGCCCATCCGTGACAACATGGAGCGCATCCAGGGTCCATGCTCTTCCCACGGGAATGAGCCCATCTATGACAAGTGAGGAAACCCATGATTTGTTTATTTTAGTTGTTCACAATGTGATGCTCTATATGTGCAATTATTTACTGTGCAGTACATTTCATCAATCCAGTTTTAAACATGCCGATAGGAATGCATATATTTGCTTGTTGTTAAGCCTGTTATAGCTAGCATATGCCTCTTTTAAAGTTTATTTATTGTTCGGTTGTTTGTAGTTAGCATATGTTCAGTTTCAAATGCTATCCTTGGTTGTTCGTAGTATGCCTTGTTTATTCCAGTTATTCACAACATGATGTTCTATATGTGCAAGTATGAACTGTGCAGTTCAATTTCATCAGTACCAGTTTCAACAATACCACTATGAATGACTACATTTGGTTGCTGCATCTTGTAGTTAACACGCCTTTCCATTTTTATTTAACCATAACCAGTGTACTTAGACCGGCACAATACCAGTTTGAATGACCATGTTTTCTTGTTGTTAAATGTTAGGCATGTTGCTGTTAGCACGCCTTTCCACTTGTTATGCTTTACTAGTGTGCTTAAACTTGCACACTGAAGTTATCTTTTGGAGATTATTTTGTCTGCCATGTGTAATTTTGGTTGATGTTTAGCCTGTTGTGCTTAACACGCTTCTTGATGTACCTACACAAGACAATTTTGGGAATGACTGTTATTTTCCATCGAGGTTAGTTTCATCCCATGGCTTATATCCGCTCATTGTTTAGGATATCCGTAGCTGGTACCATATAGGCTAGCGGCTGATAAGGGACTAATCGGTGAATCGGACTTTTAACTAAATATGTCTGCAACCCATTTATCGTTAGGTTAACTAGGGCCATATGTAATATATCTGAGGCTACATAGCAACATGCACTGTACTTAATGTCTAAATATGCAATCCTAGGCTACATAGCAACAAGGAAGAGTGTTACATTAATGTCCTAATGATGTCTAGATATACATAGAAGAGCAGCGGCAGCAATAGCAACAACACAGCCTTGTTTGGATACTCAACTTAGCTAGAGGTTAGAGTTAGTTTCTAGCTCATTACTAACACTGAACTAACTCCATCCAAAGAGTTGTTTGGATGGCAGGGTTAGATTAACAATAAATGCACCAGGAGAACTAGCTCCAATTAGCACCTCTTGGGTTGGATACTAGTTTTTTTGGGTGGGTTATAGATGCAACTAGCTCAAACTAGCCCTCATGTTTAGATACACTTTAGGGCTATTTGAGCCCGAACTAGCTCAAACTAACTGTAACCCGTGGATACAGCAGCAGATAATTTTTAAGAACAAACTAAACTCCTTCCGGCCCATAATATAAGATGTTAGTTCATCTAATATGTGAGTATATTGGATGTTATAAGATACTCCCTCCATTCCTAAATATTTGTCTTTTTAGAGATTTCAAATGGACTACCACATACGGATGTATATAGACATATTATAAAAGAGTGTTGTACTACATCATTGTGCCATTGATGTTTAGCTTCTAATATTAACTTGGTGCTTTTAGGTACATATGTCATTGGTAAAGATCCGTGTTTCGACACTTTCTGCGTATGGGGCAATGAGATATCAATGAACCAGCATCAAGTGAGGAAGCTGATAAAGATTGTTAGTAAAATGGGTCCAAATATGGCAATTAAACTATTTGTTTACACTTTATCCAAGACAACAGTGAACTGCAAGATGGTATGTAAGAACTCTACAGCCTTCTTTTTACTGCCCATAATGAGTTGTGTTAGATGACAATGTCTGAAATCTTATTCCTTTGCAGTGGTTGCCAAAGTAGTTTACTCAAGATTACCTCTCAAACTACATGATTGGTGGGCATGCAAAGGTTAAAGTATTTCTACCAGAACACGATGATTATCTAGATGTTTTCATGAAGACCGTGAATGATGGGCGGTCGGCCATCACGAGGGGTTGGACTAGAGTCGTGCGTGCCTTCCGCATGGAGGAGACACAATATGGGCATTCCGCTTCACCTTGTTCAGCAACCAGAATATATTTCGCCTCTTTCTTTACCATCTTTAATAGTACAAGTATACAACTATGGTTCATCATTCTTTATTTTGTTCTTATGTAATTCTTGAACATATGTACCTATGAATCGAATAATGCATTGGTTGTTTGAACCTGATGGATATGAATAAAGATGTAGCATACATTCAAATTCAAATCCAAATCCGATACAAGTTGGAAAAGCAGCAATTAAATTACGGTGAAATTACGCTCTCCAGGTGGTTACGGCAAACACGGTTGGTAAAACTGAAGGAAATATGCCCTAGAGGCAATAATAAAGTTGTTATTTATATTTCATTGTATCATGATAAATTTATTATTCATGCTAGAATTATATTAATTGGAAACTTAGTACATGTGTGAATACATAGACAAACAGAGTGTCACTAGTTTGCCTCTACTTGACTAGCTCGTTGAATCAATGATGGTTACGTTTCCTAACCATAGACATGAGTTTTCATTCGATTAACGGGATCACATCATTAGAGAATGATGTGATTGACATGACCCATCCGTTAGCTTAGCACGATGATCGTTTAGTTTGTTGCTATTGCTTTCTTCATGACTTATACATGTTCCTATGACTATGAGATTATGAAACTCCCGAGTACCAGAGGAACACTTTGTGTGCTACCAAACGTCACAACGTAACTGGGTGATTATAAAGGTGCTCTACAGATGTCTCCGATGGTGCTTGTTGAGTTGGCATAAATCGAGATTAGGATTTGTCGCTCCGATTGTCGGAGAGGTATCTCTGGGACCTCTCGGTAACGCACATCACTATAAGCCTTGCAAGCGTTGTGACTAATGAGTTAGTTGTGGGATGATGCATTACGGAACGAGTAAAGAGACTTGCCAGTAACAAGATTGAACTAGGTATGAGGATACCGACGATCGAATCTCGGGCAAGTAACATACCGATGACAAAGGGAACAACATATGTTGTTATGTGGTTTGATCGATAAAGATCATTGTAGAATATGTAGGAACCAATATGAGCATCCATGTTCTGCTATTGGTTATTGACCAGAGACGAGTCTCGGTCATGTCTACATAGTTCTCGAACCCGTAGGGTCCGCATGCTTAAAGTTCGGTGACGATCGGTAATATGAGTTTATGTGTTTTGATGTACCGAAGGTAGTTCAGAGTCCCGGATATGACCACGGACATGACGAGGAGTCTCGAAATGGCCGAGACATAAAGATTGATATATTGGAAGCCTATATTTGGACATCAGAATAGTTCCAGGTGAAATCGGGATTTTACCGCAGTGCCGGGGGGGGGGGGGTTACTGGAACCCCCCGGGGGTTAATGGGCCTTGTTGGGCCCTAGTGGAGAGAGAGAGGGGCCGACCAGGGCAGGCCGCGCCCCCCTCCTCTTGAGTCCGAATATGACAAGGATGGGGGGCGGCGCCCCCCTTGCCTTTCCCCCTCTCCCACTCCTTCCTTCCCCCTCCTAGTGGGATTAGGAAAGGGGAGTCCTACTCCCACTAGGAGGAGGACTCCTCGTCTTGGCGCGCCCTGCTAGGGCAGGCCGGCCTCCCCCCTTGCTCCTTTATATACGGGGGCAGGGGGCACCCCAAGACACACAAGTTGATTAGTTGGTCTTTTAGCCGTGTACGGTGCCCCCCTCCACCATAATCCACCTCGGTCATATCGTATTGGTGCATAGGCAAAGCCCTGCGTCGGTAGCATCATCATCACCGTCATCACGCCGTTGTGCTGACGGAACTCTCCCTCGAAGCTCTGCTAGATCAAAGTTCGTGGGATGTCACCAAGCTGAACGTGTGCTGAACTCGGAGGTGTTGTACGTTCGGTACTTGGATCAGTCGGATGGTGAAGACGTACGACTACATCAACCGCGTTTTCATAACGCTTCCACTTACGGTCTACGAGGATACGTGGACGAAACTCTCCCCTCTCGTTGCTATGCATCACCATGAACTTGCGTGTGCGTAGGAAATTTTTTGAAATTACTGCGTTCCCCAACAGTGGCATCCGAGCCAGGTTTATTCGTAGATGTTATATGCACGAGTAGAGCACAAAGGAGTTGTGGGCGTGGGTATATACATATTTCTTGCCGTCACTAGTTGATTCTTGATTCAATAGTATTGTTGGATGAAGTGGCCCAGACCGACATTACGCATACGCTTACGTGAGACTGGTTCTACCAATGTGCTTCGCAAACAGGTGGCTAGTGGTTGTCTGTTTCTCCAGCTTTAGTTGAATCGGATTCAATGAACAGGCTTCTTTCTGAAGATCAAAAAGCAATCACTATACCTCGTTGTGGTTTTTGATGCGTAGGTAAGAACGGTTCTTGCTCAGCCCGTAGCAGCCACGTAAAACTTGCAACAACAAAGTAGAGGACGTCTAACTTGTTTTTGCAGGGCATGTTGTGATGTGATATGGTCAAGACATGATGCTAAATTTTATTGTATGAGATGATCATGTTTTGTAACACAGTTATCGGCAACGGGCAGGAGCCATATGGTTGTCGCTTTATTGTATGAAATGCAATTGCCATGTAATTGCTTTACTTTATCACTAAGCGATAGCGATAGTCGTGGAGGCAATAGTTGGCGTGACGACAACGATGCTTCTATGGAGATCAAGGTGTCAAGCCGGTGACAATGGTGATCATGACGGTGCTTTGGAGATGGAGATCAAAGGCACAAGATATTGAGGGCCATATCATGTCACTTATATTGATTGCATGTGATGTTTATCTTTTATGCATCTTATTTTGCTTAGATCGACGATAGCATTATAAGATGATCTCTCACCAAATTTCAAGGTATAAGTGTTCTCCCTGAGTATGCACCGTTGTGAAAGTTCGTCGTGCCGAGACATCATGTGATGATCGGGTGTGATAAGCTCTACTTTCACATACAACGGGTGCAAACCAGTTTTGCACACGCTGAATACTCGAGTTAAACTTGACGAGCCTAGCATATGCAGATATGTCCTCGGAACACTGAGACCGAAAGGACGAGCATGAATCATATAGTAGATATGATCAACATAGTGATGTTCACCATTGAAAACTACTCCATCTCATGTGATGATCGAACATGGTTTAGTTGATATGGATCACGTGATCACTTAGATGATTAGAGGGATGTCTGTCTAAGTGGGAGTTCTTAAGTAATATGATTAATTGAACTTTAATTTATCATGAACTTAGTAGCTGATAGTATTTTGCATGTCTATGTTGTTGTAGATAGATGGCCCATGTTGTTGTTCCGTTGAATTTTAATGCGTTCCTTGACAAAGCAAAGTTGAAATATGATGGTAGAAATTACACGGACTGGGTCCGTAACTTGAGGATTATCCTCATTGCCGCACAGAAGAATTACGTCCTGGAAGCACCGCTAGGTGCCAAACCCGCCGCAGGAGCAACACCAGATGTTATGAACGTCTGGCAGAGCAAAGCTGATGACTACTCGATAGTTTAGTGTCCCATGCTTTACGGCTTAGAACTGGGACTTCAACGACATTTTGAATATCATCGAGCATATGAGATGTTCCAGGAGTTGAAGTTAATATTTCAAGCAAATGCCCGGATTGAGAGATATGAAGTCCCCAATAAGTTCTACAGCTGCAAGATGGAAGAGAATAGTTCTGTCAGTGAGCATATACTCGAAATGTCTGGGTATAACAATCACTTGATTCAACTGGGAGTTAATCTTCCGGAAGATAGTGTCATTGACAAAATTCTTCAATCACTGCCACCAAGCTACAAGAGCTTTGTGATGAAGTATAATATGCAAGGGATAGATAAGACGATTCCCGAGCTCTTTGCAATGCTAAAGTTCGCGGAGGTAGAAATCAAAAAGGAGCATCAAGTGTTGATGGTCAACAAGACCACCAGTTTCAATAAAAAGGGTAAAGGGAAGAAGGGGAACTTCAAGAATGGCAAGCAGGTTGCTGCTCAAGTGAAGAAGCCCAAGTCTGGACCTAAGACTGAGACTGAGTGCTTCTACTGTAAAGGGACTGGTCACTGGAAGCGGAACTGCCCCAAGTATTTGGCGGATAAGAAGGATGGCAAGGTGAACAAAGGTATATGTGATATACATGTTATTGATGTGTACCTTAATAATGCTCGCAGTAGTGCATGGGTATCTGATACTGGTTTAGTTGCTAACATTTACAACTCGAAACAGGGACTACGAATTAAGCGAAGATTGGCTAAGGACAAGGTGACGATGCGCGTGGGAAATGGTTCCAAAGTCGATGTGATCGCGGTCGGCACGCTACCTCTACATCTAGCTTCGGGATTAGTTTTAGACCTAAATAATTGTTATTTGGTGCCAGTATTGAGCATGAACATTATATGTGGATCTTGTTTGATGCGAGAAGGTTATTCATTTAAATCTGAGAATAATGGTTGTTCTATTTATATGAGTAATATCTTTTATGGTCATGCACCCTTGAAGAGTGGTCTATTCTTGATGAATCTCGATAGTAGTGATACACATATTCATAATATTGAAGCCAAAAGATGCAGAGTTAATAATGATAGTGCAAGTTATTTGTGGCACAGCTATTTAGGTCATATTGGTGTAAAGCGCAAGAAGAAACTCCATTCTGATGGACTTTTGGAATCACTTGATTATGAATCACTTGGTACTTGCGAACCATGCCTCATGGGCAAGATGACTAAAACGCCGTTCTTCGAAACTATGGAGCGAGCAACAGAATTGTTGGAAATCATACATATTGATGTGTGTGGTCCAATGAATGTTGAGGCTCGCGGCGGGTATCGTTATTTTCTCACCTTCACACATGATTTGAGCAGATATGGGTATATCTACTTGATGAAACATAAGTCTGAAACATTTGAAAAGTTCAAAGAATTTCAGAGTGAAGTGGAAAATCATCGTAACCAGAAAATAAAGTTTCTACGATCTGGTCATGGAGGAGAATATTTGAGTTACGAGTTTGGTCTTCATTTGAAACAATGTGGAATAGTTTCGCAACTCATGCCAGCCGGAACACCACAGCGTAATGGTGTGTCCGAACGTCGTAATCGTACTTTACTAGATATGGTGCGATCTATGATGTCTCTTACTGATTTACCACTATCGTTTTGGGGTTATGCTTTAGAGACGGCTGCATTCACGTTAAATAGGGCACCATCTAAATTCGTTGAGACGATGCCTTATGAACTGTGGTTTGGCAAGAAACCAAAGTTGTCGTTTCTTAAAGTTTGGGGTTGCGATGCTTATGTGAAAAAGCTTAAACCTGATAAGCTCGAACCCAAATCGGAGAAATGTGTCTTCGTAGGATACCCAAAGGAGACAGTTGGGTACACCTTCTATCACAGATCCGAAGGCAAGATATTCATTGCTAAGAATGGATCCTTTCTAGAGAAGGAGTTTCTCTCGAAAGAAGTGAGTGGGAGGAAAGTAGAGCTTGATGAGGTAACTGTACCTGCTCCCTTATTAGAAAGTAGTTCATCACGAAAATCTGTTCCTACCTACACCAAATAGTGAGGAAGCTAATGATGACGATCATATGACTTCAGATCGAGTTACTACTGAACCTCGTAGGTCAACCAGAGTAAGATCCGCACCAGAGTGGTACGGTAATCCTGTTCTGGAGGTCATGTTACTAGACCATGACGAACCTACGAACTATGAGGAAGCGATGATGAGCCCAGATTCCACAAAATGGCTTGAGGCCACGAAATCTGAGATGGGATCCATGTATGAGAACAAAGTGTGGACTTTGGTTGACTTGCCCAATGATCGGGAAGCCATCGAGAATAAATGGATCTTCAAGAAGAAGACTGACGATGTTAGTAATGTTACTGTCTACAAAGCTCGACTTGTTGTGAAAGGTTTTCGACAAGTTCAAGGAGTTGACTATGATGAGACCTTGTCACCCATAGCGATGCTTAAGTCTGTCTGAATCATGTTAGCAATTGCCGCATTTTATGACTATGAAATTTGGCAAATGGATGTAAAGACTACATTCCTGAATGGATTTCTGGAAGAAGAGTTTTATATGATGCAACCTGAAGGTTTTATCGATCCAAAGGGTGCTAACAAAGTGTGCAAACTCCAGCGATCCATCTATGGACTGGTGCAAGCATCTCGGAGTTGGAATAAAAGTTTTGATAGTGTGATCAAAGCATATGGTTTTATACAGACTTTTGGAGAAGCCTGTATTTACAAAAAAGTGAGTGGGAGCTCTTTAGCATTTCTAATATTATATGTGGATGACATATTGTTGATTGATAATAATATAGAATTTATGGATAGCATAAAAGGATACTTGAATAAAAGTTTTTAAATGAAAGACCTCGGTGAAGCTGCTTATATATTGGGCATCAAGATCTATAGAGATAGATCAAGATGCTTAATTGGACTTTCACAAAGCACATACCTTGATAAAGTTTTGAAGAAGTTCAAAATGGATCAAGCAAAGAATGGGTTCTTGCCTGTGTTACAAGGTGTGAAGTTGAGTCAGACTCAATGCCCTACCATTGCAGAAGATAGAGAGAAAATGAAAGATGTTCCCTATGCTTCAGCCATAGGCTCTATCATGTATGCAATGCTGTGTACCAGACCTGATGTGTGCCTTGCTATTAGTTTAGCAGGGAGGTACCAAAGTAATCCAGAAGTGGATCACTGGACAGCGGTCAAGAACATCTTGAAAGACCTGAAAAGGACTAAGGATATGTTTCTCGTTTATGGAGGTGACAAAGAGCTCGTTGTAAATGGTTACGTCAATGCAAGCTTTGACACTGATCCGGATGACTCTAAGTCACAAACCGGATACGTGTTTTCATTGAACAGTGGAGCTGTCAGTTGGTGCAGTTCTAAGCAAAGCGTCGTGGCGTGATCTACGTGTGAAGCGGAGTACATAGCTGCTTCGGAAGCAGCAAATGAAGGAGTCTGGATGAAGGAGTTCGTATCCAATCTAGGTGTCATACCTAGTGCATCCGGTCCAATGAAAATCTTTTATGACAATATTGGTGCAATTGCCTTGGCAAAGGAATCCAGATTTCACAAAAGAACCAAGCACATCAA
The DNA here is from genome assembly GCF_056163025.1 of Triticum urartu. Taxonomy (NCBI): domain Eukaryota; kingdom Viridiplantae; phylum Streptophyta; class Magnoliopsida; order Poales; family Poaceae; genus Triticum; species Triticum urartu. Next base: position 126,174,034 of record NC_141876.1, read on the forward strand.
GAGACGCTTCAATTCCATCCGCGATCAAGTCAAGGAGGGAGACATAGAGATTTGCAAGATACATACGGATCTGAGTGTTGCAGAACCGTTGACTTAGCCTCTCTCACGAGCAAAACATGATCAGCACCAAGACTCCATGGGTGTTAGAATCATTACTGTGTAATCTAGATTATTGACTCTAGTACAAGTGGGAGATTGAAGGAAATATGCCCTAGAGGCAATAATAAAGTTGTTATTTATATTTCCTTGTATCATGATAAATGTTTATTATTCATGCTAGAATTGTATTAACCGGAAACTTAGTACATGTGTGAATACATAGACAAACAGAGTGTCACTAGTTTGCCTCTACTTGACTAGCTCATTGAATCAATGATGGTTATGTTTCCTAACCATAGACATGAGTTGTCATTTGATTAACGGGATCACATCATTAGAGAATGATGTGATTGACATGACCCATCTGTTAGCTTAGCACGATGATCATTTAGTTTGTTGATATTGCTTTCTTCATGACTTATACATGTTCCTATGACTATGAGATTATGCAACTCCCGAGTACCGGAGGAACACTATCGGATCACGGGTTCCGGCAAAACCCTTAAGGTTCGAACTATGGTGTGGGCACGAAGGTCTCCCCCCTACCGATCCACGTCCTAACTTGGCTAAGATTTTACAAACTAACTCGATGAACTCGCAACACAAAGGACACAAGATTTATACTGGTTCGGGCCACCATTGTGCTGTAATACCCTACTCCAGTGTGGTGGTGGTGGATTGCCTCTCGGGTTGAGGATGAATAGTACAAAGGGAAGAACAACCTCCTGAGGTTGAGGTGTTCTTGTGCTTTGGCGAACTTGTGTGTGTTCTAGTCTTTTTTCTCTCCGACCTCCTTGCTATGGTGGTGGCCAGTCCTATTTATAGAGGCCCTGGTCCTCTCCCCAAATATTGAGCGGGAAGGGAGCCAAGGATGGCCAATTTGAAAGGGGACAGCTAGTACAGCTTATCCTAACAAAAGTGGTCTTCGCCTGCAAAAGGCTCTGGTGGTGACGCCGCCTTGGGCTCCATGGTGACCTTCGTCTTGCCGTCCCGCTGGTCTTGGTCTCATTGCATCGATATGGAAACCTTTGCTTGATGCCTCAGTACTCCACGCCTACACTTGCCCCCTTAGCACCAAAGAGGAAACAAGGATGTTGCGCGCGGTGGAGCCCGCCTGGTCTCGATCGTCATGGCTCACGTCACTAGAACCTCGTGAGGTTTGCCTGGCCTTGAACTCTCCGCCCCTCACGAGCCCGCCTGGCGAGGCCGCTCCTGAGGAGGTCTTGCGTTATCCGCCTCGCGAGGCTTGGCCCCTCGCGAGGGTGTTGAGTCTTTGCTAGTGAAGATGGGTCGTACAGGCCTGCTAGCAAAGCCACACCATGGGCCGCAGGCAGGCAAGTCTGCGGACCCTCGTTCCCAAAACACCAACAGTAGCCCCCGGGCCCAAGGCGCGCTCGGGCTTGGCTTCGAGGCGAAGCCAAAGGTCAAGTGCAGAGCGCCACGGGCCCAAATAGCCTGAGGCCTTGGTCGACGCGTGGTGGTTGATTGGACGTGGGCGTCTCCACTTCCCCACGCTGCCTTGATACCTGCCTGGCTTGACGGCCACCGCGGTCTACATGATTATTCTTCCATCGCTTGCGCCATTCTCTTCCAATTCCTCTGCTTCCCCCCGGACTCTGCTCCTCTTTCCAATCTGACCTTAGCTCTGCTCGCCCCATCGCCATGGCGCAGACGCAAGCAGACAAGGGGAAGAAGCCTCTGTCTTCGGCTAGAGCGCCCCCGGCTGCCGAGCCCGCAGTTGGCCGATCGCTGGTGCTCAACGATGAGGCTATGGGAAAGGTGCATCCCATGCTCCCCTCCAGCTTCAATGAGTGGGGACAGACGGTAGCTTGGCCTGCATCTCGCGCTTGCATCAACCAGGCGGCCACTAAGGTCCCCTTCTTCATCGACGCCCTTTGGGCTGGCTTGGTCCCTCCTTTCTCCGCCTTCTTCAATGTTGTGCTTGCGCATTAACAGATCCATATGCTGCACCTTGATCCTCAATCCGTGACCCTTCCTGTCGTCTTTGCCTTTGTCTATGAGGCCATGGTAGGCATTGCTCCTTCCGTGGCTCTTCTCCGTCACTTCTTCTCGTTGCACCTGATTGACCCTCGGGAGAGCTCCGGATGCCTGAGCTTTTAGGTCGTGGCGGCGACGGCCGATGATGGGATCGACTTCGAGTTTCCACCATCCACGAGCGAGTTTCGGACATGCTGGGTGTTTGTTGATGCCGGAGTGCTTAGCCCCTTGGTCTCTTCTCCGTCAGGGCCCGCCATTCCTAACTCCGGTTGGTGCCACCGGAGGCTCACCCATCCGCGCCTTGCCCCCGTCTAGCTCAGGTTGAGGTGGCTCAAAGACCTTGGCGTGACTGCGCCTGTGGTGGTGAAGGAGTTCGACCGGCTCCGAATCGCTCCGCTTCAGCGCCACTCCCAGCCGATGTGGGCCTTGCTCAGCAGCCAGGACCACATGAGACTTCAGGAGTCAGGGCTCCCCCTTGAGGCGCGGTGAAAGGTGCTTGAGGTCCTGACAGGCGTCCCGTTGCCAGACGACTTGCCAAGGAGGAGTTGCCTTTTGTACCGCTGCTTGAACAAGATGTCATTCGTGGAGCGGAGGCCCTCCTTCGACGAGTGGGGGCTGCGCCCAGTTGGCCTCGTGGGGCCCCATGAGAACCCCATCGTCGTGGTCCCTCTCCTTGACGCTGGCGTTGAGCTCGCCCTAGGTGTGGGTGCAGGGGGCGAGCACCGCTGGGGGCCGATAGTGAAGGTGCCGAGATGCTGATGCCGCCCAGGGCTCCCATGGCGTCGACCTCGGGGACTCGTGACTCTTGCCCTAGGGCGGCGGTTGAAGGGGTGATGCAGCCCGCGTCTCCTGAGGTCGGGGCTCCTAAGGCCTCGGCAAGTCACTGTGAGGCAGAGCCGGATAGCTCCCCTCAGCTTGGCGCTTCTGAGGTTGCCCCTCCGAGCAATTCTCTAGCTGCGCCTTGTGTCGGCTGCCATGTCCAGCGCTTCGGCCGGCTTTCCGTGGACTTTGAAGAACTCTGCAAGAGGAAGGGGTCCCCGAGCTGCGGCAATGGCACCTTTGGGCCATTAAAACGGAGGAAGTACATCGCCGTTGACGAGTAAGTACCTCATCTTGGTGATCTTCCGCGTGTTGCTTTCCTTCCTGACGATTGTCTCCTCAGGACCCCTTCTGCCAAGGCTGCGAAATCTCCTGAGAAGCAGCTTCCTCTCGCCCCATCTTCCTAGCCAAAGTCGAGCGCCGCAGGCTCGTGCGCTGCCCACGGCATGGGGTCAACCGTGGGAGTCAGCCCGTCCTCAAGGCGTCTTGAGCTTGCGCATCCGTTGTCTTTTCTTCGCGGCCTTCCTCAGAGCACAGCAAGCGTGCCAAGGGTTCCTCCCCTAGTCGTGGACGATGGCTGGTTGGCTTCGATCCTGGGGTCTTCTTCAAGCACTGGGCCTTCACTCGTTTAGGCTCCTCGTGAGGCCTGCCCCACTAATGAGTGGATGCCAGCCTCCAGCCCCCTGCTGGGAGGGGGCGAGCCACTTTAGGCCCCATCTGCGGTCCCCGTGGCGGAGGATGAAGTCAGCAGCAATCTCGGATCGGCACAAGAAAGGAGCATCGTTCGCCACGAGCTCTTTCAGGAGGCGATTGGCGCGATGAACCAGCTTGGTGAGGAGCTCATGGATGTGGACGCGCGCCTCATGGCCGAGGGTATTTGGCAGGTGGAGGAGCGGCATAAGCTGAAGGTGGCCATCAATCTCGGGCGCCACCAGCGCGAGCTCGATAATGCGAAGGTTGAGGCTTCCCTCGCAGCCTCCCGTGAGGCTTGCTCCCGAGCTCTGGAAGAGGCTCGGGAAGCTGACGGCCATTGCGAGGCCGCGGAGAAGCGCGCGTGGGAGCTCCAAGCCTGGAGCGCCGTCTTGGATCAGTAGGTGGAGGCGCGCAGGGCTGCCCTTACGTCGTTGAGGGGGACGCCCGCCGAGGAGGAAGAGATCCGAAAGCACGAGGAGGCGCTGGCGCTGGAAGCCATGGACCGCAGCCTTGAACTCATATGGCTGGAGACGAGGGAGCGCCAGGTTGCTCAAGCGGGGGACGATGTCGGCGCATGAGGCCAAGGCCCAGGAGGAGGTCAACCACCAGGTGGCCGAGGCTCGCGTGGATCTCAAGAGCAGGCATGACCTGAAACTGAAGCTCGTGGAAGCCAGGGCCGCTGGCAGGACTACTGCCCTCAAGTCTAGGTTGATCGAGGTGGAGCAATGCGAGGAGGTCGCCGCAACCGCCCTGGCCTCGGCACAGGCTAAGCTGGCTTTCGCCCGCGCCGAGCTGCTCTCTTTTCAGCACCGGGTCACCGACGCCGAGTCCGTCGCGCGGCAGAACAAGGATGAAGTGCTTCAGCGGCGTACGTTGGAGCATGTGCACGCCCCCATGCTCGAGGACCTCGGGAATAGGGCCAACACCGCCCTGGACAATATCTGCAATGAGAATGCTCTTCATCCCCATGCGAACGACTACGCCAGCCACCTCCGCTTCGTCGCCGACATGGTGACGCGCCTGCAGAACCATTCCAAGAGGGCTCGCCAGCTTGTTGAAGAGAGGAGTCACAGCCTGCTCGGGCGCGCGTTCTCCCACGTCTTCAACCAACTCCAGAACGCCGATCCCAACTTCGATTTTGACGCCGCCATTGCTCTTGTACCTGAAGCCATCCGGGGTGACCTGGCGCGATGGGTTGAAGACAACATGGATGCGCTGGTCAGGGCCTTCACTTCTAACAACGACGGGGTGGTAGTTGCGGTGGATGAAGGCGTCGTGGTTGATGATGGCGATGGCGGCGCCGAGGGAGGTGATGGTAATGCCAATGATGACGGCAACGATGCCAGTGACGTGTCCGAGGGCGACCCTAGGGGCGCGGCGAGCGACCTGTCCGATTGATTCCGTGCTTCTCACCTATTTTCCCTGCACGTAGAAGCTCGGGCGCGGCCCTAGAGGTTGTAAGAGCATTTTGGGAGGGGAAGCCCCTCATGTAAATATACTACTGCCTCTTCCCCTTTAGGTTGAATTGAATATGCGTCTTCACGAACTCACGTAAGCTGTGGCAAGGTTGCTGTTGCGGTTTACCTTAGCCTAGACGAGCCCAAAACCGGCTCACGAGATTGTGAGTTCCTGGGAAGCTCCTGAGGAATTCGTTTACATGCCCGAGGGGGGCACGTGATAAGCGAGTGCCAGCCGCAGCATGACACATGCGTGGCTCGTGTGCTTCATGCCCAGCCCCGCTCACAAGGGGCCCGCGAGGGGGGAGCGGCAGGCGCGAACTCCGAAATAAGGCAAGAACCAGACTTCGAGAAATAGCTCGAACAAGAAAAGGCATCCCCCTTGCGTGCATGAAATGAAGATTCAACTTCAACTTAAATCCAAATCCAGAAGTCAGGGTTACAGAAAAGAGATCCAAAGCAAATGGCCACGTCCGGCGCCTAGTCTAGTCTTCGACGTCTTCTCACTAGCGCGGAGCTATGTGCTGCCATTAGGCGTAGGAGGGAGCCCCCGAGGCCCGAGGGCGGCACTCCTGAGACTCCGGGGCTTGTACAGCCCCACTCGTTATTACGTGAGAGTGTCACGGGTGGCGATCTCCACAGGCGTGAGCCTTACTTCATATCGCCTGATGAGGGCCCCGCCTTGCACCACCCCTACCACCGCCGGGATGACCGGAAACTAGGACGGCCAACGAGGGCAGAGGGGACGCCAGCGGCGCCCTCGGCGACCACGGGTCCTCCACCGGGGGAAGGGTCACCGGCGCCACCCCGGCAGAGGGCCTACCTCCAGGCGTTGCCTTGCTCAGTGCGACTCGGGGAGGGGCCTTGCTCCTGGCCCCTCCCATGCAGCCCCCCAGTGAGCCTCTTCTGGCGAGACGGATAGCACCGCTCCGGAACCGTCGCCGAGTGTTGTGACCTGGCTCACTTGCGATTCATGGTTAGCGTAAGCCTGCCCCTGGGTTATTAGTGGTACCCTATAGCTGTTGCTGACAGCGTGGTTGGCGGGGCTCTCGGGCGGCTCCTGGAAGGCCTCAGCTCCTAGCGCCTCTTCTTCCCAGCCCGACTCAAGGAATGAGCCGGGGTCATCTTCTGGTGCGTACTCCTAGTTCACCATGCGGGGCACGTAGGCCTCCGAGGCCCTTGCTCCGAAGGCCTCGCCGTAGTGCCCCACGCTCCATGTCGCCCGGGTCAAGACGCCATCCTGAGGATGGTGGGGTAGCGCCTCACCAGGGCCGTGCGCGATGACGCTCGTGCCCACACCCATCTGAGGTGGTGCGGGTGCGAGGGGCACCCTCCCCTGTGGATTGTGTTGATGTCGATGAAGCCCCCGGGCGCACTTGGGGGTACGCGGGCGTGGCGAGGCCTGCCGTGGGATCCTGCCGCTGCTTGGGCCGTGAGCTGGTAGCAGAAGGGCGGTGCTCCCGTGGCTGCCACGTCCAGCAGCTCGGCGACGCGTTCCAGCAGTGCATCTCGGCCGCTCTCCATCAGTCGGCACCGAAGCAGCTCCCGTGCCACCGTGAGCGTGGCCCGCATGTTCGCCTACTCCCTCCTGGTGTGCGGCGCCGGCGTGGTGTAACGCCCCGAAACCGATGTGCCAAGTGTCGTCCAGTTATTTGCTGCTGTTGCGTTGTCATTTGCTTGCGTGTTGCATCTTATCATGTCATCATCCGCATTGCATCTTCATGTTTTCAAAACTTGCATTATCCCGGGTTCTCCCAGTTCCGTCCATTGTCCGTTCTGAGCCCAGACACACTTGCACGCGCCCGCAGCACGTCCGAAATATTATTTTCTAAGTGGCTGGAAAATGTTCTCAGAATAGGATGAGAGTTGACGTGTGGTCTTATTATAGTGTAGATAGACCGCCTGTCAAGTTTCATCGCATTCGGAGATCGTTTGATGCCCCAACGGATAACTATAGCGACATTATATTCGGTCTAACGTCGGACGTTTTCGGTCTCCGGAAACAGTCGCCGGGCCTCCCTCTCTTCTCTTCTCTCAGCTGAGACCGTCTACACAACTCACTACCTACCGCCAGGTCCAACCTAACCTCTCTCGTCAGCCCGCAGCGCCCCTCGCGCGCGTCCAAAACTTACCCGAACCCAACCCGGACAGTCGTCACCGTTGGATCCGGGTCATCCCCAAACATCTACAAAACGTCACCGTTTTCTTATTTGGTATCCCTAGCTATTTTTGTCGCGACCGTCTGATTAAGATCGGAGGGACCAAATGCCCCTATCCTAAAATCCACTTGTTATATATATATATATATATATATATATATATATATATATATCAGATCAAACCCTAAAAATCCTCCCCTTGTCCCATCCCTCTGCCGCCGCTAGCCCACTGTCTCCTCCTCGTGTTCCCCGCCGAGCCAATCACCTTCGTTCCTTGTTTTCAGATCCACTCCACCAACCAACGAAGCCACCACCCACTCGTTTTGGACCGCTAGATCACAGATCCGACGGCCTAGGAGGCTCCCCAATGCCCCAGCGTTCGTCCCTTCCTCCTGGCCGCAGCTCCCTCGCCCCCGCTCAATCTGGCCGCTGAGATCCTGAGCGCCTCGACCCCAAGCTCCATCACCCGCCGGTGGCCTCGATGGTACAGCAGCAACTGCCGCCAGACCGGATTCCCCCCTCGCCTCTAACCTTTCTTCCTCGTGGCTCTCCCGCTCGTATCTCACATCTTCCTCTCCCTCTCTCTATTTTTTTGCTCACAGGAGACCTCCATGGCTGCTCCAGCTAGCTCCGTCACTGTCGTTTCGTGCCGGGAATGAGTGGATCCGGTCTTCATCGCTGCAGATCCGCCTCCCCAACCGTCCCGTGCCCTGGACCTCGCCGGAGCCGCGCTAGGCCGCCGCCGCCGTCCTGCTCCAAGGCAAAGAGCGGCCCGCTCGATCCTCTGCTTCGTTGACCTGCTTCACCTCCCCTTGGGCCAGATCCGCGCCAAGGCCCAGCTCGCCACGATTCGTCTCAACGCACAGCCCAGCGCCACGCCAAGCCCGCAGCCCCGCCGACCTGCTTCACCGCCTTGGGCCGAAGCCCATGGGGGAGCAGCCCCTCTAGCCCCTCTGCTCTATTGGGCCAGCCAGTTTCAGCCCGACTGTGTTTTTTTTTCTGTCCATGCGTTTTGCCCATTATTCCAGAGAACGCCTGTTTTACAGAAAAGACCCTCATGTTCATGCATATAATAACTCACAATTCGTGCATCGGTTTAAAATGATATATATATATATATGAAACTTGCTCAGAATTTTGTCTAGTTTAATAATATGTCACTTTTATCCATGTTTAAGATGTTTAAAATGATGTTTGGTTAAATTTACTCCTATGCCATGCTAAAATGATTTAATTCATAACTAAATAACCGTAACTCTGATTTTAATAAACTTTATATGTAATTGTGGTAGAAAAATGCCTAGTTTACCATGGTGGCATCATTTTTGCATGTTTAACAACTCTAAAATATTGTTTAGGGCAGAACAGTACCAAACCTTAAAATATGCACATGAGGAGTTTCCGGAATTGTTGTTCGTTGCTTCCGGCCTCATTTAAACTTGACTAGATAGGTAGTTTACTTTGCTTCACCCTTGCCATGTTAAGAACATTTAATATTGTTGGCGTACATAAACGAGAGAGAACTAAATAATTGATGTGGTGTTTCATCAATATGCAACCCGTTGCATATTGAGCTCCACTTAACTTGTAGTGTTGTTTGTGCACTTTGCCATGCCATGCATAATTAAACCAGACATGCACCATACTTGATTGTGCATCATGCCATGATTATGTGTTGGTTGTTTACCATGATTGTGTGCTTCTTTCCGGTGTTTGCTTCTTCGGGTTGGATCCGGTAACATCGTGCTTGTGAGGAACCGTTCGTCTACGTCCGTTTGTCTTCTTCATGGACTCGTTCTTCTTCCTTGTGGGATTTCAGGCAAGATGACCATACCCTCGAAATCACTTCTATCTTTGCTTGCTTAGTTGCTCGCTCTTTTGCTATGCCTATGCTGCGATACCTACCACTTGCTTATCATGCCTCCTACTTTGTTCAACCAAGCCTCTAACCCACCTTGTCCTAGCAAACCATTGTTTGGCTATGTTACCGCTTTGCTCAGGCCCTCTTATAGCGTTGTTAGTTGCAGGTGAAGATTGAAGCTTTGTTCCTTGTTGGGACATGGATATCACAATATATCTTATTTAATTAATGCATCTATATACTTGGTAAAGGGTGGAAGGCTCGGCCTTATGCCTGGTGTTTTGTTCCACTCTTGTCGCCCTAGTTTCCGTCATATCGGTGTTATGTTCCTGGATTTTGCATTCCTTACGTGGTTGGGATATAATGGGAACCCCTTGACAGTTCGCCTTAAGTAAAGCTCTTCCAGCAATGCCCAACATTGGTTTTACCATTCGCCACCTAGCCTCTTTTTCCCTTGGGTTTCGCGGACTCAAGGGTCATCATTATTTTACCCACCCCCCCCCCCCCCCGGGGCCAGTGCTCCTCTGAGTGTTGGTCCAACCTGTCAGCTGCCGGTGACCACCAGGGGCAACTCTGGGCTGGCCTACCCGTACCTAAGACAATCTGAGTGTGCCCTTAGAAAGAGATATGTGCAGCTCCTATCGGGATTTGTCGGCACATTCGGGCGGTGTTGCTGGTTTAGTTTTACCCTGTCGAAATGTCTTGTTGTACCGGGATACTGTGTATGATCGGAATGTCTCGGGAGGAGGTCTATTCCTTCGTTGACCGTGAGAGCTTGTGATGGGCTAAGTTGGGACACCCCTGTAGGGATTTGTACTTTCGAAAGCCGTGCCCGCGGTTATGGGCAGATGGGAATTTGTTAACGTCCGGTTGTAGAAAACCTGAAGTTGACCTTAATTTAAAATACATCAACCGCGTGTGTAACCGTGATGGTCTCTTTCCGGCGTAGTCCGGGAAGTGAACACGGTGTTGGAGTTATGCTTGACGTAGGTTGTTATAGGATCACTTCTTGATCATACTTTTATCGACCGTGCTTTGCCTTCTCTTCTCGCTCTCATTTGCGTATGTTAGCCACCATATATGTTAGTCGCTTGCTGCAGCTCCACCTCATACCTTTTACCTTACCCATAAGCTTAAATAGTCTTGATCGCGAGGGTGCGAGATTGCTGAGTCCCTGTGGCTCACAGATACTTCCAAAACCAGCTTGCAGGTGCCGATGAGTCCGTGCAGATGACGCAACCAAGCTCAGGAGGAGCTCGATAAAGGCCTTGTCCTTTGTGTTGTTTTGTTCTAGTTGATCAGTAGTGGAGCCCAGTTGGGATCGATCGGGGACCTTTGTCGCATTTGGGGTTCTTCCTTTATTTTGGTTCCGTAGTCGGACCTTGATTGTATTTGGATGATGTAATGCTTTATTCATGTATTGTGTGAAGTGGCGATTGTAAGCCAACTATGTATATTTTCCCCTATTGTATTACCTGGGTTGTTTGCGAAGATTACCTCACTTGCGACATTGCTTTCAATGCGGTTATGCCTCTAAGTCGTGCTTTGACACGTGGGAGATATAGCCGCATCGAGGGCGTTACAAGTTGGTATTAGAGCCTTCCCCGACCATAGGAGCCCCCATTGCTTGATCGTTTTTAGCGGCCGAGTTGTGTCTAGAAAAATGTTTTGAGTCATTTAGGAATTATATATCGGAGAGTTTAGGAATTCTTTTTTACTTCCCTGTCTCCTCATCGCTCTGGTAAGGCATCCTGACGTAGAGTTTTGACTCTTCTCTTCTCAAATTTCACTAAAAAATTTTTAGGATCACGCGGGTATCTTGGAATCGTTCCGATGGTTTTATGATGAGAACATTGTCTTGGTGCCTCCTGTCAGGGGTTTTGTGGAAGTGTCCCGGGGAGTTGAGCTCTGAGGTGTTGTCATCATAATTTTATCGTTGCAGTTCTGGAATACCTGAGTTTAGTACGCTGACATCGAAAATCTCTTTTATGCAGTTCGTTGGTGAGATAACCTCGACGCCACCCAGTACTGGGGCGGGAGTTCGGGAGTATCGCCATAACTTGTATAACGGATGCTTTTCGAAGGTTGAGGTAGACGATTTTCGAAGGTTTCTTGGTTATGTGTTGAAGGATGGATACAGCTGGATGTAGGATTTGCTAGTTTTGGGTGAGATATTATGCTTCCCCTGTATCGCCAACACCTGATTGCATAACCGGAAAATTTCGGGAGTTTATAAGTGGGAATTCTAGTAGCTCTTAAGATATCTTTCCAACAGGTGTATGATATGAAATTGGGGTTCGACGTCTAGTGGTCCGCCTATTCACGGTTGGTTTTACAGTGGTCTCGTTGCGTCTTAAAGAGTCCTTGGCTATGCCGACTCGGGGACGCTTCGTATGTCATGTGCACTGCCTTGTACATGATGGTGCTGTACGATCAAGCCCGTGTAGGCCCCACCACGAAAACTTCGGGGGAAATCTCTATCATATGTTTGTTCTGGCTTATTCTGCAAGCCAATCCGTTGTTTTGTTTTTTTTGAGTTGTGGTATTCGAGTTGCTTCGAAGTCAAATGTTGATTCCATACCTTTTCCTAAATGTTGTTCTCGTATTTCTATGTGAATACCAATCCTTCTTGATCATCAAGATTGTTTTTGTCAATCCTTTTAACTGGTTGTTTCTCTTCAAGCGGATCCGATCACTTCAACATTCGCAAGATTAACTCAAGTCTTCTCAACGGTGTTTGTTTCACCCGTCTCCAAGTTGCCTTTGTTTTCCCGCCCACCCACCCTTCTTCTTCAAGGACTCAGACTTCTTAATCAAATATCCACCTTATTGTTTATGAAGTCTCTCCATTCTTTTCCATCAATATTCTTATCCGGTGATTCTCATGAAGATTCTAACGGAGCTTCAAGTTCGTCTCTCATCACTCGTTTTCTTCTCCGGTGGTTTCAAGTCAAGCTTTGTTGATCATATCTTGTCCTCGTTTCAATGCTTACTTATGCCAGTGCACCTCTTAATCTTCCCCGCTTGCCATTCTATTGTTCTGGAGTGCTCAAGATATCTCGAAGATTCGTGTTTCCACTCTACATTCGTTCAAGTTCTTTTGAGGATGTTATCTTATTCAAGTCTTTTAATTCAACCGGTGCTATCTCCTTTTTTTTCAAGTAATCATATCAACGGTGTTTTCTTTTGAGTGGGCCCTAACCCACAGGTCTTTTCCAGGATCTTACCTGACTCTTCTATTTTCTCGGAGGTATTCTCAAATTCTTTTCGAAGTTTGACGTAAGAATGGATTATCATCAATCAAATGTCTTTTTCCAAGATCTTCCAAATTCTTTTCATCGTTGGATCAACCTTTCTATTCGTCATCCCGGAGTATTTCAACGATTTTGGTGGTGTTTCTCTTTGTCATTCTCAACACTTGAAGACCGAAGAAGAGTTTCTCTTCAATCGTATCCGTTCTCTCAAAGATTCGTGATTCTAGCTTGTTGCCATCCTCTCGTAATTGTTTTGATCATGAGAATTCTTTTCACCTATCCGGAGCATTTCAAGATTCTTTTCAGTTTGATTCTCTGGAGCCCATCATCTCAGAATTTATTCATTCTCAGCTTTCAGCTATGGTTCTCCAAATCTTACCGGTGCTTCGTTCAAGTGATCTCTAATCAGTTCATGATCCCTTCGTTCTCATGTATCTACTTTCTCTCGAGCATCTTCGTTCATTTGCAAATTCTTCCCGGTGTTTCTTTATCTTTTCTTCGTCCATTTTAAATTCTTATGGTGGTTCTTCCAAGATTCTTCTTCCTTCGTTTATCATATCAATGCATTCGTGCTTTCCAAATTCTACCGGTGGATCGTTGAAGACCTTCTCAAGTTGAGCTATATCTATCTTCATCCTTGCTACGAGAATAAGTAGTATGCCAAATCCGTGGATTGTCATCAATTTAAATTGGTGAAGGATAAGCATAACATAATTCTTATTCTTGTTCATCCAAATGATTAATTCCTTATTCCATAGGTTCATTGAAAAATTCTCGGTTTCTTTGTTTCATCTTCTATTTTTCCCGGAGTTCCAACCTTTTTCAATTACTTCACCACGGAGATTAATTTAAATCTTTACAAGGCTCGACCTTGTGTTTTCAACTACCCTTTCTTTCCGTTTGATCATTCTTTTGTTTAACGGAGTTCTTCATGGAGGTTCTACATAATGGTCCATCAAGGATTTAATTCCTTCTCCAACTTTTTCATCAAGATTCTTTCCTAAGAAGCTCAAGCTTTTCTTCATATTGTAATTCGGAGTGCAATTCTTTCTTTCGTATCATTGGAGGTGGTATTATGTCATTCTTGATAATCTGAGTTCATGTTTCATGATTCACATGTTGTTAAGAATGAGATATTTTAAATCCATCAACCTCTTTGTTGGAGTTATCTTGGGTTATATTTCACCTAAAGCTTTCCCCTAAGGATTGTTGCTATTATGATGCTCATAAATGACCCAAGTTCTTCGTTTATCCTCCCGGTGAAATAATCTTCTCGTCTCCTTGTTCATATCAATCCAATTTATCGTTTCCGTTAGTGGAAAATTTTCACCTCATAGTTTTGAGATGTTTTTCCATAAGCCCACTACAAACTTATTCGTTTTGTCGTTGGTCTTTCCCAACAACTCCGTTTTAACCTTCTTGGAAGGGTGCCTTCCAAGATCATTTGTGGCAGAAGTTGTCATTTTCTTCTCAATTCCTTCTTTTCATTTATCTATCATCTATTTCTTTCTTCCGGAGGTTGTATGTTGTGATTTCATCAAGTATCTTCTCATCTTACCATGTTCTTTTTTCAATCTCTTTCTTTCAACCGGAGTGCTGCCCGAATTTGGTCCTCCTTGATCCCCTTCCTTAACCAGAGTGTTTTCAATATATATCTTCCCTTCAACCTCAAGGCTTTCGCAAGGTTCGTTGTTCCTCTTTCTTAACGAAGTGTTTTGAACTTTGTACTTCTCCGTTGTTTCATTTCTTTCAATTAGTTCAACCACTTAAGGTTATTTGGTTTCACTCGTTTGTCAAAGAAGCAACTTAGTTTTACCTCTTCTCTTTCTCTTCCGTTTTCCCTACGGTGCCATTCTAGTTCTCGGAACGAGATCCTCTCGTAGTGGTGGAGTGTTGTAACGCCCCGAAACCGATGTGCCAGGTGTCGTCCAGTTATTCGCTGCTGTTGCGTTGTCATTTGCTTGCGTGTTGCATCTTATCATGTCATCATCCGCATTGCATCTTCATGTTTTCAAAACTTGCATTAGCCCAGGTTCTCCCAGTTCCGTCCGTCGTCCGTTCTGAGCCCAGACACACTTGCACGCGCCCGCGGCACGTCTGAAATATTATTTTCTAAGTGGCTGGAAAATGTTCTCGGAATGGGATGAGAGTTGATGTGTGGTCTTATTATAGTGTAGATAGACCGCCTGTCAAGTTTCATCGCATTCGGAGATCGTTTGATGCCCCAACGGATAACTATAGCGACATTATAGTCGGTCTAACGTCGGACGTTTTCGGTCTCCGGAAACAGTCGCCGGGCCTCCCTCTCTTCTCTTCTCTCAGCTCGAGACCATCTACACAGCTCACTACCTACCGCCAGGTCCAACCTAACCTCTCTCGTCAGCCCGCAGCCCCCCTCGCGCGCGTCCAAAACTTACTCGAACCCGACCCGGACAGTCATCACCGTTGGATCCGGGTCATCCCCAAACATCTACAAAACGTCACCGTTTTCTTATTTGGTATCCCTAGCTATTTTTTTCGCGACCGTCTGATTAAGATCGGAGGGACCAAATGCCCCTATCCAAAAATCCACTTGTTATATATATATATATATATATCAGATCAAACCCTAAAAATCCTCCCCTTGTCCCATCCCTCCGCCGCCGCTAGCCCACTAACTCCTCCTCGTGTTCCCGCCGAGCCAATCACCTTCGTTCCTTGTTTTCAGATCCACTCCACCAACCAACGAAGCCACCACCCACTCGTTTTGGACCGCTAGATCACAGATCCGACGGCCTAGGAGGATCCCCAATGCCCCAGCGTTCGTCCCTGCCTCCTGGCCGCAGCTCCCTCGCCCCCGCTCGATCTAGCCGCTGAGATCCCGAGCGCCTCGACCCCAAGCTCCATCACCCGCCGGTGGCCTCGATGGTATAGCAGCAACTGCCGCCAGACCAGATTCCCCCCTCGCCTCTAACCTTTCTTCCTCATGGCTCTCCCGCTCGTATCTCACATCTTCCTCTCCCTCTCTCTATTTTTTTGCTCACAGGAGACCTCCATGGCTGCTCCAGCTAGCTCCTTCGCTGTCGTTTCGTGCCGGGAATGAGTGGATCCGGTCTTCATCGCTGCGCATACGCCTCCCCAGCCGTCCCGCGCCCTGGACCTCGCCGGAGCCGCGCTAGGCCGCCGCCACCGTCCTGCTCCAGGGCAAAGCGCGGCCCGCTCGATCCTCTGCTTCGTTGACCTACTTCACCTCCCCTTGGGCCAGATCCGCGCCAAGGCCCAGCTCGCGACGATTCGTCTCCACGCGCAGCCCAGCGCCACGCCAAGCCCGCAGCCCCGCCGACCTGCTTCACCGCCTTGGGCCGAAGCCCATGGGGGAGCAGCCCCTCTAGCCCCTCTACTCTATTGGGCCAGCCAGTTTCGGCCCGACTGTGTTTTTTTTCTGTCCATGCGTTTTGCCTATTATTCCAGAGAACGCCTGTTTTACAGAAAAGACCCTCATGTTCATGCATATAATAACTCACAATTCGTGCATCGGTTTAAAATGATATATATATATATGAAACTTGCTCAGAATTTTGTCTAGTTTAATAATATGTCACTTTTATCCATGTTTAAGATGTTTAAAATGATGTTTGGTTAAATTTACTCCTATGCCATGCTAAAATGATTTAATTCATAACTAAATAACCGTAACTCCGATTTTAATAAACTTTATATGTAATTGGGGTAGAAAAATGCCTAGTTTACCATGGTGGCATCATTTTTGCATGTTTAACAACTCTAAAATATTGTTTAGGGCAGAAAAGTACCAAACCTTAAAATATGCACATGAGGAGTTTCCGGAATTGTTGTTCGTTGCTTCCGGCCTCATTTAAACTTGACTAGATAGGTAGTTTACTTTGCTTCACCCTTGCCATGTTAAGAACATTTAATATTGTTGGGGTACATAAACGAGAGAGAACTAAATAATTGATGTGGTGTTTCATCAATATGCAACCCGTTGCATATTGAGCTCCACTTAACTTGTAGTGTTGTTAGTGCACTTTGCCATGCCATGCATAATTAAACCAGACATGCACCATACTTGATTTTGCATCATGCCATGATTATGTGTTGGTTGTTTACCATGATTGTGTGCTTCTTTCTGGTGTTTGCTTCTTCGGGTTGGATCCGGTAACGTCGTGCTTGTGAGGAACCGTTCGTCTACGTCCGTTTGTCTTCTTCATGGACTCGTTCTTCTTCCTTGCGGGATTTCAGGCAAGATGACCATACCCTCGAAATCACTTCTATCTTTGCCTGCTTAGTTGCTCGCTCTTTTGCTATGCCTATGCTGCGATACCTACCACTTACTTATCATGCCTCCTACTTTGTTCAACCAAGCCTCTAACCCACCTTGTCCTAGCAAACCATTGTTTGGCTATGTTACTGCTTTGCTCAGCCCCTCTTATAGCGTTGTTAGTTGCAGGTGAAGATTGAAGCTTTGTTCCTTGTTGGGACATGGAGATGTTGTTCCTTGTTGGAACATGTTTACTTGTTGGGATATCACAATATATCTTATTTAATTAATGCATCTATATACTTGGTAAAGGGTGGAAGGCTCGGCCTTATGCCTGGTGTTTTGTTCCACTCTTGTCGCCCTCGTTTCCGTCATATCAGTGTTATGTTCCCGGATTTTGCGTTCCTTACGCGGTTGGGCTATAATGGGAACCCCTTGACAGTTCGCCTTAAGTAAAGCTCTTCTAGCAATGCCCAACATTGGTTTTACCATTCGCCACCTAGCCTCTTTTTCCCTTGGGTTTCGCGGACTCAAGGGTCATCATTATTTTACCCCCCCCCCCGGGCCAGTGCTCCTCTGAGTGTTGGTCCAACCTGTCAGCTGCCGGTGACCACCAGGGGCAACTCTGGGCTGGCCTACCCGTACCGAAGACAATCTGAGTGTGCCCTGAGAAAGAGATATGTGCAGCTCCTATCGGGATTTGTCGGCACATTCGGGCGGTGTTGCTGGTTTAGTTTTACCCTGTCGAAATGTCTTGTTGTACCGGGATACCGAGTATGATCAGAATTTCTCGGGAGGAGGTCTATTCCTTCGTTGACCGTGAGAGCTTGTGATGGGCTAAGTTGGGACACCCCTGCAGGGATTTGTACTTTCGAAAGCCGTGCCCGCGGTTATGGGCAGATGGGAATTTGTTAACGTCCGGTTGTAGAAAACCTGAAGTTGACCTTAATTTAAAATACATCAACCGCGTGTGTAACCGTGATGGTCTCTTTCCGGCGGAGTCCGGGAAGTGAACACGGTGTTGGAGTTATGCTTGACGTAGGTTGTTATAGGATCACTTCTTGATCATACTTTTATCGGCCGTGCTTTGCCTTCTCTTCTCGCTCTCATTTGCATATGTTAGCCACCATATATGTTAGTCGCTTGCTGCAGCTCCACCTCATACCTTTTACCTTACCCATAAGCTTAAATAGTCTTGATCGCGAGGGTGCGAGATTGCTGAGTCCCTGTGGCTCACAGATACTTCCAAAACCAGCTTGCAGGTGCCGATGAGTCCGTGCAGATGACGCAACCAAGCTCAGGAGGAGCTCGATAAAGACCTTGTCCTTTGTGTTGTTTCGTTCTAGTTGATCAGTAGTGGAGCCCAGTTGGGATCGATCGGGGACCTTTGTCGCATTTGGGGTTCTTCCTTTA
Source organism: Triticum urartu (assembly GCF_056163025.1). NCBI lineage: Eukaryota > Viridiplantae > Streptophyta > Magnoliopsida > Poales > Poaceae > Triticum > Triticum urartu. Next base: position 126,192,045 of record NC_141876.1, read on the forward strand.
TTTTGGTTCCATAGTCGGACCTTGATTGTATTTGGATGATGTAATGCTTTATTCATCTATTGTGTGAAGTGGCGATTGTAAGCCAACTATGTATATTTTCACCTATTGTATTACCTGGGTTGTTTGCGAAGATTACCTCACTTGCGACATTGCTTTCAATGCGGTTATGCCTCTAAGTCGTGCTTCGACACGTGGGAGATATAGCCGCATCGAGGGCGTTACACGTGGCTTGCGGCCCTTGCAGCCGCTCGCGTCTGTCGGGGAGTAAGAGTAGAGGGTGACTGACCGCGCCACCCATGCCCCGCGGTGTTTGGCGGTGCGCGTGCCTCCTGAGACGCGGGGTTGTGGTCTTCCTGGGCGGGTAGCGCCATCCGGGCTAGCCAGGCTGCCCAGCGGTCGGTGTTGGTCCTCGAGTCGCCTGACATCGGAGCCGCGGGGCGCCGAAGGATCAACGAGCGGATCGGTTGATGGGAGGAGAGCCCCGGTGCACCCCTACTTGGCGCGCCAAATGTCGGATCATGGGTTTCAGAAAAAACCCTTAAGTTTCGAACTCTGGGGTGCTCGCGAAGGTCTCCCCCCTACCGATCCACGTCCTAACTCGGCTAAGATTTTATGACCTAACTCGACGAACTCGCAACACAAAGGACACAAGATTTATACTGGTTCAGGCCACCGTTGTGGTGTAATACCCTACTCCAGTGTGGTGGTGGTGGATTGCCTCTCGGGCTGAGGATGAACAGTACAAAGGGAAGAACAGCCTCCTGAGGTTGAGGTGTTCTTGTGCTTGGCGAACTTGTGTGTGTTTTGGTCTTTTTTCTCTCCGACCTCCTAGGTATGGTGGTGGCTAGTCCTATTTATAGAGGCCCTAGTCCTCTCCCCAAATATTGAGCGGGAACGGAGCCAACAATGGCCAATTTGAAAGGGGACAACTAGTACAGCTTATCCTGACAAAAGTGGTCTTCGCCTGCAAAAGGCTCTGGTGGTGACGCCGCCTTGGGCTCCATGGTGACTTCCATCTTGTCGTCCTGCTGGTCTTGGTCTCGTTGCACCGATAAGGAAACCTTTGCTTGATGCCTCGGTACTCCGCGCCTGCGCTTGCCCCCGTAGCACCAGAGAGGAAACAAGGACGCTGCGCGCGCTGGTGTCCGCCTGGTCTCGATCGTCATGGCTCACGTGACTAGAACCTCGCGAGGTTTGCCTAGCCTTGGACTCTCCGCCCCTCACGAGCCCGCCTGGCGAGGCCTCTCCTGAGGAGGTCTTCATCATCCGCCTTGCGAGGCTTGGCCCCTCGCGAGGGTCTTGAGTCTTTGCTGGTGAAGATGGGTTGTACAGGCCTGCTAGCAAAGCCACGTTGTGGGCCGCAGGCAGGCAAGTCTGGGGACCCCCATTCCCAGAACGCTGACAAACACTTTGTGTGCTACCAAGCGTCACAACGTAACTCGGTGATTATAAAGGTGCTCTACAGGTGTCTTCGATGGTGCTTGTTGAGTTGGCATAGATCGAGATTAGGATTTGTCACTCTGATTGTCGGAGAGGTATCTCTGGGCCCTCTCGGTAATGCACATCACTATAAGCCTTGCAAGCATTGTGACTAATGATTTAGTTGCGGGATGATGCATTACGGAACGAGTAAAGAGACTTGCCGGTAATGAGATTGAACTAGGTATGAGGATACCGATGATCGAATCTTGGGCAAGTAACATACCGATGACAAAGGGAACAACGTATGTTGTTATGCGGTTTGACCGATAAAGATCTTCGTAGAATATGTAGGAACCAATATGAGCATCCAGGTTCCGCTATTGGTTATTGACCGGAGACGAGTCTCAGTCATGTCTACATAGTTCTTGAACCCATAGGGTCCACACGCTTAAAGTTCGGTGACGATCGGTAATATGAGTTTATGTGTTTTGATGTGCCGAAGTTAGTTCGGAGTCCCGGATATGATCACGGACATGACGACGAGTCTCGAAATGGTCGAGACATAAAGATTGATATATTGGAATCCTATATTTGGACATCGGAATAGTTCCGGTGAAATCGGGATTTTACCAGAGTGCCGGCGGGGTTACCGGAACCTCCCGGGGGTTAATGTGCCTTGTTGGGCCCTAGTGGAGAGAGAGAGGGGCCGGCCAGGGCAGGCCACGCGCCCCCTCCCCTTGAGTCCGAATAGGACAAGGAAGGGGGGGGCGGTGCCCCCCTTGCCTTTCCCCCTCTCCCACTCCTTCCTTCCCCCTCCTAGTGGGACTAGGAAAGGGGAGTCCTACTCCCACTAGGAGGAGGACTCCTCTTGGCGCGCACTGCTAGGGACGGCCGGCCTCCCCCCTTGATCCTTTATATACGGGGGCAGGGGGCACCCCAAGACACACAAGTTGATCAGTTGATCTTTTAGCCGTGTGCGGTGCCCCCCTCCACCATAATCCACCTCGGTCATATTGTATCTGTGCTTAGGCGAAGCCCTGCATCGGTAGCATCATCATCACCGTCATCACACCGTCATGCTAATGGAACTCTCCCTCGAATCTCTGCTAGATCGGATCGGAGCTCATGGGACGTCACCAAGCTGAATGTGTGCTGAACTTGGAGGTGCCGAACGTTCGGTACTTGGATTGGTCGGATCATGAAGACGTACGACTACATCAACCGTTTTCTTATAACGCTTCCGCTTATGGTCTACGAGGGTACGTGGATGAAACTATCCCCTCTCATTGTTATGCATCACCATGATCTTGCGTGTGCATAGTAATTTTTTGAAATTACTGCGTTCCCCCACAAAAACACAAACGTTTGCGATATGCACCATAATCCAAGACCATTCACAGAGAGGAAACGTGTGCAAGCATGCACACAGTTGCCGTTTGCAAAGCATGTGTGATGTCAGACAATATCACAAACGGTGCGGGTAAACTAAACTTTTGTGTTAGTTTCCTTATCGTACACAATTCGCAACCATGAACTGTTTCTAATGAAGTATGCGCCGTAAACGTTGCACCACAGAATAGCATGTGCGATAGTTGTCATGTATGACGATGTTACGACGGTCCGACGTTTCGTAATCCTGTCCGACATTCGTATGACGATTAGCTAATCTTCTTAACGGTGAACCGTTTGTGATGGGCCGTGCATCATACACGTTATATAATAGTGAACCATTTGTGATGGGCCGCGCATCGTGAACGTAGCACCACAGAAAACTGACTATGATGGCAATGCAAGAAGAAACGAGTGGGAGTACTGTAGGGGCCCTATCCCCGACGGTTTCTGGGTCGTGTGGGAAGGACCCACCTATCACCCACACTCACTTGGAGATGGTTCCATATGCCGTCACGGAAATGGGTTAAGAACCATTTGTTTAGGACCGACGCGCACCAGTGCAGGGATGACACTTAAGCACAGAGATTTTGATCCATTCGGGTCGGGTCGCTACAAGATGGTATCAGAGCACACGTTGACTATAGGACGCGACCACTAGGAAAAGCCAAAGGATACTCATCTCTACTCATTTCTAATTTTTCTCCATTTCTACTCAATAGATGGCAGACCCAAGGAACAAGTTCACTCAACCGGATGACGACACCCCTTTTGGACGACACTTGAAGGAAGTCACTAGGTACCGGAACATCGGCATACCAAGCTTCACTGGAACCTTCACCGCCACTTTACCATAAGAGGAGTGATACGTCTCCAACGTATCTATAATTTTTTGATTGCTCCATGCTATATTATCTACTGTTTTGGGCAATATTGGGCTTTATTTTCCACTTTTATATTATTTTTGGGACTAACCTATTAACCGGAGGCCCAGCCCAGATTTGTTGTTTTATGCCTATTTCAGTGTTTCGAAGAAAAGGAATATCAAACGGAGTCGAAACGGAACGAAATCAACTAGAGAAGTTACTTTTGGAACGAAAGCCACCGGATAGACTTGGACTCCACGTCAGGAGATACGGGAGGTTCTCACGAGGGTGGGGGTGCCCCCCCCCAGGGCGTGCCCCCCTGCCTCGTGGGGCCCCCGTAGCTCCTCCAACATACTTCCTGCACCCATATATATCGTCGTACCCTAAAACTTCCAGAACAGAGATTAGATCGGGAGTTCCGCCGCCAGAAGCCTCCGTAGCCACCGAAAACCAATCTAGACCCGTTCTGGCAACCTGCCAGAGGGGGCAATCCTTCTCCGGCGGCCATCTTCATCATCCCGGCGCTCTCCATGACGAGGAGGGAGTAGTTCTCCCTTGGGGCTGAGGGTATGTACCAGTAGCTATGTGTTTGATCTCCCTCTCTCGTGTTCTTGATTTGGCACGATCTTGATGTATCGCGAGCTTTGCTATTATGTTTGGATCCTATGATGTTTCTTCCCCCCTCTACTCTATTGTAATGGATCGAGTTTCCCCTTTGAAGTAATCTTATCGGATTGAGTCTTTAAAGATTTGAGAACACTTGATGTATGTCTTGCCGTGGATATCTGTGGTGACAATGGGATATCACATGATTCACTTGATGTATGTTTTGGTGATCAACTTGCGGGTTCCACCCATGAACCTATGCATAGGGGTTGGCACACGTGTTCGTCGTGATTCTCCGGTAGGAACTTTGGGGCACTCTTTGAGGTTCCATGTGTTGGTTGAATAGACGAATCTGAGATTGTGTGATGCATATCGTATAATCATACCCACGGATACTTGAGGTGACATTGGAGTATCTAGGTGACATTAGGGTTTTGGTTGATTTGTATCTTAAGGTGTTATTCTAGTAAGAACTCTAGGGCTGTTTGTGACACCTATAGGAATAGCCCAACGGATTGATTGGAAAGAATAACTTTGAGGTGGTTTCGTACCCTACCATAATCTCTTCATTTGTTCTCCGCTATTAGTGACTTTGTAGTGACTCTTTGTTGCACGTTGAGGGATAGTTATGTGATCCAATTATGTTATCATTGTTGAGGGAACTTACACTAGCGAAAGTATGAACCCTAGGCCTTGTCCTAGCATTGCAATACCGTTTACGCTCACTTTTACCATTATTTACCTTGCTGTTTTTATAATTCCAGATTACAAATACCTTTATCTACTATCCATATACCACTTGTATCACCATCTCTTTGCCAAACTAGTGCACCTATACAATTTACCATTGTATTGGGTGTGTTGGGGACACAAGAGACTCTTTGTTATTTGGTTGCAGGGTTGCTTGAGAGAGACCATCTTCATCCTACGCCTCCCACGGATTGATAAACCTTAGGTCATCCACTTGAGGGAAATTTGCTACTGTCCTACAAACCTCTGCACTTGGAGGCCCAACAACATTTACAAGAAGAAGGTTGTGTAGTAGACATCAAGCTCTTTTCCGGCGCCGTTGCCGGGGAGGTGAGTGCTTGAAGGTATATCTTTAGATCTTGCAATCGAGTCTTTTAGTTTCTTGTTTTATCACTAGTTTTGTTTATAAAAGAAAACTATAAAAAAATGGAATTGAGTTTGTCTCATACACTTCATCTTTTTAATATCTTTCGTGAGTATGATGGGAAGGATAATTGTGCTCAAGTGCTAGAAGAAGAAATCTATAAAATGTTTGGCACTAAATATTTGAATGATGAGCATGATTGCAATATTGTTAGTAAGAATTCTTTGAATATCCATGATACTAATGATGATTGCACTAGTTATGATGAAAATGTCTCCTATAAGCATGTCAATTTATGTGGAGTACATTGGGTTTGTAGGTACACACCAAATAGGGAAGATAGATATTGCAAGAGGCATAAATACTTAGAAACCAAATTGTTGCAAGAAGAGCTAGATGAATGTGCTGAAAATTTAAGATATCTTACCATACTTGCGAACTTTGCAATGAACATGGTCATTTCAATATCAAATGCAATTGTTTCATGACCGTATCATGTCCAAAAATTGTGATGACTTGATTTCCCTTGCACATCATAATGAACTTAGTTTGCTCTTGGGTTATGAAGAAATGAAACGTATAACTGAGGGTATTCCAAAATTTAATCTCGATAAACTTCTTGGTTTTGATCTAGAGAAGATTTATATGTATTGTGCGGTGAATTGCATTGAAAATCCTTATATTGCCAATTACATAAAGAAAAGAAAACAAATAGAGGATGAATATAATACTAATGAAATGGAAGAGACTTCCCAACATCCTCCTATTATTTCTTATGATGAATCAGGTAACGAGGAGGAGCCTTCTATTCAACCAATCTCATTAACAAGGAGCTCCAAAAAGAGGATTGAACCCACACATGATGTGGTGAAGAAGAAGAAGAAAAGAAAAAGGAAGAGAGGTAAAAAGGTATCTCCCAAATAAAGTTGCTCCTATTATTGTTGTGCCTCATGAAAATGAAGATGATACACTTGATGATGATCTCGTTATGCCTACTGCTTGTTGTGATGATTATGATTGGGAAGATAATGATACTCCTTATGATCTTGAAAATCTTTTTGGCACTTGCTTGGAAGAATATTATAATTGCTATACTATTGGTGCTATCCATACTATTAATGATGAGAGTGATTATGCTTATGATACAAAAAGGCCCAAGCTTGGGGAAGCTATGTTTGATGAGGATGACATATTTGAGAATATATTTTCTGCAATTAATGTTTGTCCCAAGCTTGGGGATGCTATGTTTAATAATGATGATATTTTTAGCCTTCCATATTTTGATATGCAAAGTGATTATGATGAGAACAAAGTTGCTACTTATGATGATTATTGTGATGAAACTTATGCTATAAAAAGTAGTTATGATTATATTTATAAAACTTGTCATGATTATGAGTACCCTTTCTCTGAACATTACTCCTTTAACGTGGAAACAATTTATAGTATTCAAGTCTCTTATGATACTCCCACTATTCCGAATGAGAAGAATTTTGCTTGTGTGGAGAGTAGTAAATTTTCTATGCTTGTAGATCATGAAAAGAACGCTTTAGGTGCTGGTTATATTGTTGAATTCATTCATTATTCTACTGAAAATTATTATGAGGGAGGAATATATGCTTGTAGGAATTGCAATAATATCAAGTTTCCTCTCTATGTGCTTAAAATTTTGAAGTTATGCTTGTTTTACCTTCCTATGTTAGTTGATTATTGTTCCCACAAGTTGTTTGCTCACAAAATCCCTATGCATAGGAAGTATGTTAGACTTAAATTTGCTAGTCATATTCTTCATGATGCTCTCTTTATGTTTCAATTCTTATCTTTTACGTGAGCATCGTTGAAATCATCATGCCTAGCTAGGGGCGTTAAACGATAGCGCTTGTTGGGAGGCAACCCAATTTTATTTTTGTTCCTTAATTTTTTCTCCTGTTTAGTAATAAATAATTCATCTATCCTCTGTTTAGATGTGGTTTTAGTTGTTTAATTAGTGTTTGTGCCAAGTAGAACCTTTGGGAAGACTTGGGGAAAGTCTTGTTGATCATGCTGTAAAAAACAGAAACTTTAGCACTCACGAGAATTGCTGCCATGTTTATTTGGAGAGTGCTATTTAGTTAATTATTTTTGCATATGATTAATAGATAAATTACTCACGTCCAGAAATTTATTTGAGAATTTTATGAGTTCCAGAAGTATACGTTTGATCCAGATTACTACAGACTGTTCTGTTTTTGACAGATTCTGTTTTCGATGTGTTGTTTGCTTATTTTGATGAATCTATGGCTAGTAAAATAGTTTATAAACCATAGAGAAGTTGGAATACAGTAGGTTTATCACCAATATAAATAAAGAATGAGTTCGTTACAGTACCTTGAAGTGGTCTTTTGTTTTCTTATACTAACGGAGCTTACGAGTTTTCTGTTAAGTTTTGTGTTGTGAAGTTTTCAAGTTTTGGGTAAGGATTCGATGGACTATGGAATAAGGAGTGGCAAGAGCCTAAGCTTGGTGATGCCCAAGGCACCCCAAGGTAATATTCAAGGACAACCAAGAGCCTAAGCTTGAGGATGCCCCGGAAGGCATCCCCTCCTTCGTCTTCGTTCATTGGTAACTTTACTTGGAGCTATATTTTTATTCGTCACATGATATGTGTTTTGCTTGGAGCGTCAATTTATTTTGTTAGGATTTTCTTGCTGTTATTTAGAACAACTAGCGGAGTTACCCGCGCATTTGCGCGGCTAGATATAATTTCATTGGTTTTGATTGTAAAAAAATGTTACCTACTGAATGTTGTACACTTTTGATATTTCAAAAATAAATAAATTATATTGCTATGACATCATTTTGTGTGATGAGTTATTAGGATATTAGGAACATGCCAAAAATTGATATTAGGAATGTTGTACTTATTGGTGTATGTTATCTAAACTTGCTATAATCTTATAGGGTATTCTCGGTACTGAACTCAAAGTAGTAATGTGCATAACAAAATTATCTGACAAAACCTTTCACTCTTTTACCATCTCTTACCATATACTCCATCTGTCTCAAAATGAGTGTCTCAACTTTAGTATAACTTTGTAGTAAAGTTAGTATAAAGTTGAGGCTCTTATTTTGGGCCGGAGGAAGTATTATGGATGTACTCGAAAGTAATAATTTCATTTTTTTAATTTTGTTACCTCGTGATACTTTGTAGATTATACAACATCAAAGTTGTCAAATACATATAGAATTCTAGATTATTTTATTATCTACAAATGTTTGTCCGATTATTCTAGCTAGATAGTAGAATGAATTTTTATCAACCTTAAAAACAAATAAAAATATATTGTGTAGTATTTATAAATGGGAAAAAATATTCCTAAATATATATAAATACTTGTTTGTCCTTCAAGATCATATTGACGCATATAAATTCACCAGTTGAAGGGTTGATCGAATCTCACACTCATTATTCTCGCTATAATATTTTGTTTTTAATTGTCCTCTTACAGTTAATCACTCCACATCTTCGATGCCTGAAAATCCAAAAAGATGGTTATTAATTATACGTATGAAATTCGATGAGTAGTAAAAAGTTTGACTATATAACAATGCATATGAAAGTTGTTTGTATTAAAAATGCTTTGAAGACATGTTAAGATGGATGCATCTTCACTCGCAAAAAAAGATGGATACATCTAAATGCACATGGAGCATACGCGGATATTACACAAATCTAAATCTTGCCAACGTTATTGTCTGCCGTCTTCGATCTGCTGTGTGTCATGATGGTGCAGATGCATTGAGGGCACTAACATTGTGCCTCAAATCCGTCAGGTATTCGAGGATTTGTGGGCTCGCATTGGAATCTTATCAACGTTGTTGTCTGCCGTCTATGAATCTGTTGTGTGTCATGATGTTGCGGGTGCATTGAAGGCACTACCATCGTACCTCGAATCCATCGGGTATTCAACGGTTTGTGGGCTCGTATTGGATGTGTCATCTTCTGGGCATCATAGCATGTGGATGCAAATCTGTTTGTACTAAGGAAGCTGCAAAGACATGTTAAGATGGATACGTTTAAACACACATGGTTTGCACATAGATTATGCAAATCTAAATCTTACCACTTTATTGTCTGCCGTCTTTCGATCAGTTGTGTGTCTTGACATTGTGGGTGCGTTGAAGGCACTACTATTGTGTCTTGAATCCGTCGGGTATTCGCACATTCGTGGACTCGTATTGGATACATCATCTCCAAGCATCATATCACTGTGGATGCATATTTGATATGTAGCTGTGGATGCACCATGGTCTTGCTTCAGATTTGCTGGATGTGTGCTGATGATGCTGATGTTATGTCTTGGCGTGTGCTGGAAAATTTCTTTGGTCGGTGTGGTTCGTTGTTTTACCTCTTTATATATTATCTATATAGTGCAGCTTTGCCGAGTCCTGATGGCTATGCAAGTATATGTGGTTCCGGATGCGTATGTATGCAATGAAAATCAATCAGGTAATTGTGCGTACGTGTGCTACTCCTCTCTTTTTTTCTTGTCTAACTGCTCGGGATGGAAATCAATCAGTTGCATGCCCGTGTCCGACATGTCCGTGTGCTATTTCTTGCCAGTAATCAGGCTCTTCGGCAGACGTAGATGGTGGCCGAGTGCTATACGTCTAGTTGACTCGGTTTTTTTGTTGATGGACTGGTTGATCTGCTCTTTGGTACATGTACATAGTAGTAGATTGATGCAAAAAAAACATACATAGGAGTAGTAGCCATGTGTCAAAAAAGTACATAGGAGTAGGACGCGGAGTATCTACACCCGATCTCAAATGATCTCTTGAGCTCGGGTGAACAGTAAAATCAAAAAACATTTTAAAAATGTTCAAAAAAATTTGAATTTTTTTTGTGATAAACTTTGACAAATGTTCTAACTGCTTGCAAAATTTCATCTTCAGATCACATTCGTGGAAGGCGTGACAAAAAAAATCAATGCTCTGAAAATGCTACTTTCAAAGCATTTTGGAGCACTAATTTTGTTTTTTTTGCCACGCCTTGTACGAATGTGATATGAAGATGAAATTTTGCAAGCAGTTAGAATATTTGTCAATGTTTATCAGAAAAAAATTCAGAATTTTTTGAACATTTTTTAAATAATTATTGATTTTACTGTTCACCCGAGCTCATTTGAGCTCGAGCTGAGAAAGGACTTTCCGATAGGATTAGTAGATTGATGCAAACAGTAGTAAACTGATGACATCAGCAATGATGTCATCGCATGCATATAGCTAGTTAGAATTTCGTGGGCCAAGCAGACTGGTGTGGGCCGGTTACAGTTGACTGCCTGATTTTTAATTTCCTTTTTGTCTCCCGATCATTACATGGAAAGGCTGGCTCGTATAGCAATTGGACTCAGACTGATTATATATGTACTTGTGTATGGAGCATGTTTGGTATTTTTTTTCTTTTGCACTTTTCTATACGTGCATTATCAAGTGATGCGTACGTGACTTATCAAGTTGTATATGAGACGTGTCATCTCAACTTATTTGTAATATTTGTATGTAACGCTATTGTTTTCAATCTCCATCGTTAATTTCTAATATTGACAGTTGAGAAAATTTAATCTACGTGGTTGAACGTAAAATCTTGTTTGACTCTTGTTTTAATAATATAATAGATGTTTTGCATCTTTTATTACAATAAAAGTGGCATCGATAGCCTTTACTATGCCTATTTTAGAAGTCCACATGTTGCTGTTTGAAAACAGAAAGTTTACCGCTGTTGCAATAATTCCCTAGAAAAGTCAGAATGTGATAAAATGTTGAAAGCTTTTGTATATTAAGCTCTGATAAATTTACTACCGTGGGAATTTTCTTTTATAATTTTTGGAGCTAGGGAAGTATGGATGTTGCAGCATTCTTTACAGACTATCCTGTTTAGGCAGATTGCTGTTATGTTTGCATTGTTTGCATATGTTTGCCTCTATAATGATTCTATTTGAGGATAGGACTATTAAATGTGCAGAGGCATTTAGTATGCAATGTTGAATAATAGTTTTAGTGATTTTCTACAGTAGAGTATGATAAGGTTTTTGCAATGGTTTATACTAACTTATCTCACGAGTCCTTGTTGAGTTTTGTGTGGATGAAGCTTTTGAGATTTAGGGAGACCATGATATGAGAGGAATTAAGGAGACACAAAATCTCAAGCTTGGGGATGCCCAAGGCACCCCAAGATAATATTTCAAGAAGTCTCAAGTATCTAAGCTTGGGGATGCCCCGGTTGGCATCCCACCTTTCTTCTTCAACAACTACCGGTTAGTTTCGGATGATCCTAAGTTTTTGCTTCTTCACATGATGTTTGCCATTCTTAGAATGTCATTTTATTTTGCTTTGCTTGCTGTTTGAATAGAGTATCAAGATCTGAAATTATTAAATGAGAGAGAGTCTTCACATAGTTGCATAATTATTCGACTACTCATTGATCTTCACTTATATCTTTCGGAGTAGTTTGTCATTTGCTCTAGTGCTTCACTTATATCTTTTAGAGCATGGTGGTCGTTTTATTTTGAAGAAATAGATGAACTCTCATGCTTCACTTAGATTATTTTGAGAGTCTTAAATAGCATGGTAATTTGCTTAAAATCCTAATATGCTAGGTATTCAAGAATAATAAAATTCTCTTATGAGTGTGTTGAATACTATGAGAAGATTGATACTTGATAATTGTTTTGAGATATGGAGATGGTGATATTAGAGTCGTGCTAGTTGAGTAGTTGTGAATTTGAGAAATACTTGTGTTGAAGTTTGTGATTCCCGTAGCATGCACGTATGGTGAACCGTTATGTGATGAAGTCGGAGCATGATTTATTTATTGATTGTCTTTGTTATGAGTGGCAGTCGGGGACGAGCGATGGTCTTTTCCTACCAATCTATCCCCCTAGGAGCATGTGCGTAGTACTTTGTTTCGATAACTAATAGATTTTTGCAATAAGTATATGAGTTCTTTATGACTAATGTTGATTCCATGGATTATACGCACTCTCACCCTTCCACCTTTGCTAGCCTCTCTAGTACCGCGCAACTTTCGCCGGTATCATAAACCCACCATATACCTTCCTCAAAACAGCCACCATACCTACCTATCATGGCATTTCCATAGCCATTCCGAGATATATTGCCATGCAACTTTCCACCGTTCTGTTTATCATGACACATTCATCATTGTCATATTGCTAGCATGATCATGTAGATGACATCGTATTTGTGGCAAAGCCACCGTTCATAATTCTTTCATACATGTCACTCTTGATTCATTGCATATCCCGATACACCGCCGGAGGCATTCATATAGAGTCATATCTTGTTCTAAGTATCGAGTTGTAATTCTTGAGTTGTAAGTAAATAAAACTGTGATGATCATCATTATTAGAGCATTGTGCCAGTGAGGAAAGGATGATGGAGACTATGATTCCCCATAAGTCGGGATGAGACTCCGGACAAGAAATAAATAAAAGAGGCCAAAGAAGCCCGAATAAAAAAAGAAAGAAAAGAGGCCATAAAAAGAGAAAAGGCCCAAATAAAAAAATGGGAGAAAAAGAGAGAAGGGACAATGCTACTATCCTTTTACCACACTTGTGCTTCAAAGTAGCACCATGGTCTTCATGATAGAGAGTCTCCTATGTTGTTACTTTCATATACTAGTGGGAATCTTTCATTACAGAACTTGGCTTGTATATTCCAATGATGGGCTTCCTCAAAATGCCCTAGGTCTTCGTGAACAAGCAAGTTGGATGCACACCCACTAGTTTCTTTTATTGAGCTTTCATACACTTATAGCTCTAGTGCATCCGTTGCATGGCAATCCCTACTCACTCACATTGATATCTATTTATGGGCATCTCCATAGCCCATTGAGACACCTAGTTGATGTGAGACTATCTTCTCCTTTTTGTCTTCTCCACAACCACCATTCTATTCCACCTATAGTGCTATGTCCATGGCTCACGCTCATGTATTGCGTGAAGATTGAAAAAGTTTGAGAACACCAAAAGTATGAAACAATTGTTTGGCTTGTCATCGGGGTTGTGCATGATTTAAATATTTTGTGTGGTGAAGATGGAGCATAGCCAGACTATATGATTTTGTAGGGATAACTTTCTTTGGCCATGTTATTTTGAGAAGACATAATTGCTTTATTAGTATGATTGAAGTATTATTATTTTTATGTCAATATGAACTTTTGTCTTGAATCTTATGGATCTGAATATTCATACCACGATTAAGAAGAATTACATTAAAATTATGCCAACTAGCATTCCACATCAAAAATTATCTTTTTTCTCATTTGCCTACTCGAGGACGAGCAGGAATTGAGCTTGGGGATGCTTGATACGTCTCCAACCTATCTATAATTTTTTGACTGCTCCATGCTATATTATCTACTGTTTTGGGCAATATTGGGCTTTATTTTCCACTTTTATATTATTTTTGGGACTAACCTATTAACCGGAGGCCCAGCCCAGATTTGCTGTTTTATGCCTATTTGAGTGTTTCGACGGAAAGGAATATCAAACGGAGTCGAAACGGAACGAAATCAACTGGAGAAGTTATTTTTGGAACGAAAGCCACCGGATAGACTTGGACTCCACGTCAGGAGATACGGGAGGTGCTCACGAGGGTGGGGGGCGCCCCCTAGGGCGCGCCCCCTGCCTCGTGGGGCCCCCATAGCTCCTCCGACGTACTTCCTGCACCCATATATATCGTCGTACCCTAAAACTTCCAGAACAGAGATTAGATCGGGAGTTCTGTCGCCTGAAGCCTCCGTAGCCACCGAAAACCAATCTAAACCCGTTCCGGCACCCTGCCAGAGGGGGCAATCCTTCTCCGACGGCCATCTTCATCATCCCGGCGCTCTCCATGACAAGGAGGGAGTAGTTCTCCCTCGGGGCTGAGGGTATGTACCAGTAGCTATGTGTTTGATCTCTCTCTCTCTCGTGTTCTTGATTTGGCACGATCTTGATGTATCGCGAGCTTTGCTATTATATTTGGATCCTATGATGTTTCTTCCCCCCTCTACTCTCTTGTAATGGATCGAGTTTCCCCTTTGAAGTAATCTTATCGGATGAGTCTTTAAAGATTTGAGAACACTTGATGTATGTCTTGCCATGGATATCTGTGGTGACAATGGGATATCACGTGATTCACTTGATGTATGGTTTGGTGATCAACTTTCGGGTTCCGCCCATGAACCTATTGAAAGTGCGTTATATCGACTAGAGGGGGGGTGAATAGGCGATTTTTATGAAAGTCTTCAAAACGTGAAAGTTATGAAGACAAACGACCGAAATAAACCTATTACCCTGCAACGGAAGGTAGACTACACTAGGCAAGCCATAGTCAAGTATTCAATAGAGTGAAAGCACAATGACTAAGAGCAGCAATGTAGTAAGGATCAAGTAGGAACAAATTATGAAGCCAAACAGAACATGCAGTCACTCAGTGAAGATAAAAGATAGTGCAATCATACAATGTCTTCACAAGGAGTAACAGTACGTAAAGAGTAGGGAAGGATGAAACCAGTGACTTGTTGAAGACAATGATGTGTTGGACCAGTTCCAGTTGCTGTGACAACTGTACATCTGGTTAGGGCGGCTAGGTATTTAAACCTGAGGACACACAGTCCCGGACACCCAATCCTGAACACGCAGCTCAGGACACCCAGTCCTCACCGTATTCCCCTTGAGCTAAGGTCACACAGACCTCGCCCAATCACTCTGGTAAGTCTTCAAGGTAGACTCCCAAACCTTCACAGACTTCATTCACCGGC
The DNA here is from genome assembly GCF_056163025.1 of Triticum urartu. NCBI lineage: Eukaryota > Viridiplantae > Streptophyta > Magnoliopsida > Poales > Poaceae > Triticum > Triticum urartu. The sequence goes on from NC_141876.1 coordinate 126,207,250, forward strand.
GATCCACAATGTCTCTTGGATGCTCAGAACGCGACGCCTAACCGGCTGGAGGATGCACAGTCCTCAAGTGTAATAAGTCTTCAGATCACACAGACAAGAAGACTTAAGTGATGCCTAATTCTCTTTGGCTCTGGGTGGTTAGGGCTTTATCCTCGCAAGGAATTCTCTCTCAAATGCTTCGAGGTGGGTTTCTCTCAAACGACAAAAGCCGTACACTAACTCTGAGCAGCCAACCGTTTATGGTTGTAGGGGGTGGGTTATTTATAGCCACAAGGCAACCCGACTTGATTTTTCCGAAATGACCCTGGGTCACTAAGGAACTGACACGTGTTCCAACGGTCAGATTTCAAACTCACACGGCAACTTTACTTGGGCTGCAAGCAAAGCTGACTTGTCCGACTCTGGACAAGATTCGCTCTCATAGTCTTCACTCGAAGACATAGGTTTTGGTTAGGCATCACTTCAGTCATTCTGACTGGTTCTCTTGGACCCCACTTAACAGTACGGTGGTTCCTATGACTCAACAAAGAAGAAAAAGAACTACGAAAGATCTAAGTCTTCGAGCTCCATAGGCTTCATGTGATGTCTTCTCTTGTCATAGTCTTCAATGTGAATATCTTCATATACCACCTTTGACTTCAATGTCTTCATACATTTTTAGGGGTCATCTCTGGTAGGAAAACTGAATCAATGAGGGACTTCTACCTGTGTTATCCTGCAATTCTTACAAACACATTAGTCCCTCAACTAAGTTTGTCGTCAATACTCCAAAACCAACTAGGGGTGGCACTAGATGCACTTACACCTATGCATAGGGGTTGGCACACGTTTTCGTCGTGATTCTCCGGTAGGAACTTTGGGGCACTCTTTGAGGTGCTATGTGTTGGTTGAATAGATGAATCTAAGATTGTGTGATGCATATCATATAATCATACCCACGGATACTTGAGGTGACATTGGAGTATTTAGGTGACATTAGGGTTTTGGTTGATTTGTATCTTAAGGTGTTATTCTAGTACGAACTCTAGGGCTGTTTGTGACACCTATATGAATAGCCGAACGGATTGATTGGAAAGAATAACTTTGAGGTGGTTTCGTACCCTACCATAATCTCTTCATTTGTTCTCCGCTATTAGTGACTTTGGAGTGACTCTTTGTTGCATGTTGAGGGATAGTTATGTGATCCAATTATGTTATCATTGTTGAGGGAACTTACACTAGCAAAAGTATGAACCCTAGGCCTTGTTTCCTAGCATTGCAATACCGTTTACGCTCACTTTTACCATTATTTACCTTGCTGTTTTTATAATTTCAGATTACAAATACCTTTATCTACTATCCATATACCACTTGTATCACCATCTCTTCGCCGAACTAGTGCACCTATACAATTTACCATTGTATTGGGTGTGTTGGGGACACAAGAGACTCTTTGTTATTTGGTTGAAGGGTTGCTTGAGAGAGACCATCTTCATCCTACGCCTCCCATGGATTGATAAACCTTAGGTCATCCACTTGAGGGAAATTTGCTACTGTCATACAAACCTCTGCACTTGGAGGCCCAACAACGTCTACAAGAAGAAGGTTGTGTAGTAGACATCAAGGAGCACTGGACGATTCAAGTTCATGTTCCAGGAAGGACTTTTACACCAGTTACCGAGCCCATTGAGTTTTCCTTTGATGCACCAACCTGGAGTTTGGGAAAGAGCATGGCTGCCCACATCGCCATTGGATGCATAGGAGAGGTGTACAACAAGGATCTTAAGGACACCACCTACCAGATATTTGGACGCCGAGATGAGAAATGGGAAATGATTCGCCAGGAAGGATAAATCTATTGTAGCCTACATACATGAGTTGAATCAGCACATTCGTAGTTATGAGAACTAGATGTGCGCCAACATGATAGACACGAACACTACACACAAAAAAGACACATCAGTGACATTTTGGGCCGGACGAATTTTTTTCTGTCATACATATGACACTTCTATGACCATAATTGTGACAAAACCCAGTATCATCATAGATGTGGTGGGCTCCTACTTTTATGATAAAAAATCATGATAGAAAATGGGCTTTTTGTCCTGGGCGGGCCGGAGACGCAGCTGCATGACATTCTTTGGGCCGTACATTACGGAAAAAACTGTGGTAGAAGCGAGGGTGAGGAAAATTTCGGGGAGTTCCCGGTTACGGTGGGAAGTCGTGGGCCGAGCGATGCACGTTTCTCTCGTACACGTACGCGTGTGTGTGCGAGGCGTTGGCTCTAACTGAACCCGAGCGAGGCGTTGGGCTCTAACTGAATCCGAGCGATTGCACTGCGGGCTACGCGTTACTGAACCCGAGCAATCGATCGATGGTTGTTAACTGAACCCGATCGAGCGATTCCTTCACTACTGCTGCTAACTAAAGCCGGTCGATTGGATGAACAGTGAGTGTTGCGGGGGGGTGGGGTGGATGAACAGTGAGCGGTGGCGTTGCCTCTGGATGAATAGGACCCCGTGGTGTGGAGGGCTGGATGAACAGTAGACGGTGGAGGGGTGCCCGTGGAGGGGTGGTTGAACAGGACCCCGTGGTGTGGAGTGCTGGATGAACAGTAGACGGTGGAGTGGTGGTTGAACAATAGCCGGTGGAGTAGCGCACGGTGGAGGCTGGATGAACAAGAGCCCGTGGAGGCTGGAGGAGGTCAACGGTAGCCCGTGGAGGCTGGAGGAGGTCGACGGTGGAGATGAACCGTATCCCGTGGAGTCCCGTTTTGCGGTATGCCACACCCGTCCCGATGAACAGGACCCCCGTTTCTATCGTAGGAGGTCCGTTTCGTCCATTTTGCGGTACGCCACACCCCTCCCGATCAACAGGACCCCCGTTTCGACCGTAGGAGGTCTGTTTCCTCCGTTTTGCGGTACGCCACACCCCTCCCGATCAACAGGACCCCCGTTTCGACCGTAGGAGGTCTGTTTCCTCCGTTCTGCGGTACGCCAGGCCTCGTTTCCATCGCCTGTTCCGTCCAAGCCCTCCCGATGAACACGACCACACATTCCATTCCGACCCAGCCGGTTGGCTCCCACCCGTTCCGTTGCCTCCCGATGAACACGACGCATTTCGTTGCCTCCCGATGAACACGATGCATTCCGTTGCCTCCCCATGAACACGAGCATTCCGTTGCCTCCCCATGAACATGACCATTCTGTTGCCTCCCCATGAACACGACGATGACGCTGTTTCTCCGTTCCGACCCAGCCATGTACACGAGCCCTGGCCGTACGTATGCGCGAGTAGGCGTTCGAGACCCTGCCCGTATGTACACATATGTGGCCGTATTTTCTTGCTTGCACCCTGGCCGCTATACGTATGTGTACATGCTACGTGCACGCCTCTACTATGACACGTGCGCGCCTCTACATCGACCAGTATGTACGTACACCTTCGTGACCAGAATGACAACGCTACGTATGCTTTGACTAGGTGGGTCCCGACTGTCAGGCACTTCCTTGCCTGCAAAGATGTAGCTGGTGGGTCCCAGCAGTCAGGGGGGCAAATCGTTTTGTTTTTTTGCCCGGACGCACTTCCTTGTGTGCGAAGGTGTAGCTGCTGGGTCCCAGCAGTTAGGGGGGCGAATCGTTTTTTTTGCCCGGACGCACTTCCTTGCATGCGAAGGTGTAGCTGGTGGGTCCTAGTAGTCGGGGGGCGAATCGTTTTTTTCGGACGCACTTCCTTGCATGCGAAGATGTAGCTCGTGGGTCCCAGCAGTCAGGGGCGAATCATTTTTTTCGTGAAATACGGTGGCCCGTCCGGTGGGTCCCCGCTGTCAGGTGGAGAAATAATTATTTTGCACATAATAAGGAGGCACTTCCTTATGGCTGCCATGGACCCAGCTATTAGCCTCTCCACGTACAGTCCACGTCCGATGGAAGTCATTCCTTGACCACGTTGACCACGCCGCGCCGAGAGCACCAGGGCGGTGGACGACGGCGAGGCCTAGGAAGGGGACGACGCGGAGCCGGGGAAGACACGACAGTGGATGCACACGCGGAGAGGAGTACGAGGGTTCACTGGATCGGCTGCGCTGCCGTCGCCACAGAATAACAGGGGGTGTGGGTGAGTAGAGGGATGTCCTGGCTAGCGGTGGGAGTAGTTGGGCGCGGTGAGGCCTCCGCGGCAGCACAGCCGGCCACGGGAGGCAGGAGCAGGCGGCACGACCGATGCTTCTTTGGGTGGCTGGAGCAAGAAGACCAGAGGTTGAAGAAGCACGACGGCCATTGGATGGACATCGTACGGTCACTGCAGCTAGAATCGTTTATATTGACTAAGTTGACAAAGCCCTTGGTACGTCAACTTAGTAGGCCCACATGTCAGCTTCCGAAATGGTGCGCCCCAGATGTCAGGGGGAGGAATCATTTTTTGGGCGGGTGAAGCTAGAATATCCGAGATTGAAGAAGACGCACGGCATCCATTGGATGGACATCCAATGGCCACTGCTGCCATTGTTGAGGAAATCGTTAACTGGTAGCTGCTCGACCGGCTGGTGAGTAGGGGATTAATAGGCTAATCGGCAAGTTAATCGTCCATTTAATCAATTAATCAGACGATTTATCGGGTAATCGGCTACTCGGGGACCCTATGAGTAGGGATTAATCGGCAAGTTAACAGGTTAATCGGATGAATTCTTGAACAGGGACTGCTGCTAGAACCGCGTGTTGACTATAAGTTGACAAAGCCTTGCATACGCGTCAACTCTGTTTTTTTAGGGGACGCGTCAACTTAGTAAGGCCAGAAGTGTGTCAGAGAACTTATAGCCCATTTGAGATTTGTAAGAATGTGTAGCACATTTTTGAATTCTAATGGAATTTACTACATCCCATTTATAGTTTGTTAAAAGTACAGCCCATTTCAACCAACCGTTCAAAACAGAATTCAATAAATTTTCCCACATTTTGATGGGATCTGAAATATTTTTATCCTGAAATTTCTAGTCAGATTAAATACAATTTCAATATAAATTTATATTACGTAAAAATCCAACGAAACATTGTGCTCGCAACAATTAATGAAATTAAAATTTTCAATATCCAAAAAATAATATTTTATGAAGTAATCACGTGTTTGGTGCATTTTTTTAAGTTACTGCCCAGTTTTTATAATTACATCTCATTTATTATTTTTTAAAGCCCATTTTCTTGTTAAGCCTAATGCATCCCTCCTAGGAAAGATTTGCAGCCCAGCGGAGCGGAGAATAACAACTTGACCTTGCCTGGGTATTCCTAAAAAAAGTATAGCTGGGCTAGCCATTTTCAGCTTGAAAAAAAATTAATATCTGGGCTGGATATCTGGCCTCGGCTAGACGGGCCACAGCCCGCCTAGTTAATACCTGCAGCGATGTTTTCGTTGTCGTTCAGAGGAGAAAAATTAATATCTGGGCTAAACATCAAAAAACTCTATAGTGCTCACACCTCAAAAACACAAATACTGCTCGAGCTGCTTGGTCCCAGCTATCGGCCGCTTCTTGTGGAATTCTCTCGTTTATTGACTACTACATAGGTTGACAATGGTGTGGGACCATGATGTCAGGAAACCAGGAGGAAGCAAAATAAATTATAGTTATATATATATGGTGGGTCTATTATGATAACACCCCTTAAGACCTTATTCTGCACACCAGAACGCCTTATTATGCACACCACCAAGATCGCTCCGCCACCCCTCCCCTCCCGGCCTTCTACCGCGGCAGCGGCCTGGGTGAGCCGCCGCCCCTCCCCTCCCGGCCTTCTACCGCGGCAGCGGCCTAGGCGAGCCGCCGCCTCTCCCCTCCCGGCCTTCTACCGCGGCAGCGGCCTGGGCGAGCCGCCGCCCCTCCCCTCCCGGCCTTCTTCCGCGGTGGCGGCCTGGGAGCGATGCCGCCCCTCCCTTCCTCGCTTTCTCCCGCGGCGGCGGCCTGGGAGCGACGCCGCCCTTCCCCTCCCGGCCTTCTTCCGCGGCGGCGGCCGGCAGCGATGCCGCCCCTCCCCTCCCGGCCTTCTTCCGCGGCGGTGGCCAGGCAGCCACGCCGCCCGTCGCCTCTCTGCCTTCTTCCGCGGCAGGCACCGAGCAACACCAGCCTATCGGCCTTCTTCCATGGCAGCAGCTCGGTAGCGCCGCCACCGAACTCCTCTGGGCCTGCAATTAGCTGTACTTCATCAGATGTGGATTGGTGCTGCCTCGACATCAAACCAATTCGAGCAAGGAGGAGTGTGCGCAAGGTTGCTTCATCCACGCTAGCTTCTTGGAATAAGTCTGCATCGACCTTCAGAGCAAATCCTCCTTCCCCATTCACCTTGAGCAACGTCCAGACCACCCATGAACTTCTGAAGGGCATGTGGACTGCACGGGCGAACGTGAAAGTTGTGCAGGCGGACGAGAAGGGAACTTCCTCCTGTAAACGCAAGGAATCACTGCATCACGAGGTAAGCAGTACACTTCCTCAACCATCTCAGTGTAGTTATCATAGACAAAGTAGTACAAGCAATATAGCGCGCGATTATGCAGTACAAAATCTATGTAGTGCGGTTGCTTCAGTTTGTTGTGGGGGAAAATGCAGTACTCATGTATAGGTTCATTACAGATAATGATGCAGTGCGGTTGCTTCAGTTCACCTTACGGGGTGATGCAGTCACCATGCAATGCTTCGGCAGTACCATTTTGAACACATTGCAGTTCGCATGATTCAGTTCATTTAACCTAACAATGCAGCTCGGTCATTTTGTGTGCAGGAGATGACGTTCAGCAGATACAAAATGCCGCGCATAATTGACAGCACTGAGAACAACAACTTTCAGAAGAGTGGATATTCTTCTGAAAGAGATACTGGCTGGATTACCCCTGAGATTCCTCGTGGATTCTTCACGACGACAAACAGGGTGCAGTACTCTCCACAAGAAGATTTTTCACATGACGAAGATGTAGTTGAAGATGACGATGATGTCACATTCGTCTGGGAAGGCACTCACCAACGCGATGATGAAGACGATGATGATGAAGATGAGCCGATAACAGTTCTCAACCCAGGGTATAAGCACGAGTTCACTATGTTTGGACGGCATGTCCAAACAGACAATGATGACGCAGTTGAACACGATGTTGCAGCAGATGATGATTATGTCTATGATGATGTGCCACTGCTCCAAAATTTTCAAACCAATCCACCGAGACATCGTCACAACACTGGATTACCACCACGTCCACCTGCCGCACCCCAAAACAGAGCTCAGCGTCCACCTGCTGCACCGAAAAATAGAGCTCCAACCAGACCTGCTGCATCAACTTCGACGCTGCGGCCACCAACGGTGCCTCGGTCAAAAGTAAACAGCAGGTACAAATCCTCCTCACTGTTACCGCCGTGAGATCCTCAACTACACACATCTGCTATAACCCCGCCATGTCCAATACAAACCGGTGAGCTGCAAACACCATCAGGCGAACAACTCTACACACATGTAAGTTTATGGTCTAAAAAAATAAATAGTTGCAGTCCATTCAGATAACATTGCAGTGCACACTGATATTTCTTGTGAGCTTTAGCTAGGAACATTGCAAATGCTTTATTAAACTCGTATGCACTCCTCGTATTCAAAAAACAGAACAGAACAAATTTTCTCATATAGCATTTCAATTAATGCAGGATAAAAACATGCCGCTGAACCTCGTACCTGCTGCTGGAATGAAATTCACCACGTACGACAAGGCATGGGACTTTTACAACAATTATGCAAGATGTGCAGGGCTTGGTATACGCAAGAGGGCAAAACACAGGACAAATGCCTACATTGTCTGCTCAAGAGAAGGGGTCCACAAGCAGGCTGTGTCAGATTATCACCAGGTACGTCAGAAGACATCAAAAAGGATTGGCTGCAATGCAAAGATTAGAGTCAAAAAAAGGAAGGATGGCAAATTTGTGATAGAAATGGTTCAACTCAACCACAATCACAAGATGCTGGAAATCCCCGGGATGCTTTTGCACATGCGATCGCACAAAAAAGACGATCCTTTGATAGACCAGTTAGTGAAAGACATGCAACTCGACAACCACACACATGCTTAGATGATGTCGACGCTATCGCGTATGTCCGGTGGTCTGCAGTACATGGGACATACTAGCCGCGATTGGGTAAACAGGTAAGCACGTAACAGAGCATATCTCTTGAGCATTCTGTCTGTAATTATTCCCTGTTTGGTGAGATAAGTTTGCATTGTCTCTGAAAATGCAGGAAACAGAAGTTTGCCAGAGAAGAGTCTGAAGATGATGTCAAGAAACTTCTGAATTTCTTCGAGAAAATGCAAAAGATAAACCCAGAGTTCTTCTATGATTATGACGTTGATGCAGATAACTGTGTAAGAAACGTCTTTTGGGCGAACGCAAGTTGCAGAGGATCGTATGAAGATTTTGGAGACTGCGTTACATTTGACACGACGTATAAAACTAACAAATTCCACATGCCGCTGGGAGTGTTTGTGGGGGTGAACCATCATCTACAGAGCACCATATTTGTTGTTGCACTCGTGCAAGATGAAACAATACCATCATTTGAGTGGGTTTTCAAAACCTTTTTGAGGTGTATGAACAACAAGCCGCCAATCTGCATGCTCACAGGTACAAAAAAATAAAAAAACACCTGTATACTTACGTTTTGTTTTGTTTTGCGCACTTATATTTCTTCCATCTATCTTGCAAACACACAAACAACTTAATAAAAAAACACTATTTGTCTCTTCTCAGACCAGTGTTCTTCGATGAAGGCAGCATTAAAAACTATCTTCCCACAAACTCTGCATAAGCTGTGTCGGTGGCATATCATGAAGAAGTACAAGGACCACCTCGCCTTGCTGTATAAGGCACACAAGAAGCTCAAGGACGAACTCAATGCAGTGCTGAACCACCCACTAATGCCGTCAGAATTTGAACGAGCATGGAAGAATCTCATTCAGAGGTACAACTTGCAAGACAATGAAGTGATGAATTCACTGTGGGATGACAGGCACGAGTGGATCTCAGCTTACTACAAGGAAATTTTCTGTGCTCGGATGACTTCCACACAGAGAAGCGAGAGCATGAAACGCATACTGAAGAAAAATTTTGTCAGGGAGAAGCATGATCACCATCTATTTGCTCAGCAGGTGGACAAGTGCATTCAGACCAGGAAGGTCGTTGAGCACGCAGAGACAGTAGCAAATGAGGTAAACAAAATGTCAATCAAAAACTGCTTAAAAATATGACTACAAAAACAAACAATTTTTTCATTTCTCTGGATCGTAACAGTGCATTTGTGATCATGCAGTGAGAGGTATAAACAACAACAAAGTTTGGCTTCGAAGTTCAGCTATCAAAAATGTATACAAGGGCAGTGTTTGTAGATTTCAAAGAAACACTCTACCGTAGCACTGCATTCAGAGCAGAACAGTGCCCTGAGAACCCGACAAAGTATCGCGTACATCACTACAACAGATCGGATGCATTTGACTGGGCAAGGCATAATTTCCAAGTGGTCGCCGATGAAGAGAAAGGTGTCTACGAATGTGAGTGCAAACTCTGGAGACACACAGGTGAGACTCCTAGCAAAAAAAATTCTAGATTCTCATAGTCATGCACGAAAAGCTAACTTACTGAACTTTAAAAGTACATATGCATGTGTAATTCACAAAACTAAATGAAGTTCACTTTTTTAAAAAATGAACAAATAATGAAAAAATATATATGTTTACTAATTTCATGCAGTTCACTTACAGAACAAAAAAAATCATGTGTTTGTCTGCAGGCCTCTTCTGCGTCCATGTCTTATGCATGCTTTCTCATTTGAGAGTACTCAACATTCCTGAGGTGTACATCATGAAAAGATACACCCGTAAAGCAAGATCAGATGCAACGTTTGACAGAAGAGACTATGAACAAACAGCACCAGATGGAACCTCGCTTTTTTGCCGTAGAAAATTGCTGACAGAAACAGTAATGGACCTTGCAAACAGAGCGACAAGGTCCGACGCTGGGTGCCACAGAGCGTTGTCTGGTATGAGGGCACTGATAGAGGAAGTTGACGTGCTCAACGAAGAAGAAGAAGCAGCAGCAAAACTAAAGCAAGCAGAAAAATCCCAGCATGACAATAATGCCGAGCAAGTAGAAAATACTGAACACATCGGAACTGGTGCTATCAAAAAAGAAACAATTCTTCCACCTCCTGTTTCAAACACAAGAGGAAGGAAGAAAGGGGGAGATGCAACCCAGAAAAAGGTGGCATGCAAGGAGAAAAATGATGACAAAAATAGTAAGCCACAGCCTGAGCTGGACAGTGATGGTCACCCACTAGGAATAAGAAGGTGCAAGACATGTAATGAAATCAGCCGCCACAATTCCAGGACATGTATAAAAAGAAATGAACAAGAAAAACGAGGACATGGAGATGCACAACAAAACAGAAATTCCACTCACAACACTAAGAAATGGACGAAACCGAGACGTTGTAGCATCTGCAAAAAGAGGAAGAGACACAATTCAAGAACCTGCCCCAAAAGAAAAAGAAAAAGATCAGAAAATGAGGAAGACGAAGAAGGTGAGATCAAAGAAGAAGATAATGACAGAACTGAAGAAGAAACGGCTTATGAAGAAGCAGATGGAGAAGAGGAGGAAGAAGAAGAGAGTGAAGAGGACGAAGAACGTGAAGAAACTGAAGAAACAGTGGCGTATGAAGAAACAGATGATGAAGATGATGAAGAGGAAGAAGAGAGTGAAGAGACTGAAGACAGTGAAGAGGACGAAGAACATGAAGAAACAGTGTCAACAAGACCACCACAAGGAAATGCTGTTGTACAGAAAAAACCGAGAACAACACCACTTTCAAAAAACAAGGTAGGAGCAAAGAAGGATGAAGTCCACAGCGCTGGAAAACCAAAGCAGCCATCAACCAAAACGCGGGGAGCAAAGAAGGATGCAGTCCACAGCGCTGGAAAACAAAAGCAGCCATCAACTAGCACGCGGGGAGCAAAGAAGGATGCAGTCCACAACGCTGGAAAACCAAAGCAGCCATCAACCAGCACACGGGGGGCTACACACACAAAGGTGCAGAGACAAGAACCAGCAACACCGCCATGGAAAATAAAAGAAAGTGTGACGTTAGACACGCTCCAGTCACCGCGCAGAAGCAGCAGGTTAACGACCAAATAGATGAACAGACAATAAATTAATCGTATGTATAGCAGTTTGCTTATCTCTATGACTTATGTATCAGTTTAAATTTTGTGTAAACACAAATTTCTCGTTGACTATGAGTTATTCAACTAAACCATGTAAAAGAGAAAATGGTATATAGAGTATACCATATATATATATAGCAGTCTTGAGTAAAACATCGACACATTTTGATTCAAAAACCATGTAAAAAATGATGTTAGCTCACAGCAGTCCAACGAATAGTACATATAAAACGCATTTCAATATGCAGTATGGAACTTGCAAATATGCAGTATGCTTCGAACTATCATGCAATACTATAGACTAACTACATGTAGTACACACCATACAAATTGGGAAAAAAATTGGAAACATGTAGTGCCTAGCTAACATATAAGCAGTTCACATATTGTAACCATGTAAACAAAAATTTCCCACTGAATAAATAATTGAAGTGGTTCAGATCACAAAAGTGCTTGTTACAAAACACATCAAAAAAGATGAAGCGTTCAACACGCAAAACTACTTATTAAAAATCAACCTCATAACCTTAGCCAATCACGTCAAACGTGATTCTAACCGTACGATCCTCGAGTTCAAAGAAGTTGACGACAACAACTTGCTCAGACTTCAGGCCACTATCAATGAAAATTCCTTCCACCCTTTGTGCAGACACAGCCGCCCGTCAACGCCTACAGTGTACTTGGCTGGTTGAAGGTATCCATTACCAAGAACAACTTGAAAAATTCCTTTATTCTTGAGCCGGACATACCTAACAGCTCGTTTAGGAATTTTCTGTAAAAAATAATAAAACTGTTTGAGAACGAAACTAGCAGTACAATTCTCATACTGTGCACAGAGATAGATGAAGTGCACAACAGTCCAATGAGTAGTACATATAAAACGCATTTCAATATGCAGTATGGAAATTACAAATATGCAGTACGCTTCGAACTATCATGCAGTACTATAGACTAGCTACATGTAGTACACACCAAAAAAATTGGGAAAAAATGTGGAAATATGTAGTGCTCAGCTAATATATAAGCAGTTCACATATTGTAACCATGTAAACTAAAACATAAGCTACATGCACACAAGCATAAAAATAAAAACAAGAAATAAGAACACATTGTAGTGCACTTCAAAAAACAAAGAAAAAAGTGCGTTCCTAAAATACTGCAAGTTCAGAATGCAATGGAATTATACAAAAAAAACACAAAGAAAAAAATCATATCTAACGAATCATACCATTTTGTAGTGAGTCTCCACATCTGTTGGCGTAAGCTAATAGACAAAAGGACTCGTGCAGCCAAGGCCACGCCGAATCAAGGCAGAATAGAATGCAGAAACGTTGATCTGGCCCATATCCAATCCTTCCATGAATACTGTACCATATGCAAGCTGCTCGGCTCGCCCAGTTCGGCACAACACCTTCCCACCACGACGAGCACGACGGGCCTGCGAGCAAGCTGAACAATTGCAGTGCGTCGGCACACCACAACCATGGTCGCAGCAGAAGAGATACGCACAGGGGCCTGGAGCCATCGCAACAAAAATCTAGAAAAGCAAAAAAATAATAATAGGCCGGAGAAAGGAGAGAACTTGCGGCTAGCGCAGAAATGAAATTCAAAGGAAGGGTATAAGTTAGCCTTCATTTATATAAGAGGAATGCAAAAAGGTCAAAACTGAAAATTAAAGGGGACTTAATGGAAATTATGTTCCCAAGAATAAAGGACAATCAATAAAGGCTTATGTTACCAAAGAAAAAGGAACAAAAAAGAAGGTGTACTTTGACTGCAGCAATTCCCACGAACAAAACCGCAGATCATTAAAAAAATACTCTGAAAAATTATAATCCACACACCATTTTATGTGTGCAGTTCTCCAAATTCGTACCAGGAAGTTCACTATATGTGTGGATGAAGTGCAGTACATGATAAAAAAAGCAAAAGAGAAGCACTTTCGCAGCATTGGCATAGCCAGTCACAACTTTTTGGCAAAAGGAGGATGCACGTAGTGCAAAATGTGTACACCTGCAGCACAGAACTATGACGAATGCAGTGCGCATAGGAGCACAAAAGCAGTGCACACCCGTACACTAAGAAAAAAGGATACGAAAGAGGAAAAACAATAAAGAAAAATAATACCGATGCAGTGCACAAAAATGTAGCCCAGAAAATGTGCAGTACGGTATGCGTGCACATGCAGTGTTGAAACTAAATCAATGCAGTGCATGCATGATTTACTAAAAAAAAGCAGTGCACGCCCCAACGTTGAAAAGGTAACAAAGGAAAAAAATTAACCACCCAGGTGCCACCGGCCCCATCCAGTCTCGTAATAGGTCTGCACCCACAGAAGGGGAGTCGTTCTGAGCCACAGTGAATGGGGCCGGTTGCACATGGGCCCACAGGTCATAGAGCATATAGCTAAGAGCGCCGTGTATAAACGCCCAGATAAGTATATGGAGGAGTTCGACCATAATGCCTCGCCAGCGCTTATAAACAGGTCGGGCGCGCCTTCTGCGGGCGAGGTGGGACTAAACATTAGGACGCACACACAGCGAAACGGGAACCAAGCCGTGCTCACAGGCCGACTTGGACCCAAGTACGTCTCTAAACTAGCCGAACACAGGCCCAACAAGGCCGACTAAGAAAAAACAATAAGTTTAAAAAAATGGGGGGGCGGGACACCCCCCCTTTCCCTACCCGTCCCATAACAGCGATTGCAGTAGGTACAAGCAAAAACAAGATGCAGTACGTAGCTGTAAACAATGCAGTGCATTACGTTACACGATGCAGTGAGGTATGGCAATCCAGTTCCCGATTACCCCTACATGAATAAATAAACTCAAAAAATTGAGGGGGGGCCCAACCCCCCCCCCATGTACCTTAACATACAAACAAATAAAAAAACCAACTACAAAACACAACTATAGGCTAAAAGCAATGCGTTTTTTGTTTTGGCAAAAAAAAAGCAATTCGTTGTCATAAAGCAATGCAGCTTCGGCATGCACACACGTGCAGCACTTTGCTTGAATGCCAAAAAATGCAGTTCTCTTATATTGGACAAAGAAGTTCGGCATCAAATGCGATACAGTTTATCGAACACATATCATACATATAAAGCGTGACAAAAATGCTAGTTCGCATAGACCGTGGTCATCAACAAAAAATAAAATTATACACTTATGTATATTGTATCAGTTATTGATATAAAATACACATACATATACAAAATCATCCACATGCACTGCTGCATAAACGAACAAGAAGAAACACAACGACAAAAAAAAAGTCTTTTTCATACATTGTCTACCTTGGTCAGCACACACAAACACAACATCAAAACCTAGCTATTGTCCACGCACAGCCTTTTGCACCCAGTAGAAAAACAGTGCCCCAAATGACTGTTACTGCGTCTGCGACTGCGTCTGCGATTGCGACAGGGAAGTGAGCCCGAGGTCCGCAATCAGTTCACGTAACTCAAGCGGCATGTCTTCATAACACAACATGTTCAAAGGATTGAACAGCAGCTGGAACATGTACTCCGCCTTTCAATCTTCAGCAGCAGGCTGAAAAAAAGAAAACAAATGCAAACAAGTGATTAAAAAAAGGTTGTCATAAAGAACAAAAAAGTAAAAAGAAACCAGAGAAGCTGTTACGTCGGATTTCAAAATTTTCTCAACTAGACGTTGGCCGTCATACAACTGCGTCATCCTCAGAACATAGATTCCGCACTCATTTTCTCCCTGCGCTGGCACGACCGGGTAAGATGGCTTCTCTACCAATTTAACCCAGTCAGGAAGGTTCCTTGATTTATACATTTTTTCACCATAAATCGCCTTCAGCAGCTGAGTCATCCTCCTCATCTGGCAAAAAAAAGAAGCACAAGGTAAGAATAACACACATCACGGATCAAAAAGTTGATATTCAAACGAACCCAAAAAAAAGTTGTTCTCAAACATCTAAAACAATCCCTCTTTTAGGTGCACGTGTGAGAAAAATGGAGTTCTGTCGCGCATATGTTGAAGTTCACTACATAAACAATTGCAGTTTATAAAAAAATACAGTGGGAGAAACACAAAGAAAGCTTTACACTTGGCAAAGAAAAAATAACATACCACTTCAGTGCAATCTGCGTGGTAGTCAGTCTTGCGCCACCTTGTCGTGACATCAGGATGGCCAGTGTACTTCCTACTGTCATGGATATCAAGGGTCTGGCGATGCTAGTTCATCGTGTATAAGGAATAATGACCATCCTTGAATCGTGGCATCATAATATGTTCGCATAAAAAAATGAAATCAAAAGTTCTTTCGACACGTACCACCAGGACCACTGTTCCAAAAATAACTATAAAAAGAAATGCAACAAACCAGGAAAAATAAATGACAAAAAACAATGAATTTACCAGTTTTGCATCCAACAGGTTTGCGCCGTTGTTCACAAAAAAATTGAACTGCTTAACTGCATCTTCTAAAACAAACGAGCCATGCACAACTGGCAACACAGGATTTCCGTCATTATCTCTCATCACAGAGGTTTCCATTTGAAGAACGTACTGCACACAAAAAAGAACAAAAAAAGGACATGAAAAAAAGGATAAACAATGCAAGCAGGCATGGACATGAAAAAGCCCAGTGTAGTAGGAAAAGAATGATAGCAAACGTTTACCGTGATAAATAAAGGTGAAAGTAGCAAACGTTCACCGGATTGATAAGCTAAACCCAATTCAGGGTCTTGCTTCCAGTACTTGATGACAAAATCCATGATATACGAATCCATTAAAGCTCCTTTGCCAAATGTATCATAGATATAGTCGATACTGTAAGTATCGACATCACCAAAGGACCATGCACCATAAAGAACGCGTTCCTGCAGTAAACATACACATATGGGATCAATAAAATTAGAATTAAAATCAAAACACACAAAAATCATGAAAGGGCACACGCATCACATAAAAAACTTACTCGCGGTATTTGGTTACAAAATCTTTGCTGAGAACAAGATCCTTTATTTTAATCGCCTCATCCATATATCTGAACCTCGGAGGCTTCAATTTCTCTATAGAGCATCTCAACTTAAAAGCCCTCTCACCTGCCCTCTTGTTCGAAAATACTTCAACCTCATCCAAATGAGGACGATTAATTGCTGCACTCCTAGTCCTAGTTGCACGTGCACACGGTGTAACAAAATCATCATCATCAACATCATATACATCGTGTGGAGAGCTAGGTCGAGAGACACTTCCACCATCAAGTCCAAACGCCACATTTGTGTTCAAACCAGAATTATCTGGAGAGATTTCAATGACACAATCCTCCATAACCACATCAGAACCCTGGGACTCAAACAGTGACATACAGCCTTCATGAAGCCCCCAATCAAAACCTAAAAACGTGCAAAAAAAAACATGGAAGCACTCAGTACAAAACACAAAAACCAAAAAACATGTATAGAGAAAAAGTAGAATGCAGCCCACTATTGTATACAGCAATGCAGCCCGCACTTGTATACAGTAATACAGCCCACATATAAATAACAAATGCAGCCCACTTCTCTACAGCAATGCAGCCCGCACTTGTATACAGCAATGCAGCCCACATGTAAAAGAACAATGCAGCCTACTTCTCTACAGCAATGCAGCCCGCACTTGTATACAGCAATGCCGCCCACATGTAAAAGAACAATGCAGCCCACTTCTCTACAGCAATGCAGCCCGCACTTGTATACAGCAATGCAGCCCACATATAAATAACAATGCAGACCACTTCTCTACAGCAATGCAGCCCGCACTTGTATACAGCAATGCAACCCACATATAAAAGAACAATGCAGCCCACTTCTCTACAGCAATGCAGCTCGCACTTGTATACAGCAAATGCAGCCCACATATAAATAACAATGCAGCCCACTTTCCCATAAAGAAGCGGAACCAAGCAGTAGTCAAAACTAAAATAAAGCAAGGATAAAGAAGTTCAATAAAACAACCTTTATCTGCAAAAATTAGAAGTGATGTTAAATCAAGGCAACACTTCCTCGGTGTTAGCCAGCTATAGAGCATGGCCTTTCTGATGTAGCCAATGTGCTCCACCCCAAACTTAGCAACTCGAACACCATCCCATATCTGCAAGAATTGAAACATATAGAATCCACAATCATGCATGCAATAAAAAGAATAAAAAACATCAGTTTCACAAAAATTAAGTGAAAAAAAAAACTTGAACGGTATGACACAGAAGGGATGTAAAGAACGCACCCATTTGGCTGCAATGGGACAATAACATGTTTCAACACAAATCCATCAAGTGTGGGAGGATTTAGCGGCTCATCAGAACTCAAGCTACCTTCTTTCCATGCACGCTTGATATTTTTAACCATCCTCCTAAAAACCCTGACCGCATCAGGGCTGCCAGGTTTGCTGAGCGAGTCAAGAAATTCAAACCGCCTTTCTTTCACATTTAACGCAACTACACAATAATGACCAACACCATCCCTCGTATCTGGCGGATCCAAAGTTGCAAAAAGGACCTGTTGGAAGCATGAATAAATAAATAAAATTATTATAACAAGAAAAAACAGAATGCTATAAAAACAAAACAGGCAAAATACACATAAAAACGTCTCTCACCATATCCTTTTTATCAACACGCTCCTCGGCTTTTGAAGAGAACATCATTTTAACACTCCTGCCTATAGTACCACCATTCCAAATATTTGTCTGCAAATCAAAACCAAAAATCAAATAAGCAAAACAAGTCGTCGCACGAAATCAGAAAAGAAAATGAAAAAAACAAAACAAAAATTTCTGCGTTCTTACACAAATATGGTACGGGACAACCATTGTCGGAGATCTCTTAAACTTATCTACCAGCAAAGAAACCTCAAGATCTACAAGCCTTGTAGTGAGCATCCCTTTATCCCAAAAGGATTGACCAACTTCGCCAATGCTAATATCACCCATCTCAGTTTTAAAAGCAATCATGTCCCTGAATTTTTCATGAAAAACTCAAACATAAGATACTAAAAAAATAACAACAAATAAAAACGGGTAAATACAAAAATTAGATAATACATATGAACAAAACAATTTCTAAAAAACCATACTTCTTCTTCTTGTCCTTCCGAGCCCTTGTAACAGCAGCGTACAACTCATTGTATCTTTTCAGAAGAGCTGGATCAATGCTCGACGGTGTCACAACAGGGAGTTCATCATCTGTAATAAAAAAGATGAAGTTCACTTATACAAACAATGAAGTTTAAATATTAAGATAAGGGAATTCTGCTAGCTATTTTGAAAATTATAGACAAAAGATCAAAGTTTCACTTATCATTAAACATCTAATACAGATACGATAGTAATTAAACAACATGAATGAGAAAAACATCAAACTGCACTGTTAAAAAAATCTCTTGCCTTCAGTGTCAGAGTCCTTAGGCTGCTGTTCTTCAGAACTGAGCAAAATATTTTCTTGCATAGGTTGCGACGAATCCACCACAACCTCACTGGACTTTCCTTCGGCAGCAACATCAGCATTCTCTCTATTTACAACAGTCTGGTCAACAGCAGCTTCCTTAGATACTTCAACTACATGAGGCTCCACTATCGATACTTCCGAAACATCATTGGACACCAGAGAGACAGGGGAAGCAACAACACTAGCAGCAGGGGCAACATTCTCCGGTGGCTTTTCAATGCCAACATCAGAATCTTCATGCCGACTAGTGGGAACAGCATCATGGGATCCTTGAGCTACAGAAGGATCTGCACACTCAACGGCAACCGATATAGAAGCATCAACACTAACACGGCCATCAACAGCACAACTGCCCTGATTCAGATCAACGTGGACTTCCACGTTTTGTTCTCCAACCTGTGGAAAGTTTAAAAAACACCCGGTAACACAAAAATAAGCATGGGGATAACCAACACAACAACACACAGCACACTTATGTCAAAATACTGCTGGCAACATACACATAACAACTACAGTCCACATATGCAAAACAACACCAACACACGTGTGTCAAACACAACTACAACTGCAACCTACATATACATAAAAAACTGCAGTTCGCTTTGACAAACGCTGCAGTTCAGTTATGTTAAATACTAAAGCTCACGTACGTAAATAAGTATGGATCACTTATGCCAAAAAGAACTGCAGTTTACTTCTCTCAAACAGTGAAGATCACACATGTAAAACTATTGCAGCTAACATATGCAAATGAAAATGCATATGGATGAACATAACAGCGTACATCAAGTTTATAACAGACAACAAAAAATTAGATTACAACCCACTAACAGAACAAGTAATACAACTATACCTTATCAGCTACAACATCCAGAGGGGACGCTGCATCACCCAAGACCTCATCCTTCCCAGAGCAATCGTAAGTCTCTTTGTGCACATCACGAGCAGCGACACCAGTCTACGGGCATAGAACAAACCAAAAAATGAGAAATAAGATGGTACCGACCGAAAAAGAAAAAACTCCAACTATGCACAAGCAGTACACACTTCACAACAGAGAAGTACACAAAAAAAATATGGGAACCAAACAAATGTAAGTTCAAAGAAAAAGGGAAGCATGGCAGAACAGACATGGCAGGAGTATTTATACCTGACGAACTCCATCGTCTCTAGTTCCATCGACACCAGAAGATCCCACTCCAGCCTATAACAAAAAAACAAAAATAGTGAGGAGCAGTCAACATAATACACAAAAAAGAGGTCCAAAGCCACAAAAAACCTAGAACATACATTATCAGCACCAACGCCAGCGTCCTGGCGGATCATTTCATCCACAATATGCCCAGCATCCTTCTCATATCGACCGCATTTTTCTTCTTGTAAATGTCTCAATTGAGCATACAAAGAACGAACATTTGTCACTGCAATCTTCAGGCTCTCAATCACACCACAATCAAAATTGTGAGCAGCAACAATATCTTCATCTCGTGGGCCATGGCCAACAGGGAAAAAACCAGCAACTATCCTCAACCTGTCACTAGAGGTTGACAAATCTTCAGTCAGCTTCAAAACCTTCAGAAGAAGCTCATCAATCTCCTCATGATTTTTTCCGCCAACAAATGTCTGTTTATAAGAGCTTGTATTATCAAACATCTGTCGAGGCATGAAACCACGAGTATGCGGCACCTCATCATCACAGGCAGGAAGCTGACTACAGATAGGCTCATAAAACCTATCATGAATGCTAGGCCCCGCATCAGAGCTGCCGTGTACAACTACAACAGGACGGTTGTACACAATATCACCTGACGCCTTCCACTGCAAAAAAAGACAACACGCAGAGAGAAGTACACATGTGAGTACTAGAAGAGTTCACATTTATAATGACTGCACATTTTTTTTAAAAAAATCTGATATTAAAAAATCAACTGCACTAACCGGCAGCTTCCCAAATTTGTAACTTTCCAAGTAAATCTTTCCCTTCACAAGCACATCCTCATTGTACAACTTCATCAGGTCCTTGGTCATCAGGTATGACGCGTTTGGCGTCAACGTGTGCATGACTGAAAATTTGCGAAGCTTCAAGCAGTCAAGATACATAATCAGGGGGACAATGGCACAACCCTCTGCACAATTCTGCTTGGTGCCTTCTGATTGCCACCTAACCACAGCTGCCTGCAACTCATCAACAACAAGCTGACAAAAGTCCATCTGAGCCATAGCCGCATAATCCATGTTCTCTACCATCGCAGCAACTCTACCCAAACGAACTGCAGGCCCCGGGCACAGCAAATTCTGGTAAAGTATCAGGAAGAACACCTTCACAGCAAGTTCAACACTCACATAATCATCTTCCTCCACCAACACCTTCAACTTCTCAAGCAAGTCCTTGACACCTATACTTTTTGAACAGTCAAAGCCAAGCTCATCCTTGAGGGCAGTCAACGATTCATCATGACCGCTGGAAGCAGGCATGAGTGCAGTGTGATGTCCCATAGGTAAATCAAAAATGTGATGAACTGCATCACGATTGATTCGAAGAACCCTGCCATTCCCAAAGTCCATTAACATAGTGGCAGGGTCAATCACTCCCATCAAATAGCACATAAGAATGCGCGACACATTTTTCTTTACTGTCAGATCAAAGACAACACCAAATCCAGCATCCCTAACACGGCTGCAATGCGCCTCTTTCAACAAAGAAGCAGCCTTGCAAACAGTGGGAAGCGACAAACGCACGATCTTGTTAAATCGAGAATCATCTCCCTCAGCATCATCTTCAGTTGCATTGCTCTTACTAGACTTCTTCCTCTGTGTAAAGGGAAATGCAGTCCACATTAGAAGATTAGGCATAAAAAAAGAGACATAGAAAATACAAAAAGAATAACAAATGAAGGAAACAAATGCAGTGCACTTCAACAAACCTTTGGAGCAGCATCCACCTCCTCGCCAGAATCACCACCAACATCTTCATCGACATCATCATGGGCACGCTTGGGTACACTCTTAGATGAACCACAGTCTTTGCGTCTAGAAGGATGAACACCCTTCACATAATCAGCAAGCACAAAGTCGTCGTCATCAGAATTGGGACCTTCAGTGACATGTAGTCGTTTGAGCTGAGGATCATCACTTCCACCAACTTCAGCGGTTCTCTTGGCAAGATTCTTCTTCATTCCAGTAACACGTGGACTCCGCCGAGGTGTACCACCTTCCTCAGCAACAGTACTCAACCTCTTCTTCACCATGCCAAATTTACCACCCTTGGCACCATCTGCAGTTCTCCTCTGCTTCTCCTTTTCAGCAAACTCTTTTGACTCAATTTCAAACCTCAACTTCTTCTTGCTTTGCTTCAACTCATATTGACGAAGCTATTCCGGGACCATCCAATCCTGTGTAACTTCCTCTGTACCATCAACAGACTGCGACTGTGTTTCAGACAAGACAGGACATCTCTGATCAAAGCTCACACCAACATTACCCTCTGCAAAATAATGGTCAATCAATTGAGTAACCTCCTCAAACCCAGGTGCCCCAGCATGGAAAACAGACACTGCGTCAAAATAAAGTTTGTCTATGCTCGTTAAAAATTGCACAAAAAGAACAAATGCAGTACAGTTAGACATATAAATGTAGTGCTCAACCATAAACTCAAAAATAAAAAATAATGCATTGTACAAAAAACTTGAATAAAACAACAATGCAGTTCACAAGTACATACACTGGAGTTCACATACAAAAATAAAATGCAGTGCTGCATATACTAAATTCACAGATATTCGCAACAAAAATGTCAAACTAGATAAAACAAAGCATACACAAAAATAAACAAATTAATCACATACCAGAAGAAGGGGCCACACTTATAGGAGAAGATTCAATCGGCGAATTCACTTGATGTCCTCCCTCAACACCATGATCCTTACCACCAGGACAAGGAGAGACAATTGGTGTATCATTATGAGCACTACAACCACCTGCTAGATTAAAAAACAAGAAAAAAGAAATTACAAAAACATCACATGACAAAATAATGCAAATGAACGCTGACAACTAACAGAGCATAACCCAATATGCAGGATGAATTAGGAAACTAGATAAACACCAAACAAAATAAACAAAGCCTAACGAATAAGCACTCCACATACCCTGAACTCCTTCTCCCGGCCTGCTCGGCGAAGACATAGCGTTTCCCTGCAACACAAAGGACGAAGTGACAGACATAAGCAACAAAATCGGCGAAAATCTCACGAAACCCTAGATCCGCATTGCTACACACAACTATCGACTTCAAAACGAGATAAAATCGACTGCCTATGAAAAATTACACAAGCAAAAAGAGCTACAGCAACTACAAGAATCACAAAAACAAGGCGAGGGGACAATCAACACCGAGCCAAGCGGAACGTACCGAAGAAAAGTGTGCGGCGACGGCGGCGGGAAGGGGGAAGGGGGGCGGCGACGGGAACAGACAGGAAAGGGTTGCGGGAGCGCAGTGGCAAGGGATCACGGAGCGGACAGCGACGCCGAATGCAGGAGTAAGGACCTCTTGAGGGTGGCGGTTCTCCGGGCGACGGCGGTTGCTGCGCGCGACGGCGGTTTTGCCTGAGGAAGAGATGCCTCGGCAGAAACTGCAAGAGAGGAGAGGGGATTGTTCTCGGTCTCTTTCTCTGACAGCGGAGCGGTGGAATAGCCTGGAAACGATACGTAGGAGGCCCGCGTGTCGCAAAAAGGGTCACAAATAACGGGCCGGCCCAAAAACAGCTCGGTCAAAAATAAGCCAGTCTACATCAAAACGCACATATTACTAAAAAATAACAAAAAAACATGATGCAGTTCTCTGTGAAGAATCATGAAGTTCAAACGGTAAAACAACAAATAAAATACATACAGTTCGTAAAAAAAGTTAAAATCAAAAACAAAACGCATGTTAAGAAAACACATCCGAAAAAAAGTCTACCTTCAATTAAGTGCCACACAAAAAAATGTGCCCCCCCTCCGCTCTCCCCTTAAACCTCCCGTACAGTGAAGTAAGCACAGGCAAAAAAACAAATGCAGTACGCACTGCTGGAAAAATGCAGTGCATTTCTATACGGGATGTAGTACGCCATTATGCATTTCTTTTTCGGGATGAAGAAAAACACGAACGCGGAAAAAGTAAACGCAGTGCGCAAGTACACGAACGTGCAGTACAGTATCATAAACAATGCAGTACAGTCGTAATTTGCTAAGCAGTGTAGTCCCATACATTCGAAAAAAAAGATTACAAAAAAAGTAAAAACACGGGAACAAAAATGAGAACTGTACATGCAGTAAGGAATGAAGTTCACATCTAGTACATAACCATGATCAATGCAGTGCACCGATGATTTACCAAAAAGCAGTGCACTCCACGACATTAAAAGGCATACAAAGAATAAAAACTGATCACCCAAATGATGCCAGCCCCAACCACACAAAATTTGACAATGTACATGCGTCTCTGAACTACCCGAACACAGGCCCAACAAAACCGACTAAGAAAAAACAATAAGTTCAAAAAAAGTGGGCCCCCACCCCCTCCCTCCCATTTCCCTACCCGTCCCGTGCAAGGGACTGCAATAAGTACCGGCAAAAACAAGATGCAGTACGGTGCGGTAGAAGTATGCAGTGCATTCTGTTGCGCAATGCAGGCCGCCGAAGCATATAGCAAAAGACACACAAAAAAGATGAAGTACACACATGTATACAATGTTGCAATTCTGATTTGTATGCAACGCAGTGTGTAAGTGTAATCAATGCAGTTATGTTGTCACGCAGTATACATCTATAAAACATGACAAAATGCCCGTTCGCATAGAAAAAGGTGGTGGTTAAAAAAATGTCCTGATCAAAAATAAAACAAACCCACCTTAAAAAAAACCCCACGTTCGCATACATCCACCCGATCGGAGCAGTTCCATCGCCACAAGCCCACGATCACAGATGCAAAAACCAACCCACGATCCGCACAACCACATCATCAGCGCGATCGTGCAGTTCATCCGACGAGGCCATCCCACCCCGCGCCCTCCCCTTAAATTCAGACCCCTGCCAAAGGCCTTCTCATCCACAAACAACACAAGTATCCATTGCGCTCCCACCAAAAGCACCAAGCCATGCCACCGGCGATGACGTTCACCGACGAGTACAAGGGCGACAACGTCGTGGAGGCGCACGGCAACACCAAGTTGCACGTCATCCACACCAACAACAGGAAGCAGATGGCGATCACCCTCGTGCAGTACGAGCGCCACCTCAGCCTCCAGCGCCACAAGATCGTCGGCATTGGTCTCGAGTACAACAACGACCCTGAAGCGATGCAGAAACCCGCCCTCTGCCAGCTCTCCATTGGCAAGAATCACCCGGTGCTGCTCTTCCAAATGAGCGACAGTGAAAGGTGCACCGTCTTCGACAACTTCCTCGCCGACCCCAGGTACACCTTTGCAGGCTTCTCCATCGACGGCGACAAAACCAGGCTGGAGCGCGTCAAACTGGAGGTCGCCAACTTCATCGACATCCAGAAGGAGTGGAGGGTGCCCAAGGCAACCAAGCCGTTGGACTCCCTCAGAGACGTCTCCAGCGTGCTCATCGACGACTACTACAACAACATGAAGAAGAAGATCACCGACGACGAGCACCAGCACTGGCCATCTTGCCTCTGTCCAGGAGGCACATCGAGTACGCGGCAAAGGACGCCTACGCAGCGTACGAGATATGGAACCGCATCACCCTCACCCAGGACGGCCTTCGCCGTGCAAAGCTGGAGAAGGAGCCCCCCAAGAAGCGCGCCAGGAGCAGCTGGGGATGGGGAGAGCCTGACTGGTGAAGAAGAAGATGGTGCCGGCCAGGAGCCAACAATGCCAGCGTTCTTTTAGAATTATCATCAAATTTGCTTTCTGTTGTTTGCTTATGTATCGTTAGTTTGCTTGTGTGCTGAACCTAGTTTGCTTGCCATGCACAATCGCTTTGTAATGATGAACTCTGATTATGTTAGTTTGCTTTCTGTTCAACTTAGCTTGCTGGTGATGAAATTGTCGTACAGAATATCTGTGATAATTTATTTTCTGTTGTCTGCTAATGTATCATTTGATTCGAGAAGTGCAGAATACGAAAAAAAGAGTTGCAGTGTGCAAACAGGACGCATGCAGTGCAAGTTGTGTACGAATGCAGTACAGAATCTGTCCAATGAAGTCTTAACATACCCAACAAAGCGGTGCACGAACCTAAATTTGAAAAAAGAATACATAAGAGCAAAACCAGAAAATGAAAAACGCAAACACGTAAAATAATCAAATGAAGTACAGAAATATATGAACGTGCAGTACAGAACCATAATCAATGCATTACGTGTATGATTTACTAAGCAGTGCACTCCCATACATTGGGAAAAAAGATTACATAATAGCAAAAAGACGGAAACAAAAAAATGGCAACTGTACATGCAGTACGTAATGCGTACACATGCAGTACAGAACCCTGATCAATGCAGTGCAAGCTCCCGACATTCAAAAAAACACCTAAGAAAGAAAAATAAAAAGAAAAAAATGACCACCCAGGTGGTACCGACCCCAGCCAGTCTCGTAATAGGTCTGCGCCCACAGAAGGCGAGTCGTTCTGAGTCACAGTGCATGGGGCCGGCCACACATGGGCCCACAGGTCAAAGAGCATACAGCTGCGAGCGCCGTGTTTAAGCGCCCAAATAAGTAACAAGAGGAATTCGACACAGATGCCTCGCCACCGCTTATAAACATGTCGGCCGCGCCTTCCGCGGGCGAGGTGGGACTAAACATTAGACCGCACGCAGCGCACCGGGAACCAGCCGTGTGCTCACAGGCCGACCTGGGACCAATTGCGTCTTCACTACCAGAACACAGGGCCAACAAAAAAAAGAGAGGCCTATGAAAATAAAAAAATGCTACATACCATACACAAACACAGGCCCAACCACGCGTTCGTAGTTCGCCGTGATATGACAATGCAGTTTGCTATTTTCAAGTAAGCAGTCCTGTTGCTTCTTAAATGCATTCGTGTTCACTGAATCACACCCAATCCACCACCTAACGCCAACCACCCCATTTATTACTTCCATTGCTCGATTGGTTGCATAAAAACTTATCCATTCATGCTACAGACTAACACAACTCCTCCCCCCGTTCCTCATTTTCCTCAAAACATAGATCTAGGGTTCATCCCATCCACATCTCTTCTCTGGAATTCCACTGAACCCGCCATGGACTGTAAGTGCGGGTGCTTGGCAAGGATATCTCCGGTAGCGGACACATGCGTCTACGCAGCAGGCCTACAGCTCACCAACACCGAGTGGCGCAGCATGCTCGGCTGCCTGATGATACCCAACAGGGGGTTTCGTGCGCCATTTCTTCATCGCCTCACAAACGCAGATCTACAGGAAAGTTGGGTATGTTTTTCCACTCACAATTTTTGCACATAATCTAGACTGCAAATACACATCTGAATATATAGTTCAATCAATTTGTTCAGTAATATCAACAAAAAAAACAAAAAAGAATTTGTATTCTTGTTCAGATATGTTAGCTATTAAGACTAGATGCTTCCACCTATCTTTCTTCAGTACCACACCATGTATCGACATATGTACAAAAAAAAGGGTCAGTAGATAAGTTGCAGTTATCTTAACATGCTGGAGAAGTACACTGTTACTGACATCGCAGTGCACACATGTTGCAGTATAATATATATTCCAGTAAAACTAGGAGTCAATTGCGTATATAAGTTTGTTCATACATTGCAACTACTTTACAAAATACAATCATATGTATGTAACTATTTAAGTAAACATAAACAAATCATACTAAGTATAAAACAAAAACATTTGTTTTTTACTTACAAATTCTTTTTCCACCCATTACAATATGCAGAAACTGCCATCCACAATAAAATTTCATGCTCCGAGTTCAGGGAAGCTTACTTTGGAGACAGAACACAAGAATGGCTATGGAGACATGGAAGCTAACTACCACATCGACTTTAAAGA
This sequence comes from Triticum urartu, assembly GCF_056163025.1. Classification (NCBI taxonomy): domain Eukaryota; kingdom Viridiplantae; phylum Streptophyta; class Magnoliopsida; order Poales; family Poaceae; genus Triticum; species Triticum urartu. The sequence goes on from NC_141876.1 coordinate 126,234,956, forward strand.
CTGCATCAACATAACTACTGGTTGGAAAGATTTTGTCTCCCAGAATGGCTTTGAGGCCGGAGAAGTGGCCATGGTCTTTTTCTACAAAGAAGAAGACTCCATCAAGTTTACAATATTTGCACTCCACGCTGTCTAATATGAAGCAACCAATATTTCTAATGCTTTGCTTATGCTGTATGCTGTTAAAATTATGTCCAACAGACAATTTGAACGATGCCTATTTAAAGTACGCAACCTCAACTACGTCATTTTATCATCCTTTTTAGACAAAGTTGCTGTTGGCAGTAATGCAGTTCTCTCGAACACATAGTGTGGTACTAATAATAACAAAAAGCAGCCATCTGAAACAGTAACAAGGAAATACAAAATGGTAGAAACTTTGCACTTAACATACGATGTTCAAAAACAATTATCATAGTATGCAGTTCAAAAAAAATCTTATAATAACTATTCAGCTAACACAAGCGTATCATGGACCATCCATTCTAATAGCAGAATAGAAAATTAACAACACTGCTAATGCAGTACAGAAATGCATATTATGAAGTCATCTAGAACATAGAATGTAGTTTAAGAAAAGGAGAAATCTCATAAATAGCCATAACCACTGTAATACAGCTACAACGAAGTACGCTACCAAAGAAAATGCAGTGCACTACAACGTATGCCGCGACTACAACAAATAAAATTTAAGCACTGAAACTATAGACAATGTGATAGACTGATAGAGGTGTCAATTTCACTCGCACTTCCATAACTCGCCTAAAAATTGTACAGCCACTAAACTATCGAAAAATACACCCGCAAAAATTTACATGGAAGACATGGCAACTTGACGAACAGCATGACCTTTCATTTAAAAACCGCGATTCAAAAAATGAAAATTATACCCGCAATACAATGAATTCAAACCTACAGCAACAGTAATTACAATATTCAAACACGCGTGGACGGGCAAAAATCAAAAAAATCAACAAGAACAGAGGAGCGGGCGAAGCTCACCCGCCCGCACAACCAAAATAGCAAGAAATTGAAAACTAACTCCTAAAAATTAACAAATTATAGAGTGAACGGACCGATTAAAACGAACGCAATCAAACAATTCCTACTAAATAACAACATCCGAGCACAAAAAAAATCATATCTGACGCGAACACGAACGAACAGAGAAAGCTCGTCCGCCAAATCCCTCGATTTGCAAGCACTCTAGTATATTTTCCTGTAAATTAGAAAGAATAAAGCTAAAGTGTGATGCAGACACAAACTGAATCATCCCGCGACACCCGATTCCACATAGAACACGCGGGCAGAACACCGGAAAATGAAGCAGTTCTCCCGTGAAGCATTGCAGTGCCCAACGTCAAGAAGATGCAGTGCACTTGCGTTCAGCGTGCAGTGTGGAAGTGGTGTGCAGAATAGTTATTCTGCTAATATTAGCAGAATACACCGTTTGTATATATATATATACATAATAAGGAGGCACTTGCGTACGTGAGGCTATGGACCAGTGGGTCCCCATTGTCATCCTCTCCATGTAAAGTCATCTCCTCGCCCACGCGTGCTTTCCGCCCGAAACAGTCAGCGCCGCCCGCCCCGCTTCCCGGTGCAGGCGATTGCTCCGCCTTCAAACGACACAAGTGTCATCCGTCCGTCCATCTGCCGCCCACATTAATGATACGCGGTTGCTGAGGCGGCTACTCCGGCGCCACACGTCCGTCCCTCCGCCCGCCCACCATTGCTATATAAACTGCAGCGCCGACCATAGCCGCAGCCATCCACATCCGTTCCCTTTCTCCTGTCCACACCACTACTGCCCATCATGGCTTCCTCGCGCTCCAACGCTCTTCGGGACGGGCGGATGACGGACCACAAGGAGATGGCAGCCATTCCTGCCGACCGGCTGGCTGGCAGGCAGCCGGAGGACGACCATGTCCCAATGGAGAATATGGTAGTGGACAATCCGGCGCCAACCCCCTCCTCCGCGCCATCCTCGCCGGTGCATTGCACCATGACCATCGGCGAGGCTTGTGCCCAATATATGGACAGGGTGAGGCGGATGCGTGAGGAGCAGTTCCGGGAGGCACAGGCCGACGCCGCCTACAACCACCATCTCCTCCAGGAGCACCTGCAGGCGGAGGAGCAGATCGCCGGGGAGCGGGCGGAGCAGGAGGCGTTGCTCGACTCGTACCGCTCCGCCTGCAAGGGCCGCCTCGAGCGCTGGCGGTACCGCATGCGGGTGGCGAGGCTGCGGCCGCCTACAAAGAGGCTAGCAAAGACGGCGATGAAGCGGGCGAGGTGCTGTTTGGAGAGACCGAGGACGAGACAGAGGACAATGCCGGCTCCGACGAGTCCCCGCTCCGCTGGCGTCGACGAGGCCCTGCTCTGCCGAGGCCTCGTGGCGCCAACAACGAGGCAGAGGACACCGCCGGCTCCACCGAGGCCCCGCCCCGCCAACAACGAGGCAGAGGACATCACCGGCTCAGCTGAGGCCCCACCCTGCCGGCAACATGGGGGAGGATTTCCACCGCTCCGCTGAGGCGCCGCCCGCCGGCAACGAGACAGAGGACATCGCCGGCTCCGCCGAGGCCCCGCCCCGCTGCCAACGAGGCCGCGCCACAGAGAAAACAAGGAAGAGTAGAACATGGTAGGTTGCCGCCGCTCAGGTCCAAGTAAGGCCACCGCTGCTACCCTCCGGTTGAGCCAAGCTAGGCGGGTTGACCATTGATGGCCGGTTAGCTTCTTGGCGGCGACGTGGAGTCAGAGAGCTGCGCTGGAGAAGAACGCTGCTTCTACTTAACTGCTGGTGCAGTTGGCTGACTGACACGTGGGCCCAACAGGCCACATGTCAGTTACGCAACTGCACCTGCAGTTAAGTCACTGAAGCTTCTGTTGGGCTCAGCGGGACACGGGTGGGTAGCTTCGGTTAATTAATTATAACTCCAACGCACCCCTTTTAGTTGAAGAATGTATGAAATGTAATGAAATCCGGCATGTTTATATGAAATCCGACCATGTATGAATGAATTTATTTCGATTAGTTCGAATTCCTGTATCACTGGCATTGGATGAAAATGCAAAACAATACGTACTAGCATTATTGCCAGGGTGATCACCTCGTTTGCGGCAGTTTCACATGTACTCCCTCCGGTCCTTTCTAGTCTGCATACAAGTTTTGTCTGCAGTCAAAGTATCTCTACTTTGACCAATCTTATACAAAAAAGTATGCACTTTCACAATGTGCGAAGTAAAAAGGAACAGAAGGAGTACAAAGAGTTTGAGCAGCTTTTTAGCATTTCTGTAGATTGCAATCAAACACACAGGCCTGGCAATTCATAGAGAACATTCAAAACAATTGATGATTATGCATCTCAGCGACTCACATGTCAGAGGCAATATTTACTTCACAACTAAAGAATAAAGAAAAAATTGATCGACGCTGCTGATAGCAAAGGGCGTCCCATTCAAAAATATCAAACGCATGTCTTGCTAAAATCAATGAGCAAAATTTGACAAGGTTGTCCCATTCCAAAATATCAAATGCCTACGATTGTGGAATGGGCAGGGTTTGCCATCAGTTCGGACATTAACATGGCACCTCGTGCTAAATAAACCAGCTGTTCTTTTTGTGCAGTTCCACAAAAATCAACCAAATTCGCACGTAGATTGTATGATTTCGCCCTTATATGTTGCAACGCCTTGAACTTATCGGCACCTCCTTTCTTGTGGTGGAAATGAATGATTCGATGTATTCATGAACATTTTGTGCAGTTCCCATTGAAATCAAGCTGAGCACCCCTGTTTGCACAAGTACAAAATAGTGATTAGTATAAAGCAAACTATACTATGAATTGACAGTTTCAACAGGCACATACATGGTCCATGTAGAGCACACTTTTAGAAAAATGGAACTCACCAAAAGAATCCTAGAACAACATTGTACTCGCGCATCACAGCAAAAAAATGGAGATTTGTCAGTCATTTTGAGCTGAAGTTAGTTTGGTCTTGTGGGGAGTAATGTAACCATCCTTCAACTGCTCCTTCTGATGAGAAGATAGACAGGGCTTCTTCATCCTGGCATAATCGGAACTAGTCACTTCACGTACTCCATATTCTTCTTCAGAGGAAGATGATCCTGTTGTGCAAAGACAAGAGGACTACTAAATGCTAGCATCCCTGTTTGCTCGAAAAAAGGAAAGGAAATATTTAAAACAGCAAAGATGAAGCACTTCTCAAGGACAATACCACTTTTTCATGGCAGTATCTAAATAGTAGCACAACACCAATAGAGATGACAAAGCTCAATCATATGGATGAAATCAGTGGGCGAGTACCAACCTTTGTCAGGAGGCTTATTGTGTAGAGCATACAGATGAAGCACTTCTCCAGAACCATCTGTTGCTATCTACGGTGGTGGCCATGCTTACTATATACTCCTCGATTAGTTTAATGTTTCCAACATATTCTTGTGCAGTTCCACTAAAATATATGGTATCTTCAAAGAAGATCCCTGTTTGCACAAGTAGAGATAATTACATATTACATTAAGAGTGGCATCAAATCAGTGGCAAAACAATTGCTCGTTCCAGCCATAGCAATAAATTAAGATGCAAAACTATATCATTACTTGTATCATCACAATTCCAGTGCTTCATTACAGCACCGGGAGTTGATTTTTGTTTTTTCTTCCGCTTGTTCTTCCCCTTCATCACTTGGTTCAATAACAGACAAGCTTCGCCTTCAATGTAAGATTTGGCATGTCAATTAGGAAGTACTAAATTTAATTTTCTGATGAAAGTGGCAAAATACAGTCCAGCAGTTGTGAAATATCCTTATCTTACCTCAATGGGATATTACGGTGCACATACAGATTGGAAGTCTTGTCTCCATTTGTGCAGTTCACTAAAATCAAGCAATATTATCGTACAAATAGCACAATATATGAAAGCACACTGCAGAATCATGTGAAAGAAGGCTAGTACTGACCTCTCATGATGCGGAATTCAAACAACTCACAAGAAGAAGATCTGAACCAAATTCGCCTTAACGGATAGGAAGTAAGATCTCCTCTTGTGCAGTTCCACTAAGATCAAGCAATCAAGCAACGTTTTCGGTGTGACATTTTGGTTGAACTGCACAAAACACTCTTTAAAAAAGTGTTTTGTGCAGTGCAACAAAAGGTCACAATGGCAACAAGGTGAAGTAGATAACCATGTTTACACCGAGGTGCAAAGGAAACAATTAGTGGTCAATAACGGTGGATGACACAGAAGCCAACAAAAAGAAGCATCTACCTTATCTAAATAGGAAAGAAAGCAAGACAGTAGCATTTCTCAAACGGTGGCATTGATTAATATTAACATAGAGATTATATTAACAATAAAATTCATTAAACATGTAATTTGCTTTTAACTGTGGCATTGCATCAATTTTCAAGCGGCATTATTAGAGGGTGTTTGTTTACAGGGACATTTTGGTGTAGGGACTAAAAAAACTCCGTGTCAGTCCCATCTAAACCAAACAGGAGGGACTTTTAGGGACTAAAAGTGGGCATTTGGGACTAAACAAAGAAGACCCTGAGGGAGTCTTTTTGGGACTTTTTCCAACAGTTGCCCCTGCCACGCATCGCACCTTGTCTCTATTAGTTCATTACTATGGGTAACATGGTCTTTTAGCATGTCATTTAATAACCTCTAGTCCATGTTTAGTCCCTGGAACCAAGCAGGTAGGGACTAGGGAGTTTTTAACCAAACGGGGCCTTAGATTAAGAACAGCTAATGAGTTGCACGGGACAGTGGACGCACCAGCACCATGTGCATCTACTGATGTACTATGGTCATGCACAGTCTATTGCAACAAAGAACAAACAACCAAGGAGCATATTTGTGTTGGTCCCAGTTTTGTTATCTTTAGACACCTTTCCCTATGTGAGCGCATCAAATCTAGTCCTGCTCAAACTCTACAGCCTTGTCCCTTCCTTTCCTTTTTGAACTAGTACTTTCGCCCCTTCCTTTCCTCTTTGAACCACGTCCTAGATTTATGCGATACAACTTTCCCCACTACTTTCCCCCATTCCTTTCCTCTTTGAACCACGTCCTAGATTCATGCTATACAACTTTCCCCCTTCATTTCCTCTTTGAACCACGTCCTAGATTCATGCTATATACAACTTTTCCCACTCCTTTCCTCTTTGAACCACGTCCTAGATTCATGGTATACATGCAGCTAGAGCAATGCATGTGGAGTAAGTAAATTATACCTTAAGGTTCTTGGGGCGTGGTTCGGTGGGCGACGGGACGGCGGCAAAGAAGAAGAGGTCGGAGGCCCTCCCGCGCCGCCGCTGGGTGGAAAGTGAACAGCTGCGCCAGTAGTCCCTCGTCGACGACGACAGCGTTAAGCCTCCTTCCCTTCCCGGTGGACGGATCCTGCCGGCTCTTTGAGAAGCAGTGAGGGGAGAGAGAGGCCAACGAAGTCTTGTTTCGATCTGGAGAGGGCGAGAGAGTGTGAAGATAGCAACTACAAGCGCTGAGGCTCCAGCGGGAGAGGGCGAGAGAGTGTGAAGAGAGCAATTACAAGCACTGAGGCTCCAGCGTGTATATATATACTGGAGAGAGAGAGTGAAGCGTGCAAACCCTAGAAAACATTTTGACCAGTCAAAGAATCCTCCTGGCACAAATTATGCTCAAGTGTAGTTATCGAACCTGAGACCTCAAGTTTGATGAGCGAACAGGCTAACCAGCTACACAACCCTCCTGTTATGTTCAATGAGAAGGAAATAACCTTTTATACATTCCTGCATTCGTGTGACAAGCATGCCGTGTTTTTTGTGTGTGTGTGGGAGTCATTGGGATTTCAATCATAATCATGTCATGTGGCTTTGGTGGTAAGACTATCCACAGTGGTGCAGAAATAATGCAACCTCACTCACCTTACCTCTCTCCACGTAGTGCGTTGGGTCCCACCAGTCAAAGGGTGAAACAAAGAAATTAATAAGAAAAATTAAAAGCGCCAGCGGTGTATCTTACCTCACACATCTCGCTACTGCTCGGGAACACTGTCCCATTGATCCCTCTGTTCGCTCACGTACTATTTTAAGTGAATCCTTATTATAACATGCACACAATTTTTGGGCACTTGTATTTGACTTAAGTCAGTGTGCCACCGTATCTCGTATACTTACTACTCCCTCCGTCTAGGTGTAATAAGTCACGTTAGAAGGTGCAACGGGACCAAGGTGCGTGTGTGTGTGTGTGTGTGTTTAAAAGCATGTGTGTGTTAGAGAGAGCGACAGATCGACCTACTCCACAGAGAGATGTTGTGTAGTGTACGATTTTAGCCGCGAGAGTCGGTGCATCCTCTCGTTTCCGGGCGTGTCCGGTAGGGACATGCGGACAGCTGCCACGCCCGCTCCTGACCAGCCTGGCCCACCCAAAGCTCCTCCATCGCCCGCGTGCGCTTCCCGCCCGAAACGGTCAGCGCTACTCCAAAGAATCGGTGCCGCATTCATGCTCGGGCAGAGCGGACGCGACCTCTCACTGGTGCAAGAGTGATGGTTGCTTCGTCCGTCCAACTTACTGCTGGGTCTATGTGATTTGATGGCTCATTGGTCTTTATTACTGAGGTGGTAGGACTGCTAGATGTCCCACGCTTTCGGCGAAAGGAGGTACTACTACTAGATTACAATTTTCTCCATTCTTATAGTGGAGGCGTGCAAGAGCAGTGAAAACATGTAGTCTCAGTGATTACATGGCCCACCCCACACTATCACCGTGCGACACCTAACTCTTTACATAGTACTCCCTCCGTTCCTAAATATTACTAGATGAGTCCCCGCGTGTTTCCGCGGAACAGCGGTATATCTCTCTGCGCAAAATTATCGATTTCATAGAACTAAAAAAACTCTATAACCGCATGACAAATGTGGTAGCCAAACTAAATAAACTCCCATCATCATTTAGATCATCCCACGTAAGGAAAAAAGATCAGCCAACTCCTACTGCATAATGGGATTATATTTTTCTTTTTGACATGTTAATGGGACTTAAAAGCTCACTTACATGCATGCTACCGGTGCATGCTTGCATGCAGACATGTTGATGTGATTTAAAACTCACTCACATGCATGTGCCACGGTATTTCTGCATGCTTGCATGTGGCTTAGTGCGGAGCCTCTCAATGTCTAGATCAGACAGCTATTATGGACTGATTTACTTCATCTAACGGCTACATCAATTTTGATGATGTGGCTCAAGGAGAGGATAGATAATTCCTAGTAGTGGGGGCTAGCTATTACTAGTAGATAAGTCTTTGTAGAGATTCCACTACATACGGAACAAAATGAATGAATCTACACTTAAAATGCATCTATATACATCCGCATGTGGTTCATGGTGAAATCTCTACAAAGACTTATATTTAGGAACAGAGGAAGTACTAGTATAGTACGTACTGTAATTTATCAGCGAGATAAATTTGTACAATGCTATGAAGCTTCCAGCTTCTGTTACATGTATCTTGCGTCCAAGGTTGCCCGTTGCAACATTTCATCAAATACAAAGGAGACTAACATGCATGCTATTGCATCTCAATGATTGACAGATCATAGCAAATATGTACTCCCTCTGTTCCAAAATAAGTGTCTCAACTTTGTGCAAACTTTAGTACAAAGTTGTACTACTACTAAAGTTGACACTTATTTTGGAACAGAGGTAGCTAAAGAAAAAAACGATCCATGCAGTCCGTAGCCCTTGAATCGTGAACCCTGACCAGGCTTCAATTTGCTGGCAATGTTCGAGCTTCCTAATAAATGAAGTTTGCAACCTTTTGACCATTGGATCATTTTGTGCAGTTTCACCAAAACCGAGATGAGCATCCCTGTGGCAAAGAAATTGAAGAACCATGATTAGAATAAGATTACTGGGACAAGTTGATGAGACATAAACTCATCACAAATACAGTACGTATAAGCCAGTAGAGGTATGTGCAGGGCAAAGAAGTAGAGAAATATCCACAGGGGGTGATGTGGGCAGCTGGAGCAGTGGTGCAAGCCGGCTATAAAGGGAGTTGTACCTGAGGGACGTAGCTCAACCTTGAGGAGGGCGGCGGGAGGCGGCAACTGCCCACGTCGTGGCAGTGAGCAAGGGACAAAGGCAACCTCACCAGCTTTGTGAGAGAGAACGGCGGGACCCCTGATCGGGACGTGCTGACAATGGGTTTTCGCCGTCGGCGACGGCCACCGCATCTACACTAAGCATCCACCCCTTCCCCAAGCGGACGTGATCCGCCGGGATGTTAGAGATGTGGCCATAGTCATTTTGTGCGAGAGAGTGTGAAGAGAGCAACCCCAGCAAGCAACCGTGTAGGCTGGCCCGTCCTGACTATGTATATAGTGGAGCAGTTTCCTTTTCTCTCCATATGAACCTATCATATTGTGTACGTTCCACTGAAGAAAAAAACTTTATTTATAAATGATGCGGCACCTACTACTCCTTCTCCTATAACCTTGCGCTTGGCATCTCCAAAATATTAACCTTGCGATTGGCTCTTCGCCTCTTCGGGAAGTCGAGCAATAATGGTAGTGCAGTATATATCGTTTTGGCTATATGAGACCGAATGAATTGATGCACGTCCACCACGTGCGCGAGGGTAGAGGGGCGAGGGAGAGTGCTACATACAGAGCAAAATGAGTGAATCTACACTCTAAAATACGTCTATATACATCAGTGTTTGGACTATGTACTAGTAGTTCATATTGAAATCTACTAAAGGACATATATATTCCAAACAATATGATATAATCTCTATAACCAAGGTAGTAGGGACGAGGAGTAAACGAAGGGAGTAGTAAATTTTTCTCCTCGTCCTGTGAGCCACCGCGCGCATGGGCGAGGGAGCGGGCGTAAGGCGGAGCAAGCTTCACCTCATCCTGCGAGCCACCGCGCCCGTGGGCGGGGGAGACGGCGTACTAAGCAAGCTTCTCCTCGTTCTGCGAGTTGACGGGACACATCAAAAGTACTCCAATGTATAGAGCCTTGCCTCTAAGGTAGGCCCCACATGGTTTGCCTCTTTTTTAACATAACACGTCAAGTTGCAATTTGTTTGTTCACCCGTGGTAGACGATCCTTCCTCCACCAAGTGGACAACCAGTACACGTGCCAAATTACCACGTGGGCTGCCTTTTTCATACAGAAATGAGCTCCACCGTGTACCCACGCGGGTGTGGTTGGGAAAGAGACGGGAGTAGGTGCACCGTGCATGCACCTCTTCTCTTCGTGCACGTCCCCCACCTACGTGGGTGTGTGTGAGAGATACAAACCGCGTTCGTGAGTGTTTTTTGTTTTGGGGTGGGGGTGGGGTGGGGGGTTGATTTCATGAATTATTTTTGGGAATATGTGTTGATGACATCTCAAACAAAATTTTGCACGCAATGTGTATGAAATGGAGGCCTATCCATATCATACATAGAGGGTCGGGCAATCCACGAGAAGAGAGGGAGGGGTCATAGCTATCGATAGAGTCTAAAAGAGGATCAAGTGGGTGGGTGCGAGATCGGTGAAGAGAGCCATCGAAATTGTGTGTGTGTGCAAGTCAAAGATATAGGGCGACTGGCCTACCGGAACGTTAGAGGGCACATGTCAAGTTTGTGTGTGGCAGGGAGACATGACTAGAGCGCTCGATGTATCAATGTGTGTGGGGGGGAGGGGGTGGGGGAGGGGTAGGCTGAGGCCTAACTATAGAGGTAGAATGACTCGTATATTTGTTGAGAAGGAGAGACCCAACTATGTCTTGAGGGAGATCGGTCGACATCCATACATAATTGAAGGACGGGAAGTATGATGGGACAGAGAGAGAGAGAGAGAGAGAGAGAGGGAGGGAGAGGGAGGGAGAGGGGTAGAGTGCTGGATGGGTGATGGAGTTGCTTCTCGAAGATGGTGGGAGAGGCCTACTAGACAAACTGAGGGTGGAACTGCAATGTTATCAATAAGAGTGGGGATGTGTTTCTGTGTGTGCCTGTTCGTGATAGATCTGTCGGGACGCATCCATGCATGATGAAGGGGAACCATGTGTTTGGTAAGCAAACCTAACTAGATCGGTAGATCAATTGTTGTTGTAGGAGGAAGGGAGAGACACAACTAATGAAGTAGATCGATTGACGTGTGGGTAAAAACGAGTTATAAGGACCTAGCTAGCTATATGTATAGCGAGAGATCGGTCGGTGTACGTCCATTTGTTAGAGGCAAATAAGGCCCATCGAGACAGATAGACAGAGAGAATGGAGCTAGGAGGTGGTGCGAGAGGCCCAACTACTAGCTAGATAGGGGGAGGAGTGTGCGGTTGTGAGATCGATGAAAAGAGGGGTGATATTTTACACGTGTGTCTGACCGTATGAGAGACGCGAGGCAAGGACACATAAAGGAGGAGATTGAAGGTGTGTGTGTATGTTGTAGGCAGGCATCGCTGGAGAGGTTTATCGATCGGTGTGTGTCGGAAAGGAGTTGTGGAGACTCTGGGAGAACGACCTAAAGAAAAAAATGAATGTGCCCAGTGGATAGAATGCTCAGGGAGGGGGAGGGCATGTGCATGCACGAGAGAAAGTTAGTGGTAGCTACAAAGGTTAGAGGATTGTGTGGGTGTAAGAGACTAACAAAGATCATAATTTGATATGATAGCGGATTCATATATTTGAATAGGAGATCATAGTGTTTTAAACATTGCATGCATGAATATAGCGGTGATACACGTGATGTGCACATGTTATACCATAATGTGATAATGCATGGTGTTTGCAACTCACAGCTAAATGTCGAACAATCTAAACCATACTATACATCAAACAATCTCACATTTTATTTGAATTTGTGATAATGTGTGGCGTTTGCAGCTTACAACTAAATATCGAACAATCTAAACAATACTATATATATATCGAACATTCTCACATTTTATTTGAATTTGTGGTAATGTGTGGTGTTTGCAACTCACATCTAAATACTTGTAGGCGTAGGGGGCGGGGCACCATACATAATGTGATAAACACATTATACATATGAGACATGGTTTAGATTATGAAGATCTAGCTAGAGCTAGAAATGTAATGTGATTTGAAATCAACATAAAGTGGATTCAAAAAATCTAGTTCGAGTTCATATAGTACACATAGTTCATATGTAACTCGAGACTAATCATGTGGTGTGTTGTGAAGATAATACACAAATGATGGTTTAACTTGACAATAATGACGATTGTAGATCTTATTAAAACAGAGAAACGGATTCAAATGCTTTGACTTCACAACAATCATTACTATAGATCTTATTCAAATAGAGAAACGAATTCAAATTTAGTTCATATTGAAGCGGTAGTATATACGTTTGGAATGCACTAAAACGTTCATTTGAGTAGTAGGTTGCATGCATTATACACGTAGTGAAATATTTTAATTGAACATAACATGAATTCAAAGTTGGAATGACATTTGTAGTGCGCATTGATTTGGTACAGTACACGTTAGGCTTGTCCGGAAATTAACTTGCGCCTTGTTAGCCCGAAATATTTAAGATATATCTTTGTCTCGTTGTGCTCCGACAACTCCCTCCATCTCAACCTACGCCTTGCTATTCTGAAATTACAACGCGCGCGAAAAATCCCACCTCCTGTGAAATCCTGACACGCAAAATTGAAAGTGCAACTATCCCTAGGTGGTTTTGGTAATTCATAACAACATATAGCTCATTGAGCTAATGCTATTCCAAGATGATTATTTCAGGAAAGCTCAATGATTGGCATGGCATGGATGTGAAAGTGGAACCCTCAAAATGCTAAGGACAAAGGATTGGCTCAACCTCAAAAGCTCAAGACTCTTCATTTTATATTTTAGTGATCCAAGATCACATTGAGTCTTTAGGAAAAGCCAATACTATCAAGGAGGGATGACGTGTTGCTTAATGAGCCTCTTGCTTCATGTGCTTAGTGATATGCTCCAAAACCCTCAACTACTTTCCCATATCCACATATGACCTAAACCCTAAGCCAAACTCGGTCCTACCGATTCTTCCTATCCGGCGCCACCGAGTTTCACTTGTCATAAGCCACTGCCAAACCCTAGCATTTCGGTTCTACCGATAGGGATCTCGGTCTCACCGAGATGGGGTTGCAAACTCTCTGTTTCCCTTTCGTAACTTTTCGGTCTCACCGAAAGAGCGAATCGGTCCCACCGAGATTGCAATGTAAATTCAGTGTTTCCCCTTTGTAACTTTCGGTCTCACCGAAAGAGCAAATCGGTCCCACCGAGTTTGCCTGACCAACTCTCTGGTTAGCTAATTACCAAATTCGGTCTCACCGAGTTTGTGTAATCGGTCTCACCGAGATTACGTTATGCCCAAACCCTAACCATATCGGTTCCACCGAGTTGCATGTCAGTCCCACCAAAAATCTCGAACGGTCACTAGGTTTACATTTTCAGTCCGACCGAGTTTGTTGATTCGGTCCAACCGAGATTGGAAAACTGTGTGTAACGGTTGGATTTTGTGTGGAGGCTATATATACCCCTCCACCTCCTCTTCTTTAAAGGAGAGAGCCATCAGACTAAGCCTACACTTCCAGCATCCTATTTCTGAGAGAGAACTACCTACTCATGTGTTGAGGCCAAGATATTCCATTCCTACCATATGAATCTTGATCTCTAGCTTTCCCCAAGTTGCTTTCCACTCAAATCTTCTTTCTACCAAATCCAATCCTATGAGAGAGAGTTGAGTGTTGGGGAGACTATCATTTGAAGCACAAGAGCAAGGAGTTCATTACCTACACACCATTTGTTACTTCTTGGAGAGTGGTGTCTCCTAGATTGGCTAGGTGTCACTTGGGAGCCTCCGACAAGATTGTGGAGTTGAACCAAGAAGTTTGTAAGGGCAAGGAGATCGCCTACTTCGTGAAGATCTACCGCTAGTGAGGCAAGTCCTGTGTGGGCAATGGCCATGGTGGGATAGACAAGGTTGCTACTTCGTGGACCCTTTGTGGGTGGTTGCTTCTTCGTGGACCCTTCGTGGGTGGAGCCCTCCGTGGACTCGCGCAACCGTGACCCTTCGTGGGTGGAGCCCTGTGTGGACTCCCGCAACCGTTACCCTTCGTGGGTTGAAGTCTCCATCAACGTGGATGTAGGATAGCACCACCTATCCGAACCACGGGAAAAACATCCGTGTCTCCAATTGTGTTTGAAATCTCCAAACCCTTCCCTTTACATTCTTGCAAGTTGCATGCTTTACTTTCCGCTGCCAATGTACTCTTTGCATGCTTGCTTGAATTGTGTGATGATTGCTTGACTTGTCCTAAAATAGCTAAAATCTGCCAAGAACTAAAATTGGGAAAAAGTTAAGTTTTTATTTGGTCAAGTAGTCTAATCACCCCCCTCTAGACATACTTTCGATCCTACAAAAATGCCCGTGGTACCCTTAAACCGAAAGAACCGCCTCAAATCGGTGGGGGTACTTTCGTAACTTACCCCACATTGGTTCCCCACTGCCATCCCATCCGCCCACCCATTCGTACACCGAGGCCGCAAAAACCCGCGACAAAACCCCACACCCTGCTCCGTCTGCCACCTAGTCGGAGCCTCTTCCCTGACGACGTCGTCCACAGCAACACCTCGACGTCCCTCATCCACCGTACCGGATGAGGATCCGTCGTCGATCTCATCGTCCCGCCGGTTCAGCCACCCCGTCCTCCACCTCCAAGGAGCTATCCCGACGTTCCCCTCGTCTTTCACGCCACCTCCATTCCCACACCGCCGTCTTCACCTGCACCACCGGAAGAGCATCATCATCATCGTTTCCTCGGATGAAGTTGCGGCCTAATCGGCGCCACCAAAGAGTTTGTACACTAATCGCCGCATTTTCTTCTTGATTCGATCTCATGGTGCTGCCGGCGCTCAGTCCCGAGCCGACACGGCGCGGCTCCATCCACGGCGGCGTCGCCGGCCACTTCCACCACGGTGTCGCTCCCTCGGCGGCGACGTCCACATCAGTAGGAGCTGCTGCTGCTTTAGCTCTCGCTCGCGCTGCTGCTCTACTCTTGCTCTCGGTCCCCTGCCTGGTCTGCTCTTGCTATTGCTCTTGCTCGCGCTGTTGCTCTCGCTCTTGCTCTTTCTTGCGATGCTGCTCCGATTTAGCTACACTTCAGTCGACTGAATCGACTTTTGGGTCAGTCAATTTTCAGGGGGTGGGGGGGCTCGCCGGGGTGAAGGAAGAACCAGCCGCAGCGGGGAGGGGGGCTCACCGGAGAGGTACCCCACTATCTATCTTAGGGTTCAGGATGGGGGCGGTGGTCGCCGGCGGTGACGGGGCATTGGCGGGGCCGTGGCGTGGGGATCGTTGGAGAAGAAGCTAGGCACGGGGGGCCTAGAGGGATGGCCGGGGCGGCGGCAGACCGGTGGTGGGGGGTGTTTTCGAGGCGGGCGGGGCGGCGCACCGCCGGCCGCGGACGGTGGGGGCTGCTGTTTGGCGGGTGGTGGCTGGCGGCTCAGGGGGGGTGGAGGTTGAAGATGAACTGTGGTCCCTTGATTTCGTATCCAACGACTGCGAAATCAACTGACCAGAGATGAAAAAGTCAGTCGACCGACGTGTAGCCTCACCTTGCTAGTGCGTTCAGTTTCGACAACAAAATGTAGTTTCGACAGCAAAATTCAGTTTCGACAGTTAAGTTCAGTTTCGATAGTTAAGTTCAGAGATGAGCGGCTGATGTATTTTACATCTAGCACTTTGTGGTTATGTATTTTACGTCATGTATTGGAGATGCTATTAGAATTCCACTCAGGTTAACATTGTTCGTTATCACTCTTGTCCTGCTTCAGCCTCAGCGTCGTACAACTCACCGGAGCTGCTCCAACGACAAAACCCTCCATCACAGCGGAGCAGTACCTCGGGCTCCATCTCCAGACGCCTAAGATCTTCTTCCCCTCCTCCGACAGCAAAGTCAGCCGGAGCATCCTCACTGGCCAACCCAATCACGCTGAGATCGACATGGCTTCACCAAAAGGGTTGTACACTTATTGCATCTCTTTTTTACTCTACATGTTATATATATTGTCCACTGAGCACACGGATTTGTTCCTTTAGTGTCTCCTTGAAAGAAAAAACGTAGGAATTTTAATTTTCACTTGTCCTCCTTTTCAAATTCCTATTCATGAAGCACAAGACTAAGAGATAGTAGCATAATAGCATTATAGTCATACATTTTCTTGTGGTTTGACTTAATCTCACCATGCTTCTTTGCATCCTGTGATCTTCCAATTGTTGTGAATCAAACACCCAGATTGGCAGAAATCCTGTGTTTTTAAATTCTCTGTTTTGCACATGCATTCCTATCCTATTCCGGTCTATTTCCTATCCCTGCATTGTTGGAATCCTCCAATTCAAACGAGCCCTCACAGAATTACTTCTCTTACAGATAGTTGTCAAAGAAAATCTTGCGTGGTTTGTCCCGCTCCTGCTGCGCCGTCGTCCACCCCAGCTCAGCTGCTCCAACGACAGAAGGGTCCAGCACAGCAGGGATCCGGCCTCCAGACTGTCTTTCGCCGCCTCAGATCTTCTTCCCCGCCGCTGGCAGCCATGAAAACTGCATTACCATCATCAACCGAGCAGATGACCTCGAGGACTACACGGGTCTGCAAGAGAGGTCGCACTCTTTCGTGTCTGCTTACGTTATGCATCGCTTAATATTACATGCTACTTTATCGTCCTGTTCACCGATTAGACTCTGAGTCAGCTCCAAACTAATGGTCAAACTTGCGTTTTTAAATGGTTGTGGGGTACATATCGGGGCCGCTATCAATAGTATCTATCTACTATCTGGTTAATCTCCGGTGTCTACTATGAGTTTCATGTTGGGTGGGAAACAAACAATAAAGAAGCCATTATCTGTATTTTTTAACTGAAGCCATTATCCGCCTGCTATTATTGGTTTTGGGTCTATCCACAGGTTTCTACCATCACTCTGGATTTCTGCATGCACTCCTTACATAATCTCACTATGTTTTATTCATATGCATGACAGTTATTGTAAACAATGGAACTGAACATGTAGAGCAAAACAGACGAGCCTTGCGTGGCAATAAAATTTCATGCAGACGTCGCTCCATGGTAGGCGCAAAGGCATCCCCCTCCACGCATTTCGGATTGTAATCGAGAGGAAGATATCTGTTCTGAGGGGGATTCAGAAGGAGAAGACAACTCCTATTTACCCCCTGAGGTCTTCGCTCTAACTTGGCATGCTGATGTTGGTTATATCATGCATATGGTGTCTTGCATTGCTTACTTTATACATCAAATATGTCATCTGCTTAGTTTAGACATCCTTTGTGCGAATGCCGTCTGTTTAGTTTATTCATCATTTATGTGAATTATGCAACGCCATCTTGTTTAGCCAGACATCATATATGTGAATTTTGCAATGCCATCCTGCTTAGCCAGTCATCTTATATGTAAATTATATCATGCCATCCTTTTTTCGTTACATATTACATTTGTCAACAATGTTAGTACATTCAACAGCTCTTCGTGTGCATCAGCCATTTGACACGGTGATGGCAAATTCTGGAGTGAAAACAAGGTCTTCAGAGCAGACTACGCTATCTGACGAAGCGCATAACCCGCTGGTTACGGATAGCTCCTCAGAGGAGGATTCAGAGACAGATGACCAGTCCTATTCCCCCCCCCAAGGTGTATGCTCTAACTTGGCAGGGTTATGTTGCTCATATCGTGCATATGGTGTCTCGCATTGCTATGTCATTTGATTAGTTTAGACATGCTTTGTGTGAATGCCACCTGTTCAGTGTCTAATTACCATATATGTGAATTATGCATTGCCATCTTGTTGCAAGACATTATATATGTGAATTATACAATGATATCTTGTTGCAAAGGCATTATATATGTGAATTATGCAATGCCATGCTGTTTAGCCAATCATCATGTATGTGAATTATATCATGCTATCATTTTTTTGTATTACGTGTTCCATTTGTCGACAACATTTGTATATTCAACTACTCTTCCTATGCATTAGCCATTTGAAGCGGTGATGGAAGTATCTGGAGTGAAAACAAGGCATTCAGAGCAGACAATGCTACCTGCTGAAGCAGACATCTTCCTGGTTATAGAGAGCTCCTCAGAGGAGGATTCAGAGACTGATGACCAGTCCTATTTCCCCCCTGAGGTCTATGCTCAAACTTGGCAGGGTTATATTACCCATGTCATGCATGTTGTCTTGCATTGCTTAGTTTTTACATCATATATGGATTGCCATCTGCTTACTTGCTTACTATATAAATCATATATTTGAATTATATCATGCCATCATGTTTACATAGTACATACACATCATCTATCTGAATTATGGCATGGCAACCCATTTAATAAAGACATCATATAGTTATATCATCTCATCCTGTTTAGTGTTTACAGTCATCATATTTTGAATTATGGCATTCTATCCGTGAATGTATGTGAATAATGGCATGCCAACCTATTTAATAAACACATTATATAGTTATGTCATGTCATCCTGTTTACATAGTCTCATATTTTGAACTATGTCTTTCCATCTTTTTTAGTTAGCCATCATAAAGTGAAATTGTGTCATGCTATCCTGTTTAGTTAGCCATCATATATGTGAAATTGTGTCATGCTATCCTGTTTGGTTAGACAACATAAATATGAATTATTTCATGCCCTCTTTTATTCCCCACTATCAATTGCACATGTCTATCATACAATGTCTATACTTTCAATTACTTTTCTTGTTTATCAGCCATTTGAATTGGAGAGCGTGATGGCAGTATCTAAGGGAGTAACAACACGGTCATCAGAAAAGATAGTGCTACCAGTTGATGCAGATAGAACCATAGTTGTACTTGCCCAAGGACCAGATCCACCACACATAACCCAGACTCTCGCAGATTGTACCCCTACCCAGTTGGACAGAGAACCAGCTACACCCCTTCTAACCCCATCCCCGACAGATAGTAACCCAGTTCCAGTTGACACAACACCGTCTCCGCCACAGAGCACCCAGACACGAGCAGTTAGTAAGGGAACTGTAGTGCCCAAAGCACGAGGACCACCACTCCGAATCCCAACTCAACGCTTAAAGGAGAAGAAGATTTGTTCTCAGGTCAGGTTCTGTATCTATGGTTCATACTCATTTGCTCTTGCATTACTGTATTTACTCATACCAACTATTTTCAAATTTGAAGGATGGAATTGAAACTCCAATGGCGCAACAGGTATGTTTTAAACCTGTTTCTTTAACTGGTTTGCTATTGTAACCTGCTCTATGTTGATTTCAGTTTCAATTGAATAAATAGTTATGCTCTCATGTCATGCACATTACAAGTGTTGTTATTGCTCTATAGTTACCCACACTTATATTCTGTCTATTCTGCTTTGTCTTGAACAAATATTATTTGAATTGTGTCTCTATCTTGATTTGGCAACAAAAACTAGAATGATATAGACCATAAAGTGACCATGGTACATAGATATATGTTTGTTTCATGATGTTATCCTGTCCACTTTACTACTAAACTCATTTACCAAAATGAGTTTCATACACAACATGGTAAACATGTGATGTGTCTGCTTGTTTCTCTTTTAGACTGCGGACAAAATATTGGAGAACACTACCGCGTTATCCAATGGTAAAGGAAGTAATGCAGATAAGGTTCAAGATAGTGAGACATCCCTGTTGGTCTCCAAGAAAGATGATAAAAACTATCTTGACGACAGTGAGGGAACCCAAAAGTCATGTCTTGATGTAGTGTTCGAGTTACTGGCCACTACTGCTGGCACAAGCTCTTCGAATTCGCTGCCTGAATCAGTTCATCTTCTTAAGTCTCAACTTCAAGTTGAAAGATATCGATCAGATGTGCTGCGACAGGAAGCTGAAGGAGTGAGGAAGCCCCTGCAGAATTCAGATGCATATTTTCTGGTGCAACAGGAAGCGCTGGAGGATTTAAGCGCCAAACAAGAGAAAGTTAATAAGCTTGCTAAGCATCTTGCCAGCATTATGGGTACCCAGGATATTGTTTCTTGAGATCTTCTGAAGTGGTTTCAGTTCTGGATTTGTTTTGTTGCGACGTTTATTTGCGCTGGTCGCCAAGTTTGACAACTAGTGTATATGATATGCTGCTTTGTTCCCTATATTTGCACTGGTGGTGAACTTTGATGCCCAGTGGATGTAATATGTGTAATAGCCGTGATAGCCTAGCGTTAGTTGCTTGCTTATTTATTTCCTTGTTGTCTTGTTTATTTGTTTGCTTGTAGTCATTGCAGTTCTTTTTCCGCGGTTAGCTAGTGGCTGCAATAACCTATTTTTTAAAACTAGGCCACAATAACCATGGGCTAATATTTACTGTAGTGACACTGGGCCTCCTACTGGCCGTAGAAACAGTGGGCCTTCTACGGGTCGTAGAAACAATGGGCCTTCTACGGGCCGTAGAAACAATGGGCCTTCTGCGGGCCGTATGATCGATTGGCCAAACATGGGCCAAACAGACCGCATTATGGCCGTAAACGGGCTATAGTTGGAATCGTCCGTTCATGGGCCGACCATAACGGGCCATCATTAATAGGCCATATTTGATGATGCTATGAAAACGGCCCAATGTATTAACAGACCACAAACAGGCGACTGTAACCACGGGCTGAATTTGGCCCACAAGCAGAAAATGATAGTAACGGGCCGTAAGTAAACGAATGCTGGAAATGAGCCCAAGAATAAATGGCTCTGAGAAGGCCGAAAGATAACATGGGCTGGAAACGACCCAACGGAATAACGGGCCGTTAATGGGTATAAAGTGATACACTGTTCATTACGGGCCAGTTTCACCACGGGCCGTTAATGGGTGTAAAGTGGTACACTGTTCATTACGGGCCAGTTTCACCACGGGCCGTTAATAGGCCAAGAGTTACATAGGGCCTCATATGGGCCGAAAGACGTCATGGGCCATACATGCGCCAGAAGTGAAAACGGGCTGGAATCATATTAGATGGCCCAGATGACGCTACTAGGCCTAATTCGGATAGGGCGTAACGGGCCTTGGGTTAGCGGGCTGTAAATGGGCAATATGTGAACAGGCCGTTAACAGGCTTTCCATGGGCCGGCCCGACACCTTTTGACTAAGTCAAACGGGCCGACCTTTTCACAGGAATGGGCCTCTGTTGGGCCGTGCCACGTGTCGACGTATCATAGGCGCCTTCCGTCCAATGAGTGGATGACATCTGTCCAAACGATGAGCCGACACGTGTTTCCTCCAGCCAATGATGATTTTACACGCGGAAAATCCCCATCGGTCGGGGCTCTTAACAGGTTATCGGATCCAAAACCCGACCCGATAGCTTAACAATGTTCCGTTACGGTGGATGCCACGTGTCGGTCACCCTTGATGAAAGCACTTCTGTGACGCGCGATTTATCGTCATGGAAGTGGACACTTCTGTGATGATAATTTTGGTAATGTCATGGAACACTTCTACGATAGCACATGTATGACTATCTTGATTCTGTCATAAAATCGTCATGGATGTACATGCATGACAAAAAACGCGAGCTACTGTGAGAAACACGTATCATCACGGAAGTGTATTTTTTTGTAGTGGAAGAAGGTGATGACCCGCAACATGGAGCTAGAAGAGGAACTCAAGGCTACACGCGATGGATATGAAGAGGAAATTGCGGTACTACTGGAGAAGAATGAAGACCTGAAGAGGAAACTAGGAGTATTCATGGGGGACCCTAAACCTGGAGTAGACATTCGTTCAGAAGACTACATCATACTAGACGACACAGACTCCAACCCCGACAGGGATGATGATCATGAAGACGAAGCTGGAGCAGATATTATGGAGTCTTCCACCGATCAAAATTTCTAGTCGACCACCATATTACCATTAGAGTTCTTCCATGTATATAGTAATCGTTCGCGAGATTTTGTAACGGTAGCTTAGATCGATTGTATGAAACTTGTTTGATATTGAGTGGTGTGGAATGAATTTGTTTGTCACATGTGCATATGGGTAGTGAACAATCTCTTTAGACCTCACTCTATTCTATTCTCACCCCTCTAAACCTATCAGATGCCTCCGAGACGTGACCCCGCATTCGCCTTCCCACCGGAGATTACTCAGTTGATCCAACAGCACAATGCCTTGCTATAGTTGCTAGTCCAGAACCAAGGCCACAACAACCCACCACCACCCCCAGTTGACAACTTAGCCCACTTTCTTAGGTTGAATCCGCCGGTGTTCTCTAGTAGCACCGAGCCGGTTGTTGCTGATGACTGGCTCCGCAAGATTGGAAGGGAGCTAACCACCACAGGTTGCATAGATGCTGAGAAGGTGCGCTTTGCCGCACATCAACTGGATGGACCCGCAGCCTCATGGTGGGAGAACTACACTGCCACTTTCCCGTGGCCAATGTGACTTGGGATCAGTTCCAACAAGCCTTCTGCACCAGACATGTCTCAGCTAGAGCTATGAGCATGAAGAAGCGTGAGTTCCGCAACTTATGCCAGGGAAACCGTATTGTCGCGCAGTACGTGGATGAGTTCAGCAAGTTAGCACGTTATGCCCCAGATGAAGTGGCCACAGATGCCACGAAGCAGGAGAAGTTTCTTGAGGGGCTGAATGATGAGCTGAGTATGCAGTTGATGGTAGCAACATTCACCAACTATTAGGAGCTGGTAGACAGGGCCCTCATGATTGAAGGCAAGCAGCGGTAGATAGAGAGCCGCAAACGGAAGTACGGATAGGGGAAGTACAACTCTGGAGCTCAGCAGAAGCCACGTTTTACCCCATACTCGGGAGGACACACCCATCATAACCATGGAGGCCATTCTCATAATGGAGGAAGTCCACACAACCACAGTGGCCCTAAGAATGGAAATGGGAATGGAGGAAACAACAGCTAGAGTTGTTCCAACCCCGCGACACCGCCAAGAAGGATCTGAGTCACGTTACTTGTTTCAAGTGCGGGAAGACTAGACACTACGCCAATGATTGTTCTGAGACAAAGAATGGTAATGACAATGGAAGCTGTGGAAAGAAGCCCAACCCTTTCACCAAAGGTCAGGTGAATCACGTCAATGTGGAGGAAGTTGAAGAGCAGCCTGACGCAGTTATTGGTAAGTTTTTTATTAAGTCATTTATAGCTATTATCCTTTTTGACACCGGTGCATCGCATTCATACATATCAAGGGGATTTGTGGATAAGTTTAAGTTGCCCACTGTAGCCCTTAAGACACCTATGTGAGAAGCTCACCCGGAGCGGAGTATATGGCTAGCCGAGGATGTTTTCAGTTGCCATTGACCATAGGTAGGCATGTTTTCCCCTCCGACCTTGTTATTCTGGAATCACAAGGATTGGATGTGATACTAGGCATGGATTGGCTATCGATGTATGGAGGAAATATCAATTGTGCTAGTAAGTGAATTCTTCTCACCACCCTAGAAGGGAAAAGGATCAAGTATGTGTCTAGGCATGCGCCAAGGAGGACTCAGCTAAATTCACTCTCGGGAGTGGTACAGGAGGAAGTGCCCGTTGTGAAGGATTATCCAGATGTATTCCCGGAGGAATTACCAAGCATGCCACCAGATTAAGACATAGAGTTTTTGATCGAGTTGTTTCCAGGCACCGGACCAATATCGAAGAGACCATGTCGGATGCCCGCAAATGATCTGGAAGAAATTAAGAAGAAGATTAAGGAGTTATTGGAGAAAGGTTATATTCGACCAAGTTCATCACCGTGGGGAGCACCAGTGCTCCTAGTTGATAATAAGGATGGATCTTTGAGAATGGTTGTTGATTATCGTGCACTCAATGAGGTGACAATCAAGAACAAATACCCACTACCGATGATCAATGATTTGTTTGACCACCTGCAGGGAGCTAAAGTATTCTCCAAGATTGATCTACGATCAGGATATCACCAGTTCAAGATCCAAGAATAAGATATACCTAACACAGCTTTTACCACAAGGTATGGGCTATATGAGTACATGGTCATGTCTTTTGGTTTGACTAACGCCCCTGCCTACTTTATGAGTATGATGAATAAGGTGTTCATGGAGTTCTTGGATAAGTTTGTTGTGGTGTTCATTGATGATATATTGGTGTACTTGAAGAATGAAGAAGAGCACAAGGAACGTTTGCGCTTGGTTCTCGAGAAGCTCGGGGAACATCAGTTATATGCCGAGTTCAGCAAATGTGAGTTCTGGTTGAAGGAAGTAGGATTTCATGGACATGTTATATCTAGAGAAGGTATAGCAGTAGACCCTTCCAAGGTTCAGTCTGTCACTGAGTGGTTGGCACCCACCTCAGTTAGAGAGATACGTAGTTTCTTTGGACTCGCAGGATATTATTGGAGATTCATTGAGCATTTTTCCAAGATCGCAAAGCCCATGACGGAGTTATTGAAGAAGGACACCAAGTTTAAATGGACCGAGAAATGTGAGGCCAGTTTTCAGGAGTTGAGGAAACGTTTAGTTACAGCCCCAGTGCTGATTCTTCCAGATATACGCAAGGATTTCCATGTATATTGCGATGCTTCTCGCCAGGGACTTGGAGGCATACTTATGCAAGATGTAAGAGTTGTTTCATATGCCTCACGTCAGCTTCGACCTCATGAGTTGAATTATGCCACGCATGATTTGGAGTTAGCGGCCGTAGTGCATGCGCTCAAGACCTGGAGACATTTTCTCATTGGAAACCGTTGTGATGTATACACGGATCATAAGAGTTTGAAGTACATCTTCACCCAGAAGGAGTTGAATCTCGGGCAGAGGAGATGGCTGGAGCTCATAAAGGATTATGACATGAAGCTGCATTATCATCCAGGCAAGGCCAATGTAGTAGCAAACGCTTTGAGCCGCAAGAGTTATGTTAATACTCTAATGACTAGAGAATTACCTCAGGAGTTAGCCGGCGATCTCAGAGAACTTCGCTTGGATATAGTTCCGAGAGGTTTTGTTGCAGTGTTGGAAGTTCAGTCCACGTTGTTGGGAAAGATTCGAGAAGCCCAGAAGACTGGAAAGAGACTGCGGAGATAAACGAGAAGATGAATAAAGGAAAGGCCAAAGGTTTTCGTGAGGATGAACACGAAACTTTATAGTGTGAGGATCGTATTTATGTGCCTAATGATGCAGAGATCAGGAAGTTAATTCTTCAGGAACCTCGTGACTCACCATACTCAATCCACCCAGGCAACACC
Source organism: Triticum urartu (assembly GCF_056163025.1). Taxonomy (NCBI): domain Eukaryota; kingdom Viridiplantae; phylum Streptophyta; class Magnoliopsida; order Poales; family Poaceae; genus Triticum; species Triticum urartu. The sequence continues at coordinate 126,260,210 of NC_141876.1, forward strand.
AAGATGTATTTGGATTTGAAGGAACGTATCTGGTGGACAGGTATGTAGAAGGATATTGCCGAGTATGTAGCCGTATGTGACGTATGTCAGAGAGTTAAGGCAGAAGATCAGAAGCCAGCAGGATTACTTCAGCCTTTGCCGATACCCGAATGGAAGTGGGATAAGCTTGGCATGGATTTCATCACCGGATTACCCAGGATACGTACATGATATGATTCCATTTGGGTTGTAGTTGATCGCTTGACCAAAGTGGCCCACTTTATCCTCATGAAAACCACTTATACAAGCGCGAAGTTGGCCAAGATCTATATGACTAGGATCGTATGTCCACATGGAGTTCCGAGGACCAACGTATCAGATAGAGGAACACAATTTACCTCAAAGTTTTGGAATCAATTGCACCAGACTATGGGAATCAGGCTAGAGTTCAGTACAGCCTTTCATCCGCAGATAGATGGACAGACTAAGAGAGTCAATCAGATTCTGGAGGACATTTTGAGAGCTTGTGCGCTAGACTATGGGTCTAGTTGGGATGATAATTTGCCTTACACAGAGTTCTCATATAACAACAGCTACCAGGCTAGTTTGAAGATGGCCCCTTTTGAAGCTTTGTATGGAAGGAGGTACATGACACCATTGATGTGGGATGAAGTTGGAGACCGACAATTGTTCGAGCCAGACTTAATCAGAGAGTCTGAGGAGAAAGTCAAGTTGATTCACGATAGACTGAAGTAGCTCAGTCCAGGCAGAAGAGTTATGCCGATAGTAAACGCAAGGAGGTAGCCTATGAAGTCGGAATCAGAGGATATCTCTGTGTGTCACCACTTCGAGGAGTTAAACGATTTGGAGTCAAAGGAAAGTTAGCACCAAGATTTGTAGGACCATACCGAGTTTTGGAGCGTATGGGCGAAGTAGCCTACAAGTTGGAATTACCCGAAGGATTGTCAGGAGTTCATGATGTGTTTCACATTTCCCAGTTGAAGAAGTGACATGCAGAGATGGCCGATATTCCTCTGAGAGATACAGTGCCCCTAGAAACAATTCAGTTGGAGAGTGACCTGACTTATGAGGAGAAACCATCAAGATTTTAGAGTTCGCCAATCGAGTCGCACGCAACAGGGTCATCAAGTTTTGCAAAGTTCAGTGGAGTCACCATACCGAGGAAGAAGCCACCTGGGAGCGAGAAGAAGACCTACGGAAAGACCACCCACACCTTTTTGCTAGCCAACCCAAATCTCGAGGGCGAGATTCATCTTAAGGGGGGTAGGTTTGTACCATCCCAATTTTCAATTTGGATGTTAACCACTAGGTCATCATATGCATCCATGATTTGTGCATTTTGAATTTGATTTATTTGGACATTTTGATCCTAGAGACCTTAAGCAACTCAAGGACCATTTGAGAGAGTTGGAGGTTTTCACAAAAATCCATTTTTGAATTTTCAAAATTGGTAAATTGGATCAAAGTGATTTTTATTTGAAATTATTTTCCAATTATTTTCAAAAATAAATAAATAATGAAAGAAGATCATATGACTTCTTCAAAACGGCTAGGAAATATTGGAAATTTGATATTGAATAAAAACATATATTTATTTGAATTTTATTTGCAATTTTATTCGTTTGAATTTTATTAAATTCGGGGAAAATGTGCATTTTTTAAAATTACATTTAGCCAGAAAAATGTTCACTTTGTCCTAAATATTAGGAGCGAATGGTGAAAATTATTTCTGCAATTTTAGGACTTTATTTTATTATTATTGGGATTTTTCTTTGCGGTGAAATTATTTAAAAAAGTTTTGGATCGGACTGGGCCAAAGGCCCAGCCGGCCCAAACCGCGCCGCCGCCTTCCACCTCGCGCCTGAGCCGGACTCCTCCGGAGTCCGAGCTCCACACGCCACCGGCCGGCCCCCTGCCCAAGTCGGACCCGCCCGGGGTTCCTTATAAGCCGCCCTCCCGGCCCTCTCCTCCACCAAGCCGTGCCGCCTCCCGCCGCCTGGAGCCGCCGCTGCAGTCGCCTGCCGCCGTAGCTGCCGCCTGGAGCCGCCCGCCGCCGTAGCCGCCACCGCCGCTGCCGCTACCGAGCCGCCGCGCCGCGCCGCCCCGCCGCTCGTCGCCATCGTTCGCCGCTCCGTCTGCCGCGCCACCCCGCCCGCAGTCGCCGGAGCCGCGCTGCCGTCGGAGCCCGATCCAATCCACAACTGGGTTTTTTTTTGCGAACCAGTATAACCGCCGAATAAACCCGCCCCGGTTTTTTAAGTTTCAGTTTTTCTTTTTAGGTCGGTTTATTTTATTAGGTTAGTTTAATTAGCGCACGTTCGTTCGTTTAGATCTGTTAGTGAACGCTTTCGATCATTAGTTTATATTAGCGAACATTCGTTTGTTAGAATTTTCTTTTTAGTTTTATTTTTGGCCAGGGACCTATCCGCGAATTAGTTTTCTTACATATTAGTCCATGATCTTTAAACCTTCACTAGTTTTTGCTCGCTTATCCAAATCCAACGAAACCAACGCCAAATTCTTCGTTACGTTCCCCTCTGTTCATATAAACAACTTAAATATGATTTTGAAAATTTAAAATTTGGTTTCAAGCAGATTTGAATTTGAACTTCTTTTGATCGTAGTTTGAGTTTCATAGCTCCGATTCGATTGATTCTTTTTGCAAATCGAAGATCTTCACTTGTACATTATGTTTAGATATTTTTATTTGGTTTTACCCTTGTATATTTTGCTTGAGTGCTTATGTATGCTATTGTTTGTTTCTGATAGAGTACCCGGAGTGCGAAGCTTGCTACTACGAATCTCTAGGGTTTTCCGATCGTTAGCAAGGAAAGTAACACTTTGATCATACCCTTTATTACCCAGTTTTGATGCATTAGTCTCAACCCTCAAACATTGCATGAGTAGGATTGGTAAAATGTTGGTGTGATTAAGTAGTTGATGAGGTAGGAACCTATTGTCCTTTTATCAACCCCGGGTATTATACGTTATGCTCATACTGCTTGCTATGCTCGTAGACGTGGTTTGGGTATGTGAGATTCATGAAAGCTGCGAGAGTAATATTATCTAAGGGAAACTTAAGGTGGATACTTTAATACACATCTGGGTGGAATTGTTGTGGGCACCTGGGGAATCCAGTGTTGTCCTAGGAGATCCGGGGGTACCCGTGTGATCATCCTATGGAATGCCACCCAGGCTCAAAGGGATCATAAGATTATTCATGCTAGAAACTTCCGTGTGTAGCCACAAGCCATAATGGCTCTAGCATAGTTAAGTAAGTTGTGGGAAACCTTTCCATGATGGGCTAGTAGATGTAGGGGAATTGTAGGTCTACCGACCTATCTATGGGTTAAGGGGCCTCTTCGGAAAAACTATGTCTCGATCATCCGGTTCTCAAACATCAGGCAGTGCGAGGAATTCAACGAAGGAGATCGAATCTTGTGGGTAAAAGTGCACAAACCTCTGCAGAGTGTACAAACTAATCATGATTAGCCGTGTCCCTGGTTATGGACATCTTGAGTATCTGGTACTTGAATTATTGTTTGATCTCATCACTTTACTTAATTAATTTGTTGGGTTGTTAATATCTTTTTGGGAATTGAGTTCAGGTTACCTTCTCATTAATGACATAAATTTGGTAGTTAAATAAAAAAACCATTCCTTTGTTGTAGGGAAAAATTGGCTTTATGCAAATGTTAAACCTAGAGCCTCCACCAGCCAAATATGCATGTAGTGATAGTTGTTATTTTTTCATTGCTCTATAGTGTTATCTTGTCCGCATATTCCATGTGCTGACCTACACGGCTACAATGTATCATGTTGCAGAATTTTCAGACGAAGAGTAAGGTGCGATAGGTCGTTGTCATGCACTCAGTTTTGCCACAGAATTGGATGGACCCATTTATCTTCGATGCTTCCGTAGTTATGTTATTTAGATGGCCTTCGGCCATATTATTGTAATAAGTTCTCCTTATGATACACTCGATGTAATAAGTGTGTGATTGAAATCTATTATAAAATCCTCGAGTATTGTGTGTGTCAGCAATACTGATCCAGGGATGACACTTAAGCATAGAGGCTTCGATCCATTCGGGTCGGGTCACTACAAACACGTAGTAGGTGACTATAACTTGCAAGATCGGATCTAGAACATGGATATAATGATGAATTCATAAACGGTTCAGATCAGAAATCATGGCACCCGAGCCCCAAGTGACAAGCATTAAGCATGGCAAAGTCATAGCAACATCAATCTAAGAACATAGTGGATACTAGGGATCAGGCCAAACTAACTCGATTACATGATGAATCTCATCCAACTCCTCACCGAACAACGAGCCTACGAAGGAATTACTCACTCCCAGTGGGGAGCATCATGGAATTGGCGATGGAGAAGGGTTGGTGATGATGAAGAACAAAGATCCCCCTCTTTGGAGCCCCAAATGGACTCCAGATCTGCCCTCCCGAGGAAGATCAGGGCTTGGCGGCGGCTCCGTCTCGTGGATCGCGATAATTCTTTCTCCCTGGTTTGTTCTGGAAATATGTGAATTTATAGTATCAGGGGGGTTGTCAGCGGGGCCACCAGGTGGGTACAACGCGCCTGGGCACGCCAGGAGAGGGGGCGCACCCTGGTGGGTTGTGCCCACCCAGGGGCCCCTCTCTTGTGGGTCTTGGCTCCAGTAATTTTTATTATTGATATAAAAAAATCCTCAAAAAGTTTCGTTCCATTCCGAGAACTTTTATTTCTGCACAGAAACAACGCCATGGTAGTTCTGCTGAAAACAGCGTCAATCCGGGGTTAGTTTCATTCAAATCATGCAAATAAGAGTCCAAAACAAGAGGAAAAGCGTGAGAAAAAGTAGATACGTTGGAGACGTATCAACTCCCCCAAGCGTAAACCTTTGTTTGTCCTCAAGCAATTCAGTTGATAAACTGAAAGTGAGAAAGAAAAACTTTTTACGAACTCTTTTGCTCTTGTTTGCATAAATAAGCTTAAACAACACCCAGGTTTTCAGCCAACATTATAACTAATCATGTTGACAATAACTCTTAAAGATTATAATGACTCATATCAATGACATAATCAGCTAGCGAACAATAATAAGATATCTCAAATGGCAACACATTGTCAAAACAACCATGATATAATATGACAATAGTGGTATCTCGCTAGCCCTTTCTGAGACCGCAAAACATAAATGCAGAGCACCTCCAAAGTTCAAGCAGCGACTAAACATTGTAATTCATGGTAGAAAAGATCCATTCATGATGCTCCCAACATTAGCTACACACAATGCATAAATCATGACCGTTGTGCTCTACTCAGTTTCTGGCGCTTGTTTTAGAAGGTGGTGACACAACATAAAAGTAAATAGATAGTCCATTCGCAGAGGGAAGCAGTGATTTTCAGAGGTGCCAGAGCTCAGTTTTTAAAATAGAGATAAATGGTATTTTGAGACATGCACCCTTCTCATTCACTTCACGACCATCAGTTATCAACATCTTCCTTGCTAAGCACGCTAGTGGCGGTTCCCAAGCAGTAAAAGTAAAGGCTTTGACTCCATTGGGAGTTTTTGTTTGATTATTTAAGAGATGAACTCTTTTTGTATTTTGCAGTTTGGGACTGGGCATCCCTATTACCGTCCATTTTCTCGTGCGATGGCGAGTGAATAAACACTCGATCTCAGAATAACCCGCTTAGCACGGAAGATATCGACCACCTCCTGTCGTTCCATGAACGATCCAGGTGAACAAAACGGATAATTTTTTAGAAGTTTTTAGAGGTGGCACATGCAAATTTACTTAGTACGGCAGGGTAACACTGTATATAGGTAGGTATGGTGGACTCATCTGGAATAACTTTGGGTTCAAGGTTTTTGATGTACAAGCAGAGTCCCCACTTAGTACAAGCGAAGGCTAGCAATTTAGATTGAGAAGCGGCCAGCTAGAGAGCAACAACGATCATAACCATGCATTATGCGTAATTAACATTGGACACTAGCATGAGTAGGATATGAACACCATGGACATAAACATTATAGATGCTATGTTGGTTTTGATTCAACTACATGCATGAACATGTACCAAGTCAAGCCACTTGAACATTCAGAGGAGGATATCATATCATCATAGTACATCACAATCATTTTAACGCTATGTTGATATCCAAGATAAATCATTATTAACACGGGAGAGAGAGCAATGGGGATTTTTTTCCTAGAGGTAAGTGATGATGTGGTATGAAGAGGTAAGTGAGGGGGCCCACATGGGGACCACAACCCACCAGGGCATGCCTGGGGGTGCTGGCACGCCCAGGTGGGTTGTGCCCACCTGGTGCACCTCCCTCTGATGTTATTTGCACCAAATATTCTCAAATATTCAGAAAAAATCGTATTAAATTTTCAGGGCATTTTGAGAACTTCTATTTTTGGGTCATTTTTTATTGCACGGGAAATTCAAAAAACAGACAAGACATGGCATTTTATTTTATTTAACTAATAAAAACATAGAATAAAAAGTAGGGACAAAAAGTAGTGCTTACTAAATTCATTAACTTCATACCGTTCAAAAATGATCCATTAATAAGGTTGATCAAGTCTTATTAACAACCACTTTTGATTAGCATGAAACTGAAGAACTTTCGTAAATCACTATGTTACCTCAATGGGGATATGCATTTCCCCAACAATAAGCATTTCATATTTCTTTTTGACAGTAGGTAGAGGTATTTGAAAACTTCCAATAGTGATTGTCGGAGATTTTTCAATAACATTAATACCATTCACTTGGAATTGTTTCTTCGGAAAGTGCACTGTATGCTCATTGCCATTAATATGAAAAGTGACCTTGCTTTCATTGCAATCAATAACAGCCCCTACGGTATTCAAGAAGGGTCTACCAAGGATAATCGACATGTTGTCGTCCTCGGGCATCTCAAGTATAACAAAGTCAGTTAAAATAGTAACATTAGCAACAACAACGGGCACATCCTCATAGATACCGATAGGTATGGCAGTTGATTTGTGAGCCATCTGCAAAGATATTTCAGTAGGTGTGAGTTTATTCAAGTCAAGTCTTTTATATAAAGAGAAAGGCATAACACTAACACCAGCTCCTAAATCACACAAAGCAGTTTTCACATAATTCTTTTTGATAGAGCAAGGTATAGTTGGTATTCCCGGATCTCCAAGTTTTTTAGGTACTCCATCTTCAAAAGTTTAATTAGCAAGCATAGTGGAGATTTCAGCCTCTGGTATTTTTCTCTTATTTGTGATGTCTTTCATATACTTTGCATAAGGAGGCATTTTCAATATATCAGTCAAGCGAGTACGCAAAAAGACTGGCCTCATCATTTCAACAAAGCGTTCAAATTCTTCATCATCATTCTTTTTAGTTGACTTGGGTGGAAAAGTCATAGGTTTTTGAACTCATGGTTCTCTTTCTTTACCGTGTTTTCTAGCCACAAAGTCTCTTTTATCATATCTTTTGTTTTTAGCTTGTGGGTTATCAAGATCAACAGATGGTTCTATCTCAACATCATTGTATGGTTCTTTTTCATTGGTTGGTTGAGAGTCTTCATGAACCTCATCATTATCTTTTTCATTATCATTAGGTGAGTGTTCATTACCAGATTGAGTTTCAGCATCAGAGATAGAAACTTCATTTTCATTATCAAGAGGTTTTTCTATTTCAGGTTCACTAGAAGTGTGCAAAGTCCTATCATTTTTCTTTTTCTTTCTAGAAGGACTAGGTGCACTAGTGTTAGCTCTTTGTGAATCTTGTTCAATTCTTTTAGGGTGTCCCTCAGGATAAAGTGGTTCCTGAGTCATTTTACCTCCTCTAGTTGCAACTCTAACAGCAAAGTCATGCATATTATGAATCATTTCATCAAGTTTCCCGTTGAGATTTAGCAACTTGTTCTAATTGAGTTTGAACCATAGAAGCATGTTTTCCAACACCTCTAACATCATTTGATATTCTAAATAACAAGTCACTCAAGTAAGCAATGATATCAGATTTGTATTTCAATTGTTTGATAACATTTGCATTGAAGTGATCTTGTTTTCTAATGTAGTTTTCAAACTCATAAAGGCATCGACTAGGATGCATATTGTGAGGATTGTCATTATCATTAAACTTCATAAGTGAATTTACCTCTACCACCTTAGGAATTGGTGATGTATTAAGCCCATGTATTTCTTCAATAGGAGGTAAATTTTTAACATCCTTAGCTTTAATACATTTTTCTGTCATAGATTTCTTTGCCTCTTGCATATCTTCGGGACTGAGATATAATATACCCCTCTTCTTCGGAGTGGGTTTACGCGGTGGTTCAGGAATAGTCCAATCATCATAGTTTTCAATATGTTATTCAATATTTCTTCAGTTTGTTCAACAGTTCGTTCCCTGAAAACACAACTAGCACAACTATCTAGGAAGTCCCTAGAAGCATCGGTTAGTCCATTATAGAAGATATCAAGTATTTCATTTTTCTTAAGAGGATGATCAGGCAAAGCATTAAGTAACTGGCAAAGCCTCCCCCAAGATTGTGGGAGAATCTCTTCTTCAGTTTGCACAAAGTTAAATATTTCCTGTAAGGCAGCTTGTTTCATATGAGCAGGAAAATATTTTTTAGAGAAGTAATAAATCATATCCCGGGGACTACGCACACAAACAGGAGTAAGAGTGTTGTACCAAGCTTTAGCATCACCCTTTAATGAGAAAGGAAATTATTTGAGAATAAAGTAATAGCGAGTTTTCTCATCACGAGTAAAAAGGGTGGCTATGTCATTCAACTTAGTAAGATGTGCCGCAAAAGTTTCAGTTTCATAAAATGGAAAGGATCAGATTCAACAGAGAATTCATAATCCTTATCATCAATAAAGATAGGTGAAGTAGCAAACTTAGGATCACATTTCATTCTAGCATTCAGAGATTTTTCTTTATACTTTTGTAGTAATTTCTCTAGATCATCTCTATCATTACAAGCAAAATATCTCTAGTTGTTTTTTCACTCATAACATAACCTTCCGGTACCTTAGGCAATTCATATCTAAGAAGGCTAGTTCTAGCAGGTGTTTCGGGAGTTTCAGTTTCAAGCTCATCATCAGATTCAACAACATCATGCTGTATAACTCTAGCAATTTGTTTATCAAGAAATTCCCCAAGTTGCACATCATCATTATCAAGCAAGGTACTAGCATCATCATAAGAATCATTCATAGTAGAAGTAGCATCATCAATAACTTGCGACATATCAGAATTAATAGCATGTGGTGGTGTTGCAAGTTTATTCATAACAGAAGGTGAATCTAAAGCAGAACTGGATGGCAGTTCCTTCCCTCCCCTCGTCCTTGAGGGAAATATCTTAGTCTTTGGATCCTTCAGATTCTTCATAGTGATAATATGATAATAATCCCAAGTGACTCAAAAAATATAGCTATGCTCCCCGGAAACGGCGCCAGAAAAAGGTCTTGATAACCCACAAGTATAGGGGATTGCAACGGTTTTCGAGGGTAGAGTATTCAACCCAAATTTATAGATTCGACATAAGGGGAGCCAAAGAATATTTGAAGGTATTAGGAGCTGAGTTGTCAATTCAACCACACCTGGAGATTAATTATCTGCAGCAAAGTAGTCTGATAGTTTTGATAATAGTGACAGCAGCAACGGTAACAGTGATAGAAGTAGTTTGTAGCAAGTGTAACAGCGATGATAGCAATAGTAACACAGCAAGATTAATAAGGATAAATTCATAGGCATTGGATCATGACTTGTTGGATGATATTCATCATGAGATAGTTATAACCTAGGGCAATACGACACTGGCTCCAGTTCATCAATATAATGTAGGCATGTATTCTCTAAATAGTCATACGTGCTTTATTAAAAGAACTTGCATGACATCTTTTGTCCTACCCTCCCATGACAGAGGCGTCCATATTGGAAACTAAGGGATATTAAGGCCTCCTTTTAATAGAGAACCGGAACAAAGCATTAACACATAGTGAATACATTAACTCCTCAAACTACGGTCATCACCGGGAGTGGAACCGGGGTTGCCGGATCATAACACATAGTAGGTGACTATAACTTGCAAGATCGGATGTAGAACATGGATATAAATGATGAATTCATAAACGGTTTAGATCTGAAATCATGGCACCCGGGCCCAAAGTGACAAGCATTAAGCATGGCAAAGTCATAGCAACATCAATCTAAGAACATAGTGGATACTAGGGATCAAGCCCTAACAAAACTAACTTGATTACATGATGAATCTCATCCAACTCCTCACCAACCAGCGAGCCTACAAAGGAATTACTCACTCTCGGTGGCGAGCATCATGGAATTGGCGATGGAGAAGGATTGGTGATGACGAAGAACGAAGATCCTCCTCTTCGGAGCCCCAAACGGACTCTAGATCTGCCCTCCCAAGGAAGAATAGGGCTTGGCGGTGGCTCCGTCTCATGGATTGTGATAATTCTTTCTCCCTGATTTTTTTCTGGAAATATGTGAATTTATAGTATCAGCGGGGTCGTCAGCAGGGCCACCAGATGGGTACAACCCACCTGGGCGCGCCAGGAGAGGAGGCGTGCCCTGGTGGGTTGTGCCCACCCAGGGGCCCCTCTCTGGTGGGTCTTGGCTCCAGTAATTCTTATTATTGATATAAAAAATCCTCAAAAAGTTTCATTCCATTCCGAGAACTTTTATTTCTGCACAAAAACAACACCATGGTAGTTCTGCTGAAAATAACGTCACTCCGGGGTTAGTTTCATTCAAATCATGCAAATTAGAGTCCAAAACAAGAGGAAAAGTGTGAGAAAAAGTAGATACGTTGGAGACATATCAATTGACAACCCCTTTAACATGTTGGGTTGCAAGAAGTTGTTATTTGTGTGTAGGTGCTATTTACGTTGTGTTGCTTGGTTCTCCTACTGGTTCGATAACCTTGGTTTCATATCTGACGGAAATACCTACCGCTGTTGTGCTGCATCATCCCTTCCTCTTTGGGGAAATACCGAAGTAGCTTCAGGCGACATCAAAAGGAATTTCTGGCGCTGTTGCCGGGGAGGATCTTCAACATATACTAGGTTCCTAATCACAAATCTCATCTCCTCGCAATTTACATTATTTTCCATTTGCCTCTCATTTTCCTCTCCCCCACTTCACAAAAATTTGCCGTTTTATTCGCCCCTCTTTTTCCGTTCGCCGTTTTCTCGTCGGATCTATCCTTTGCTTGCAATCATGAGTGATTTCCGTATGGCACTAATAGATGATGGCCTAAATCCTAAGATTGGACGTACGGGCAATCTGGATGCGAAAACTTTTATCTTGGGGCAAGGGAACGTTATGGAAAAGAATGCATCCAAGAATTTTTCAATTGTGTTGGGAATCTAAGTCTTGATGATGCTCCTATACTTAAAACTACTAGATCTTATGCGGATGCTATTTCAGCACTAGTTCTGAAACTTGGAAGTAAATTTATTCGTACTCACCCTACTTTGCAAAGATTGTTTTTTGAGCTTCCCGTTATAAAGAATCCTAGGGCTAAAAAGTTGGCCACTCTCGCTCTTATGAATGAGTTTGACTACATAATACACGAAGCTAGGGAAATCTTTGATTTTTATGGTATGAATCGTGAAAAACCTGTGATAGATGAAATTCTTTACAATAGTGACTATACTTTAAGACATTTTCTTGGGGATAATAAAATCTGTGATGAGAATCTTAAAAGGGAAATCCCCGTTCTAGATATAATCCAACATGTTTTCAATAATGTTAATCAACATTACTCTTGGCCTGTTGCAGGAAATCAAAAGGAGTATGATGAACATCAACTTAGGAATGCTAAGGTTTCTATGGATAATATGTTTTATGTTGTGTTTACAAAACCCCATGATGAAAACACCTCAAAGAAGGGTAAGAAGAAAGATGACAAAACTTAGATCATTGCTTTATGCCCAACTAAGGGCGTAAAACTATAGCGCTTGTTGGGAGGCAACCAAATGAGTAAAATTTATTTTTACTTTTTGCTTCCTGTTTTTGAGTGTTAGCACAATTATGCTACTGTTATGATTCTGTTATTTATGTTTTAATTAGTGTTTGTGCCAAGTAAAGCCTTTAGGATCTTCTTGGGTGATAGTTGTTTGATCTTGCTGAAAACACAGAAACTTTTGCGCTCACGAAAATAATTCTCATTTTTTACCAGAGAGAGATAAAATACACATTCAGCCTGCAGTACATCCATATACAAATTGCTCAGGTCATCCGAAGTTTTTAGAATTTTTGGAGTTACAGAAGTATTCGAAATTGTCAGATTGCTATAGATTGTTCTGTTTTGACAGATTCTGTTTTCTTTGTGTTGTGTGCTTATTTTGATGGCTCTATGTTTTTCTTTGATGAGTTTTTGCCATAGAAAAGTTGGAATACAGTATATAAAATGCAAGAAAAAAATATATTAATTGGTTTGATACATCACTTATAGTAGTGATTTATTATTTTCTCGTACTAACGGATCTCACAAAGGTTTTGTTGAGTTTTGTGTGATTGAAGTTTTCAAGTTTTGGGTTATCTTACGATGGATGAAGGACTAAGGAGTAGAAGAGCCTAAGCTTCGGGATGCCCTGGCATCCCAAGCTATTATCCAAAAATGAGCAACCAACTGAGCTTGGGGATGCCCCCGAGTGGCATCCCCTCTTTCTTCTAATGACCATCGCTATTTTACTCGAAGCTATATTTTTTATTCGTCACATACTATGTGTTTTGCTTGGAGCGTCTTGTATGATATGAGTCTTTGCTTGTTTTATTTTGTGTTTTAAGTCTTGATCCCTTACTGGACACACCTATTTGAGAGAGCCAAAATTATTTCATGACTTGTTAGAATTGCTCTCTTTGCTTCACTTAAATATTTTATGAGCTATGGACTTGTTCTAGTGCTTCACTTATATATTTTTGAGCACAGTGTGCTTTAGTACTTTTGAAGAAATGCTCTCTTGCTTCACTTGGATTTATTTTAGAGTTAGTAAAATTTTCAGGAAATTCTCTCTTGCTTCACTTAAATTAATTTGAGTGAAAGAAATATTATGCTCATGATCCTCACTTATATTTGTTTGAGCTTATGAAAAGCAATACATGAAAATTAGTCCCAAAGTGATAGATATCCAAGAAGGATATACTAAAAACTTTCATGAAGATCATTGGACAAAATAAACTTGATTCTTAGTAATAGTTTTGAGGTATTATGATGTGATATGTGAGTCATCTTGATGAGTAATTATGCTTTAGTAAGAATATTGGTGTTACGGTTTGTGATTCCCTATGCAAGCACGAAAGTCAATAGTCATACAATGAAATTATATCCTACTTGTGGTGCATTATTCGGTGTTAGTTATGCTTAATTCTCTCTTATGAGATTATTTTTTTCTTGGTTGGTCGCTTCTCAATCTTTTGCTAGCCTTCATTTTGCACTAAGTATGATCACTACTTGTGCATCCAAAAACCTTTAACACAGTTTTGCCACAAGAGTCCACTATATCTACCTATATGCGGTATTCTTTTGCCATTCTAAGAAAATTTGCACGTGCCATCTCTAAGTTTTGAAAATAAACTTCTCTTTTGTGTCTTCATTTCGCTCGCGGAGCGGTGAGGGGTGGCTAATATTTTCAATGCTAGATGTGTTATTCTCATGATGAGTGTTTATTCACTTGTCATTGCACGAGAGTAAGGCAAAGGTATTAGGGATGCCCAGTCCCGAAATGAAAAATGAATTTACTTTATGTTGTCAAATAATAAATTCCTTGGAAAGTGTTGGCATGCAGGGAACCCGTGGATACGGTTAGCCATGGAAAGTGAAAGTAAGGTGGAAAAAGGAATAAAGTTTATTTCCTGTTTGGAAACCGTCTATGATATATCTAGCATGGAAAGTGTTGGGAACTCTAAGTTGTTTTCGTTGGTGGGATGGATACACCTCCGAAAATGTTTTTATATCTAAGTTTTTCGCTTTGAGCTCTGGCACCTCTACAAATCCCTACTTCCCTCTGCGAAGGGCCTTTCTTTTACTTTATGCAATTTTTATTTTTGAATTTGAGTCTCCATCTTCTCTTATAAAAGCACCAGCTAGGAGGCAATATGATCGTACTTGAGTATTGGGTGTAGCTAATATGCAAGTGTGTTTCATGAATGGATCAATGGTTGAGCATGATGGGCCAGGGATAGCTTATTTTAGCGTTGATATTTTGAAAGACATGGTTGCTTGTTGATATGCTTGAGTATTTAAATTATCATGTCAAAACTAGACTATTGCTTTGAACAACATAAAAGTCCAAATGTCCATGCTATAAAGAAAAGAATATGATATGACATGTTAGGCAGCATTCCACATCAAAAATTCTGTTTTTATCACTTCCGTACTCAAGGACGAGTAGGATTTAAGCTTGGGGATACTGATAAGTCTCCAATGTATCTATAATTTTTGATTGTTCCATGTTGTTATATTATCAATCTTGGATGTTTTATAATCATTTTATAGTCATTTCATATCATTTTTTGGTACTAACCTATTGCCATAGTGCCAAGTGTGGGTTGTTGTATTTTCCTTGTTTTTTACATCGCAGAAAATGAATATCAAATGGAGACCAAATGCCGCGAAACTTGACGGAGATTTTTATGGGCCAGAAGGAACACAACGGGCCCTGGCTGCACCATGGGGGTGCCCCGAGGGGAGCACAACCCACCAGGGCGCGCCAGGAGGCCCAGGCGTGCCCTAGTGGGTTGTGCCCACCTGGGGTGCCCCTTGGACCGCCTCTTTGCTCTATAAATACACAATATTCGCGAAACCAAAGGGGAGTCGACAAATACGGATCCAGCCGCCGCAGAGTCCAGAACCACCAGATCCAATCTAGAAACCATCTCGGATGGGGTTCACCACCTCGGGTGCCCCCGGACCGCCTCTTTGCTCTATAAATACCCCAAAAATACGAGAACCCTAGGGGAGTCGACGAAATATTCATCTAGCCACCGCAGAGTCCAGAATCACCAGATCCAATCTAGATACCATCATGAAGGGGTTCACCAGTTCCATTGGTGCCTCTCCAATGATGCGTGAGTAGTTCTTTGTAGACCTTCGGGTCCGTGGTTAGTAGCTAGATGGCTTCCACTCTCTCTCTCTCTCTCTCTCTCTCTCTCTCTTGATCCTCAATACAATGGTCTCTTGGAGATCCATATGATGTAACTCTTTTGCGATGTGTTTGTTGGGATCCGATGAACTTTGAGTTTATGATCAGATCTATCTCTTTTTATATCCATTAAAGTATTTATTGGGGATATTACTATCTGTTGAGACCCGCCCAGGAGGGGCCGGGTCAGCTTCAATGGCGGGTTACGCAAGAAGCTCAGTAAACATCCAAGTTTGTAGTTTATTAAGTCTTATAGAAGGCCCAAAGGCCTGGGGCCGGCTTGAGGCCCAATATTGTAAGTAAACAACCACATGTAAGGAAATACTTGTACAGAAAGACATGTAAAGAAAGTCACCGAGCCGGACACGATTATGAGCTGGCCGGGACTTTGCAGGCCACCTAGCGTCAACCTGTGTATATAAGGAGACGACCCGGTGGCGGTTTAGGGCAAGAGACAACTAAGTCGATAACCAAGCCGGCGAGTCGAGCCTCTTGGAAGTCGAAACCTCAGCAATACCAATCACAACTAGACGTAGGCTTTTACCTTCATCATAAGGGGCCGAACTAGTATAAACCTCTCGTGTCCTTTGTCCCGATTAACCCCTTTAAGCTTCCTAGTTGCGATGGCCCTACGACTAAGTCCTTCCACTAGGACATCTGCCATGACAATTCCACGACAGTTGGCGCCCACCGTGGGGCCAGCGCACGGTGGATTTGAATTCTTGAAGGGCAACTTCGAAGGGCTCAAGGGATACGCTATGGGCCGGATGACCAAGAGTCGTCGCGGCAAGATCTACATCGACGATGAAGGCTGGGGCCTCGAGGCCGGCTCAATCGAGTATGGGTACCGGGTCCCCTTTGGCGGAATTCACGTCTTCATCGGCCGGATCGGCGAGTCAGGACCTGAGCCGGATGTCCACACCGACCTCATCGAAATGGCTCAGCGCGCTGGGTCCACCCGTGTTCAATCTGCCGTGAAGCATGCCTTCGTAGGCTGCACCCATGGCGGTGAATACTCTGAAGGATCAATGGAAGGCGGAGAGACGGCCATCTGCTCTGATACTGCATCATCAACAGGTGAGACAGACTCGTTGTACCAACTGCAAGACGGCATGCTCGGGGGCTGTTCCAATGGCAGCAGTATTCCAGACCCCGTTGAGCTGCTGAATTGGGACGGAGTCTTCATGGCAGGGACACAGCCCGGGCAGAACTCCACTGCAGCGATAGCAGCAGCCACCGGTTCGGCAGCTGCCGGGTTAGGAGACCCCGCGCGCCCCCCGGCTCAGGTTCTCATGGAACTCATGGATAAATTGACGACTTTGTTAACCGCTGCGGTAGAGCCGGCGGATAAAGCCCAGCATGACGCGGAAGTGGCATGCATGCGGGAGGAGATGGTGCAAGCTAAGGAAAATCTGGCCGCGGAGGAAACCCGGATGGCAGCAGAACGAGCAGCTTTGGATACCCGTGCTCAGCAGCTTCAAGCAGAAACCTTCCGGCTCTCGGTGGATCTTAATGCGTCAAACGAAGTCATGAGGAGGAGGCGTTAGAAAACTCAGTCGCGTCTGCCTCTAACACTGGATCCGAGGAATCTGTTCCATACACCCGGAGCTGGAGGGAGCAACCCGCCAGAGGCAAACCGGGTCACGACGCCCGGCGCACCAGTTCAGCCACGCACCATGGAGCCGCCGCGCATGAATACAGCTCCTCCTCGTTATATATCAACACCCCCGGGTCACTTCTCCAATCCCATGGAGAACCTCATTGCGGCGTCGGCTCGATTGGCAGCTCTCCCGATGGAAGGCTACTCGCCAGCAGCAATTGAAACCCGGAGGGTAAGAGAACTACTTCAGACAGCTTTGGCCCAGCAGGATGCATACTCCTACAGTCGAGACAGGATTCATTCAACTCCTCGCCCAAGCCGGAGACCGAGTTACAGTAGGCACATGGAATCTGCAGAGATGTCAAGTAATGCTCAACGTCACAACTGGCCATATAGGTATGAGCCGGTGCGGGCTGGAGCTCTTAACTTGGCGGATCAGGAGAGGATTCGTCAAGAGGCAGAACGGGCTGCTCGGATAGCAGCAGAGCAGGCGGCTCACCAAACCTTTCCGGATTATCCAGCAACCTCCGTTGAGGCAGGAGTGGCTACAAGAACCGGAGGCGTACCTTGCCTGGTCCCAGCCATACGCAATGAGCGGTTGCCCAAGGATTTCAAGGGACCTCGTAAGGTGCCTAACTACACGGCTGGCTTACAGCCGGGGGCTTGGATTGAGAGTTATGAGATGGCTATGGAGCTATTGCAGGTTAGTGATGCTTCAATGGCCAAATATTTTACCATGATGTTGGATGGAACGGCTCGGACCTGGTTGAAAGGATTACCACCCAATTCCATCGGCTCATGGGCAGAGTTGAAGGCACAGTTCATCCAGAACTTTAAAGACACGTGTAAGCAGCCAATGTCGATTGTGGATCTGACCAATTGCAAGCAAGAGGATGGAGAATCTACAACCCATTGGGTGCGCCGGGTCAAGGAGATAATACATTCATCTGATAAGATGGATGCCGGCTCAGCAGTTTTGATGTTGGAGAAAAATTGCCGTTTTGAACCTCTGAAGCAGAAGTTGGGGCAGCTTAAACGTGACTGTAATGACATGGGAACGTTGATGGTGGCTCTTGTCAAGTATGCCTATTCTGATACCACCAAAGACCTGGCATCTGATGAAGAAAAAGCAACGAAGGGAAAGAAGAATGGCAATGGCAAGGGTCACTAGCATAACCCGGCAAATCAAGGAGGTAATAAGCGTAAGGCTGATGAGTTTGTTGCTAATACTAATGCGCAGTGTGGTAATCAGCGGCGCAAGGGCAGACAACCCCCTCGATCGGGCGGGTCAGGCCCCACCCTTGAGCAGTTGTTGAATGAACCTTGTCCAAGACACGGCACCCGGGAGAAGCCAGCCGCCCACTTGTGGAAGGATTGCACGATCATGAAGGCGTTTAAAAATTCAAACGCATTTGATGGGGGTCACGGCCCAGGTGGCGGCTCAGGTGGAGGCGGCTTTCAGGGCCCGGGCGCCGGTTCAAGCGGAGGAGGTTTTCATGGTCAGGGTCATCCTGGTCACCAGGGAGGATATAATCAGCAACACAGCCAAGGGAATCAACAGCAGCAACAATCCGGCTATCGGAGCAACCCGAAGCAGTTGAGTAGCGGACAATATCATGTCTTTACTACCAGTTTATGTAAGAGAGACCAAAAACTCCACAAGTGGGCCGTCAATGCCGTTGAACCGGCAATTCCACGTTATCTACGTTGGTCGGAGCAGCCTATTGTGTGGAGCAGAGAGGATCATCCGCTCCGGGTTGATAATCCGGGTCACTTGGCTTTGGTAGTGGCACCTCAGGTTGGTGGGTACAAGTTTACTAAGGTACTCATCGATGGAGGCAGCAGCATCAACATCCTTTACTATGAGACGTTTCGCCGGATGGGATTGACGGATAAAAATATTAAACAATCCAACACTGTTTTTCATGGTGTAGTACCCGGTAAGTCGGCATACCCAGTTGGTAAGATTGAGCTGGAGGTGGCCTTTGGGGATGAGTATGACTCCAGGGCAGAAAAATTAACCTTTGAAGTGGTGAAGATCAAAAGCCCATATCATGCTCTGTTTGGGCGGCCGGCTTATGCCAAGTTCATGGCTCGGCCGTGTTACGTGTATTTGCAGCTCAAGATGCCGGGTCACCAGGGCACCATTACAGTCCATAGGAGCCAGAAGATCGCCTTGGAATGTGAAGAGGGGGATGCTGCCTATGCTGAATCTGTTTGTGCAACGGAGGAGTTGAAATTCTACAAGGATCATGTTGACCCGGCGGACATGACGTCATTAAAGAAACCAACAACAGAGCATGAGCCGGAGTTAAAGTTCAAATCGGCTGATGACACTAAGATGGTTGACTTTGTGCCTAGCGATTCATCCAAAGAGTTCATCATCAGCGCAAACCTGGATCCGAAATAGGAAAGCACGCTCATCTAGTTCGTCCGTGAGAACCGGGACATCTTTGCATGGAAACCTTCAGACATGCCGGGTGTCCCGAGGGAACTCGCTGAGCACACTCTTAATATCGATCCAAAGTTCAAACCTGTCAGACAGTTTCTTCGGCGGTTCAATGAAGAAAGGTGCAAGGCCATTGGAGAAGAGGTGGCCCGGCTCTTGGCGGCCGGGTTCATTGTGGAGGTCTTTCACCCAGAATGGTTAGCTAACCTGGTGCTCGTGCTAAAAAAGAATGGCACCTGGCGTATGTGTGTGGAATACATAGATTTAAACAAGGGCCTGTCCGGCTGATCCTTTTGCTCTTCCCCGTATTGATCAGATCATTGATGCTACGGCGGGTTGTGTGATACGTCTCCAACGTATCTATAATTTTTGATTGCTCCATGCTATATTACCTACTGTTTTGGACTATATTGGGCTTTATTTTCCACTTTTATATTATTTTTGGGACTAACCTATTAACCGGAGGCCTAGCCCAGAATTGCTATTTTTTGCCTATTTCAGTGTTTCGCATAAATGGAATATCAAACGGAGTCCAAACGGAATAAAATCTTCGGGAACGCGATTTTCTCACCGAACGTGATCCAGGAGACTTGGACCCTGCTCCAAGGAACAAAAGAGGCGGTCACGAGGGTGGGGGCACTACCCCCCCCTAGGGCGTGCCCCCTGCCTCGTGGGCCCCTCGTTGCTCCTCCGGCGTACTTCTTCCTCCTATATATACACACGTACCCCCAAACGATCAGAACAGGAGCCAAAAAACTAATTCCATCGCCGCAACTTTCTGTATCCACGAGATCCCATCTTGGGGCCTGTTCCGGAGCTTCGCTGGAAGGGGTCGTCATGACGGAGGGCTTCTACATCATCATAGCCTCTCCGATGAAGTGTGAGTAGTTTACCTCAGACCTTCGGGTCCATAGTTAGTAGCTAGATGGCTTCTTCTTTCTCTTTGAATCTCAATACAAAGTTCTCCCCCTCTCTTGTGGAGATCTATTCGATGTAATCTTCTTTTTGCGGTGTGTTTGTTGAGACCGATGAATTGTGGGTTTATGATCAAGTCTATCTATGAATAATATTTGAATCTTCTCTGAATTCTTTTATGTATGATTGGTTATCTTTGCAAGTCTCTTCGAATTATCCGTTTGGTTTGGCCAACTAGATTGGTAGTTCTTGCCATGGGAGAAGTGCTTAGCTTTGGGTTCGATCTTGTGGTGTCTTTACCCAGTGATAGAAGGGGCAGCAAGGCACATATTGTATCGTTGCCATCGAGGATAACAAGATGGGGTTTATTTCATATTGCATGAATTTATCTCTCTACATCATGTCATCTTGCTTAAGGCGTTACTCTGTTTTTAACTTAATACTCTAGATGCATGCTGGATAGCGGTCGATGAGTGGAGTAATAGTAGTAGATGCAGAATCGTTTCGATCTACTTGTCACGGACGTGATGCCTATATACATGATCATGCCTAGATATTCTCATAACTATGCTCAATTCTATCAATTGCTCAACAGTAATTTGTTCACCCACCGTAGAATACTTATGCTCTTGAGAGAAGCCACTAGTGAAACCGATGGCCCCCGGGTCTATTCTCATCATATCAATCTCCATCACTTTAATCTTGCTTTGCTTTTTACTTTGCTTTTACTTTTTACTTTGCATCTTTATACCAAAAATATTATATCTATCAGATCTCACTCTCGTAAGTGACCGTGAAGGGATTGACAACCCCTAATCGCGTTGGTTGTGAGTAGCTATCGCTTTGTGCAGGTACGAGGGACTTGAGCGTGGCCTCGTACTGGATTGATACCTTGGTTCTCAAAAACTGAGGGAAATACTTACGCTACTCTGGTGCATCATCCCTTCCTCTTCGGGGAAAACCAACGCAAGCTCAAGACGTAGCAGGAAGGATTTCTGGCGCCGTTGCCGGGGAGTCTACGCAAAAAGTCAACATACTAAGTACCCATCACAATCCCTATCTCTCACATTACATTCTTTCCCGTTTGCCTCTCGTTTTCCTCTCCCCCCAATTCACCCTTGCAGTTTTATTCGCCCTCTCTCTCTATCATCCCTCTCTATTTGCTTCTTTTGCCCGTTTCTTGTTTGCTCGTATGGTTGGAATAGTCATTTCTTTATGACTAAACAGAGAACCTAAAGATCTATGGATCCTCATCCGCTTGCTAATCTTTTTAAAAGATCCAGTTATGTTGAACCAATTGCTAGTGAGTTTTGTGCACTAGATTATCTTTATGAGGTTTTGCTTGAAATTCGTGAACCTGAAAAGTGTGATGAAGTACTTTATGAAGCGATTCACGATAGATCTTTTAATAAAAAGCATGATTGCAATGATGATAGTATAAATTCTATTAATCTAAATTGTGCTAATAATATGCAAAACCCTAAGCTTGGGGATGCTAGTTTTGCTATGTCCTCTACTTGTTGCAATGATCATGATTGGGGTGATTCTTCTTGTGATCTTGAAAATTTATTTAAGCCCCATGATGAATATGAGATTGATTATAATGTTTGCAATAATATCTAAAGTGGGTTTCGAAGAATGTCAACTTTAGATCCCACATATTTGGAGAATTTTCAATCTTATGAAGTTTTTGATAAAAGTGCGTTTGGAAAGGTCATGACTTTAGTTAATGTTAATCCCACTATTTCGGAAGAGTGTCAACTTTACATGCATGTGGATCATGTTGATAGTATTCTATGTGATAGCTATTTTGTTGAATTTGCTTATGATCCTACATGTAATTATTACGAGAGAGGAAAACATGGTGGTAGAAATTTTCATGTTACTAAATTACCTCTCGTTATGTTGAGATTGCTATTGTTTCTTTCCTCTTCCTTGCATATGCTAGTTTTTGCTTGCCTTGATAATTTGTTTGCCCATAAGATGCCTAGGCATAGGAAGTATGTTAGACTTAGATGTGTTTGTCACATGCTTTATGATGCTCCTTTTGTGCTTCAATTCTTGTCTTTCATGTGAGTATCATTAAAATTATCAATGCCTAGCTATAAGGCTTTAAAGAAAAGCGCTTGTTGGGAGATAACCCAATATTTCTCCTTGCTGTTATTCAATAAATAAATCATTTAGACTCTGTTTTGGTTGTGTTATTTGTGTTTAATTAGTGTTTGTGCCAAGTAGAACCGTTGGGAAGACTTGGGGAAAGTCTTGTTGAACTTGCTGTAAAAAACAGAAACTTTAGCACTCATGAAAACTGCTGTCATTTTTATTTGAAGAGTGATATTTAGTTAATTCTTTTTGCAGATGATTAATAGATAAATTCCTACGTCCAGCAATTTATTTTAGAATTTTTGGGGTTCCAGATCTTGCGCTAGCTACAGATTACTACAGACTATTCTGTTTTTTGACAGATTCTGTTTTTCGTGTGTTGTTTGCTTATTTTGATGAATCTATGGCTAGTAAAATACTTTATAATCCATAGAGAAGTTGGAATACAGTAGGTTTAACACCAATATAAATAAAGAATGAGTTCATTACAGTACCTTGAAGTGGTCTTTTGTTTTCTTTCGCTAACGGAGCTCACGAGTTTTCTATTTTGAGTTTTGTGTTGTGAAGTTTTCAAGTTTTGGGTGAATTCTTTTGATGGATCATGGAACAAGGAGTGGCAGGATACTAATATTGGGGATGCCCGTGGCACCCCCAAGATAATCCAAGGACACCAAGAAGTCAAAGCTTGGGGATGCCCGGAAGGCATCCCCTCTTTCGTCCACTTCCATCGGTAAAATACTTGGAGCTATATTTTTATTCACTAACATGATATGTGTTTTGCTTGGAGCGTCTTGTATTATTTGTGTCTTTGTGTCTTAGTATGCCACAATCATCCTTGCTGTACACACCTTTTGAGAGAGCCATACATGAATTAAAATTTGATAGAATACTCTATGTGCTTCACTTATATCTTTTGAGCTAGATAATTTTGCTCTATGTGCTTCACTTATATCTTCTGAGCTAGATAAGTTTGCTCTATGTGCTTCACTTATATCTTTTTGAGCTAAGTAATTTTGCTCTATGTGCTTCACTTATATCTTTTGAGCTAGATAATTTTGCTATATGTGCTTCACTTAGATCCTTTAGGGCACGGTGGTGGATTTGTTTTAAAGAAACTATTGATCTCTCATGCTTCACTTAAATTATTTTGAGAGTCTCTTAATAGCATGGTAATTTTCTCAATAATAATATGCTTGGTATTCAAGATTTGTGAAACTTTCTTTTGAGTGTGTTGAATACTAAGAAAAGATTGAAGCATGATAATTCTTTTGAGATATGGAGGTGATAATATTAAAGTCATGCTAGTTGAGTAGTTGTGAATTTAAAGAATACTTTTGTTAAAGTTTGTGATTCCCGTAGCATGCACGTATGGTGAACCATTATGTGACGAAGTCGGAGCATGATTTATTTATTGATTGTCTTCCTTATGAGTGGCGGTCGGGGACGAGCGATGGTCTTTTCCTACCAATCTATCCCCCTAGGAGCATGCGCGTAATACTTTGCTTTGATAACTTCTAGATTTTTGCAATAAGTATATGAGTTCTTTATGACTAATGTTGAGTCCATGGATTATACGCACTCTCACCCTTCCACCTTTGCTAGCCTCTCTAATACCGCGCACCTTTCGCCGGTATCATACACCTACCATACCTTCCTCAAAATAGCCACCATACCTACCTATTATGGCATTTCCATAGCCATTCCGAGATATATTGCCATGCAACTTTCCACCATCTAGTTCATCATGACACATTCATCATTGTCATATTGCTTAGCATGATCATTTAGTTGACATAGTATTTGTGGCAAAGCCACCATTCCTTCATACTTGTCACTCTTGATTCATTGCATATCCCGGTACACCGTCGGAGGCGTTCATATAGAGTCATACTTTGTTTTAGAATCGAGTTGTAATCATTGAGTTGTAAATAAATAAAATTGTGATGATCATCATTCAATAGAGCATTGTCCCAAATAAAAAAAGAGAAAGGCCAAAGAAAAAAAAGAAGGCCCAAAAAAAGGGGCAATGCTACTATCCTTTTTCCACACATGTGCTTCAAAGTAGCACCATGATATAGCGAGTCTCATATATTGTGCTTCAAAGTAGCACCATGTTCTTCATATAGAGAGTCTCATATGTTGTCACTTTCATATACTAGTGTGAATTTTACATTATAAAACTTGGCTTGTATATTCCAATGATGGGCTTCCTCAAAATTGCCCTAGGTCTTCGTGAGCAAGCAAGTTGGATGCACACCCACTAGTTTCTTTTGTTGAGCTTTCATACTTTTATGGATCTAGTGCATCTGTTGCATGGCAATCCCTACTCACTCACATTGATATCTATTGATGGGCATCTCCATAGCCCGTTGATACGCCTACTTGATGTGAGACTATCTTCCCCTCCTTTTTGTCTTCTCCACAACCACCATTCTATTCCACCTATAGTGCTATATCCATGGCTCACGCTCATGTATTGCGTGAAGATTGAAAAAGTTTTGAAAAAGTTAGAGTATGAAACAATTGTTTGGCTTGTCATCGGGGTTGTGCATGATTTAAATACTTTGTGTGGTGAAGATGGAGCATAGCCGGACTATATGATTTTGTAGGGATAACTTTCTTTGGCCATGTTATTTTTAGAAGACATAATTGCTTTGTTAGTATGCTTGAAGTATTATTATTTTTTATGTCAATATAAACTTTTGTCTTGAATCTTTCCAATATGAATATTCATACCACAATTAAGAAGATTTGCATTGAAATTATGCCAAGTAGCACTCCGCATCAAAAATTCTCTTTTTATCATTTACCTACTCGAGGACGAGCAGGAATTAAGCTTGGGGATGCCTGATACGTCTCCAACGTATCTATAATTTTTGATTGCTCCATGCTATATTACCTACTGTTTTGGACTATATTGGGCTTTATTTTCCACTTTTATATTATTTTTGGGACTAACCTATTAACCGGAGGCCCAGCCCAGAATTGCTATTTTTTGCCTATTTCAGTGTTTCGGATAAACGGAATATCAAACGGAGTCCAAACGGAATAAAATCTTCGGGAACGTGATTTTCTCACTGAACGTGATCCAGGAGGCTTGGACCCTGCTCCAAGGAACAAAATAGGTGGTCACGAGGGTGGGGGGCGCCCCCCCTAGGGCGCGCCCCCTGCCTCGTGGGCCCCTCGTTGCTCCTCCGGCGTACTTCTTCCTCCTATATATACACACGTACCCCCAAACGATCAGAACAGGAGCCAAAAACCTAATTCCACCACCGCAACTTTCTGTATCCACGAGATCCCATCTTGGGGCCTGTTCCGGAGCTCCGCCGGAAGGGGGCCGTCATCACGGAGGCCTTCTACATCATCATAGCCTCTCTGATGAAGTGTGAGTAGTTTACCTCAGACCTTCGGGGCCATAGTTAGTAGCTAGATGGCTTCTTCTCTCTCTTTGAATCTCAATACAAAGTTCTCCCCCTCTCTTATGGAGATCTATTCGATGTAATCTTCTTTTTGCGGTGTGTTTGTTGAGACCGATGAATTGTGGGTTTATGGTCAAGTCTGTCTATGAATAATATTTGAATCTTCTCTGAATTCTTTTATGTATGATTGGTTATATTTGCAAGTCTCTTTGAATTATCTGTTTGGTTTGGCCAACTAGATTGGTAGTTCTTGCCATGGGAGAAGTGCTTAGCTTTGGGTTCGATCTTGCGGTGTCCTTACCCAGTGACAGAAGGGGCAGCAAGGCACGTATTGTATCGTTGCCATTGAGGATAACTAGATGGGGTTTATTTCATATTGCATGAATTTATCTCTCTACATCATGTCATCTTGCTTAAGGCGTTACTCTGTTTTTAACTTAATACTCTAGATGCATGCTGGATAGCGGTCGATGAGTGGAGTAATAGTAGTAGATGCAGAATTGTTTCGATCTACTTGTCACGGACGTGATGCCTATATACATGATCATGCCTAGATATTCTCATAACTATGATCAATTCTGTCAATTGCTCAACAGTAATTTGTTCACCCACCGTAGAATACTTATGCTCTTGAGAGAAGCCACTAGTGAAACCTATGGCCCCCGGGTCTATTGTCATCATATCAATCTCCATCACTTTAATCTTGCTTTGCTTTTTTACTTTGCTTTTACTTTTTACTTTGCATCTTTATACCAAAAATATTAGATCTATTAGATCTCACTCTCGTAAGTGACCGTGAAGGGATTGACAACCCCTAATCGCGTTGGTTGCGAGTAGCTATCGCTTTGTGCAGGTACGAGGAACTTGAGCGTGGCCTCCTACTGGATTGATACCTTGGTTCTCAAAAACTGAGGGAAATACTTACGCTACTCTGCTGCATCATCCCTTCCTCTTCGGGGAAAACCAACGCAAGCTCAAGACGTAGCAAGAAGGATTTCTGGCGCCGTTGCCGGGGAGTCTACGCAAAAAGTCAACATACCAAGTACCCATCACAATCCCTATCTCTCGCATTACATTATTTGCCGTATGCCTCTCGTTTTCCTCTCCCCCAATTCACCCTTGTCGTTTTATTCGTCCTCTCTCTCTCTCTATCCTCCCTCTCTATTTGCTTCTTTTGCCCGTTTCTTGTTTGCTCGTATGGTTGGAATAGTCATTTATTTATTACTAAACAAAGAACCTAAAGATCTATGGATCCTCATCCGCTTGCTAATCTTTTTAAAAGATCCAGTTATGTTGAACCAATTGCTAGTGAGTTTTGTGCACTAGATTATCTCTATGAGGTTTTGCTTGAAATTCATGAATCTGAAAAGTGTGTTGAAGTACTTTATGAAGCGATTCACGATAGATCTTTTAATAAAAAGCATGATTGCAATGATGATAGTATAAATTCTATTAATCTAAATTGTGCTAATAATATGCAAAACCCTAAGCTTGGGGATGCTAGTTTTGCTATGTCCTCTACTTGTTGCAATGATCATGATTGGGGTGATTCTTCTTGTGATCTTGAAAATTTATTTAAGCCCCGTGATGAATATGAGATTGATTATAATGTTTGCAATAATATTGAAAGTGGGTTTGGAAGAATGTCAACTTTAGATCCCACATATTTGGAGAATTTTCAATCTTATGAAGTTTTTGATAAAAGTGCGTTTGGAAAGGTCATGACTTTAATTAATGTTAATCCCACTATTTCGGAAGAGTGTCAACTTTACATGCATGTGGATCATGTTGACAGTATTCTATGTGATAGCTATTTTGTTGAATTTGCTTATGATCCTACATGTAATTATTACGAGAGAGGAAAACATGGTGGTAGAAATTTTCATGTTACTAAATTACCTCTCGTTATGTTGAGATTGCTATTGTTTCTTTCCTCTTCCTTGCATATGCTAGTTTTTGCTTGCCTTGATAATTTGTTTGCCTATAAGATGCCTAGGCATAGGAAGTATGTTAGACTTAGATGTGTTTGTCACATTCTTTATGATGCTCCTTTTGTGCTTCAATTCTTGTCTTTCATGTGAGTATCATTAAAATTATCAATGCCTAGCTATAAGGCTTTAAAGAAAAGCGATTGTTGGGAGACAACCCAATATTTCTCCTTGCTGTTATTCAATAAATAAATCATTTAGCCTCTGTTTTGGTTGTGTTTTTTGTGTTTAATTAGTGTTTGTGCCAAGTAGAACCGTTGGGAAGACTTGGGGAAAGTCTTGTTGAACTTGCTGTAAAAAACAGAAACTTTAGCGCTCACGAGAACTGCTATCATTTTTATTTGAAGAGTGATATTTAGTTAATTCTTTTTGCAGATGATTAATAGATAAATTACTACGTCCAGAAATTTATTTTAGAATTTTTGGGGTTCCAGATCTTGCGCTAGCTACAGATTACTACAGACTGTTCTGTTTTTGACAGATTCTGTTTTTCGTGTGTTGTTTGCTTATTTTGATGAATCTATGGCTAGTAAAATAGTTTGTAATCCATAGAGAAGTTGGAATACAGTAGGTTTAGCACCAATATAAATAAAGAATGAGTTCATTACAGTACCTTGAAGTGGTCTTTTGTTTTCTTTCGCTAACGGAGCTCACGAGTTTTCTATTTTGAGTTTTGTGTTGTGAAGTTTTCAAGTTTTGGGTGAATTCTTTTGATGGATCATGGAACAAGGAGTGGCAAGAGCCTAATCTTGGGGATTCCCATGTCACCCCCAAGATAATCCAAGGACACCAAGAAGTCAAAGCTTGGGGATGCCCGGAAGGCATCCCCTCTTTCGTCCACTTCCATCGGTAATTTACTTGGAGCTATATTTTTATTCACCAACATGATATGTGTTTTGCTTGGAGCGTCTTGTATTATTTGTGTCTTTGTGTCTTAGTATGCCACAATCATCCTTGCTGTACACACCTTTTGAGAGAGCCATACATGAATTAAAATTTGATAGAATACTCTATGTGCTTCACTTATATCTTTTGAGCTAGATAATTTTGCTCTATGTGCTTCACTTATATCTTCTGAGCTAGATAAGTTTGCTCTATGTGCTTCACTTATATCTTTTTGAGCTAAGTAATTTTGCTCTATGTGCTTCACTTATATCTTTTGAGCTAGATAATTTTGCTCTATGTGCTTCACTTAGATCCTTTAGGGCACGGTGGTGGATTTGTTTTAAAGAAACTATTGATCTCTCATGCTTCACTTAAATTATTTTGAGAGTCTCTTAATAGCATGGTAATTTTCTCAATAATAATATGCTTGGTATTCAAGATTTGTGAAACTTTCTTTTGAGTGTGTTGAATACTAAGAAAAGATTGAAGCATGATAATTCTTTTGAGATATGGAGGTGATAATATTAAAGTCATGCTAGTTGAGTAGTTGTGAATTTAAAGAATACTTTTGTTAAAGTTTGTGATTCCCGTAGCATGCACGTATGGTGAACCATTATGTGACGAAGTCGGAGCATGATTTATTTATTGATTATCTTCCTTATGAGTGGCGGTCGGGGACGAGCGATGGTATTTTCCTACCAATCTATCCCCCTAGGAGCATGCGCGTAATACTTTGCTTTGATAACTTCTAGATTTTTGCAATAAGTATATGAGTTCTTTATGACTAATGTTGAGTCCATGGATTATACGCACTCTCACCCTTCCACCTTTGCTAGCCTCTCTAATACCGCGCACCTTTCGCCGGTATCATACACCTACCATACCTTCCTCAAAATAGCCACCATACCTACCTATTATGGCATTTCCATAGCCATTCCGAGATATATTGCCATGCAACTTTCCACCATCTAGTTCATCATGACACATTCATCATTGTCATATTGCTTAGCATGATCATGTAGTTGACATAGTATTTGTGGCAAAGCCACCATTCCTTCATACTTGTCACTCTTGATTCATTGCATATCCCGGTACACCGTCGAAGGCATTCATATAGAGTCATACTTTGTTTTAGAATCGAGTTGTAATCATTGAGTTGTAAATAAATAAAAGTGTGATGATCATCATTCAATAGAGCATTGTCCCAAATAAAAAAAGAGAAAGGCCAAAGAAAAAAAAGAAGGCCCAAAAAAAGGGGCAATGCTACTATCCTTTTTCCACACTTGTGCTTCAAAGTAGCACCATGATATAGCGAGTCTCATATATTGTGCTTCAAAGTAGCACCATGTTCTTCATATAGAGAGTCTCATATGTTGTCACTTTCATATACTAGTGGGAATTTTACATTATAAAACTTGGCTTGTATATTCCAATGATGGGCTTCCTCTAAATTGCCCTAGGTCTTCGTGAGCAAGCAAGTTGGATGCACACCCACTAGTTTCTTTTGTTGAGCTTTCATACTTTTATGGCTCT
Organism: Triticum urartu; assembly: GCF_056163025.1. NCBI lineage: Eukaryota > Viridiplantae > Streptophyta > Magnoliopsida > Poales > Poaceae > Triticum > Triticum urartu. Next base: position 126,290,278 of record NC_141876.1, read on the forward strand.
AGTGCATCCGTTGCATGGCAATCCCTACTCACTCACATTGATATCTATTGATGGGCATCTCCATAGCCCGTTGATACGCCTACTTGATGTGAGACTATCTTCCCCTCCTTTTTGTCTTCTCCACAACCACCATTCTATTCCACCTATAGTGCTATATGCATGGCTCACGCTCATGTATTGCGTGAAGATTGAAAAAGTTTTGAAAAAGTTAGAGTATGAAACAATTGTTTGGCTTGTCATCGGGGTTGTGCGTGATTTAAATACTTTGTGTGGTGAAGATGGAGCATACCCGGACTATATGATTTTGTAGGGATAACTTTCTTTGGCCATGTTATTTTGAGAAGACATAATTGCTTTGTTAGTATGCTTGAAGTATTATTATTTTTTATGTCAATATAAACTTTTGTCTTATATCTTTCCAATCTGAATATTCATACCACAATTAAGAAGATTTGCATTGAAATTATGCCAAGTAGCACTCCGCATCAAAAATTCTCTTTTTATCATTTACCTACTCGAGGACGAGCAGGAATTAAGCTTGGGGATGCCTGATACGTCTCCAACGTATCTATAATTTTTGATTGCTCCATGCTATATTACCTACTGTTTTGGACTATATTGGGCTTTATTTTCCACTTTTATATTATTTTGGGACTAACCTATTAACCGGAGGCCCAGCCCAGAATTGTTGTTTTTTGCCTATTTCAGTGTTTCGGATAAACGGAATATCAAACGGAGTCCAAACGGAATAAAATCTTCGGGAACGTGATTTTCTCACCGAACGTGATCCAGGAGACTTGGACCCTGCTCCAAGGAACAAAAGAGGTGGTCACGAGGGTGGGGGGCGCCCCCCTAGGGCGCGCCCCCTGCCTCGTGGGCCCCTCGTTGCTCCTCCGGCGTACTTCTTCCTCCTATATATACACACGTACCCCCAAACAATCAGAACAGGAGCCAAAAACCTAATTCCGCCACCGCAACTTTCTATATCCACGAGATCCCATCTTGGGGCCTGTTCCGGAGCTCCGCCGGAAGGGGGCCTTCATCACGGAGGCCTTCTACATCATCATAGCCTCTCTGATGAAGTGTGAGTAGTTTACCTCAGACCTTCGGGGCCATAGTTAGTAGCTAGATGGCTTCTTTTCTCTCTTTGAATCTCAATACAAAGTTCTCCCCCTCTCTTATGGAGATCTATTCGATGTAATCTTGTTTTTGCGGTGTGTTTGTTGAGGCCGATGAATTGTGGGTTTATGATCAAGTCTATCTATGAATAATATTTGAATCTTCTCTGAATTCTTTTATGTATGATTGGTTATATTTGCAAGTCTCTTTGAATTATCCATTTGGTTTGGCCAACTAGATTGGTAGTTCTTGCCATGGGAGAAGTGCTTAGCTTTGGGTTCGATCTTGCGGTGTCCTTACCCAGTGACAGAAGGGGCAGCAAGGCACGTATTGTATCGTTGCCATTGAGGATAACTAGATGGGGTTTATTTCATATTGCATGAATTTATCTCTCTACATCATGTCATCTTGCTTAAGGCGTTACTCTGTTTTTAACTTAATACTCTAGATGCATGCTGGATAGCGGTTGATGAGTGGAGTTATAGTAGTAGATGCACAATCGTTTCGATCTACTTGTCACGGACGTGATGCCTATATACATGATCATGCCTAGATATTCTCATAACTATGCTCAATTCTGTCAATTGCTCAACAGTAATTTGTTCACCCACCGTAGAATACTTATGCTCTTGAGAGAATCCACTAGTGAAACTCATGGCCCCCGGGTCTATTCTCATCATATCAATCTCCATCACTTTAATCTTGCTTTGCTTTTTTACTTTGCTTTTACTTTTTACTTTGCATCTTTATACCAAAAATATTAGATCTATTAGATCTCACTCTCGTAAGTGACCATGAAGGGATTGACAACCCCTAATCGCGTTGGTTGCGAGTAGCTATCGCTTTGTGCAGGTACGAGGGACTTGAGCGTGGCCTCCTACTGGATTGATACCTTGGTTCTCAAAAACTGAGGGAAATACTTACGCTACTCTGCTGCATCATCCCTTCCTCTTCGGGGAAAACCAACGCAAGCTCAAGACGTAGCAAGAAGGATTTCTGGCGCTGTTGCCGGGGAGTCTACGCAAAAAGTCAACATACCAAGTACCCATCACAATCCCTATCTCTCGCATTACATTATTTGCCGTATGCCTCTCGTTTTCCTCTCCCCCAATTCACCCTTGTCGTTTTATTCGCCCTCTCTCTCTCTCTCTCTATCCTCCCTCTCTATTTGCTTCTTTTGTCCGTTTCTTGTTTGCTCGTATGGTTGGAATAGTCATTTATTTATTACTAAACAGAGAACCTAAAGATCTATGGATCCTCATCCGCTTGCTAATCTTTTTAAAAGATCCAGTTATGTTGAACCAATTGCTAGTGAGTTTTGTGCACTAGATTATCTTTATGAGGTTTTGCTTGAAATTCATGAATCTGAAAAGTGTGATGAAGTACTTTATGAAGCGATTCACGATAGATCTTTTAATAAAAAGCATGATTGCAATGATGATAGTATAAATTCTATTAATCTAAATTGTGCTAATAATATGCAAAACCCTAAGCTTGGGGATGCTAGTTTTGCTATGTCCTCTACTTGTTGCAATGATCATGATTGGGGTGATTCTTCTTGTGATCTTGAAAATTTATTTAAGCCCCGTGATGAATATGAGATTGATTATAATGTTTGCAATTATATTGAAAGTGGGTTTGGAAGAATGTCAACTTTAGATCCCACATATTTGGAGAATTTTCAATCTTATGAAGTTTTTGATAAAAGTGCGTTTGGAAAGGTCATGACTTTAATTAATGTTAATCCCACTATTTCGGAAGAGTGTCAACTTTACATGCATGTGGATCATGTTGACAGTATTCTATGTGATAGCTATTTTGTTGAATTTGCTTATGATCCTACATGTAATTATTACGAGAGAGGAAAACATGGTGGTAGAAATTTTCATGTTACTAAATTACCTCTCGTTATGTTGAGATTGCTATTGTTTCTTTCCTCTTCCTTGCATATGCTAGTTTTTGCTTGCCTTGATAATTTGTTTGCCTATAAGATGCCTAGGCATAGGAAGTATGTTAGACTTAGATGTGTTTGTCACATGCTTTATGATGCTCCTTTTGTGCTTCAATTCTTGTCTTTCATGTGAGTATCATTAAAATTATCAATGCCTAGCTATAAGGCTTTAAAGAAAAGCGATTGTTGGGAGACAACCCAATATTTCTCCTTGCTGTTATTCAATAAATAAATCATTTAGCCTCTGTTTTGGTTGTGTTTTTTGTGTTTAATTAGTGTTTGTGCCAAGTAGAACCGTTGGGAAGACTTGGGGAAAGTCTTGTTGAACTTGCTGTAAAAAACAGAAACTTTAGCGCTCACGAGAACTGCTATCATTTTTATTTGAAGAGTGATATTTAGTTAATTCTTTTTGCAGATGATTAATAGATAAATTACTACGTCCAGAAATTTATTTTAGAATTTTTGGGGTTCCAGATCTTGCGCTAGCTACAGATTACTACAGACTGTTCTGTTTTTGACAGATTCTGTTTTTCGTGTGTTGTTTGCTTATTTTGATGAATCTATGGCTAGTAAAATAGTTTGTAATCCATAGAGAAGTTGGAATACAGTAGGTTTAACACCAATATAAATAAAGAATGAGTTCATTACAGTATCTTGAAGTGGTCTTTTGTTTTCTTTCGCTAACGGAGGTCACGAGTTTTCTATTTTGAGTTTTGTGTTGTGAAGTTTTCAAGTTTTGGGTGAATTCTTTTGATGGATCATGGAACAAGGAGTGGCAAGAGCCTAATCTTGGGGATGCCCATGTCACCCCCAAGATAATCCAAGGACACCAAGAAGTCAAAGCTTGGGGATGCCCGGAAGGCATCCCCTCTTTCGTCCACTTCCATCGGTAATTTACTTGGAGCTATATTTTTATTCACCAACATGATATGTGTTTTGCTTGGAGCGTCTTGTATTATTTGTGTCTTTGTGTCTTAGTATGCCACAATCATCCTTGCTGTACAAACCTTTTGAGAGAGCCATACATGAATTAAAATTTGATAGAATACTCTATGTGCTTCACTTATATCTTTTGAGCTAGATAATTTTGCTCTATGTGCTTCACTTATATCTTCTGAGCTAGATAAGTTTGCTCTATGTGCTTCACTTATATCTTTTTGAGCTAAGTAATTTTGCTCTATGTGCTTCACTTATATCTTTTGAGCTAGATAATTTTGCTATATGTGCTTCACTTAGATCCTTTAGGGCACGGTGGTGGATTTGTTTTAAAGAAACTATTGATCTCTCATGCTTCACTTAAATTATTTTGAGAGTCTCTTAATAGCATGGTAATTTTCTCAATAATAATATGCTTGGTATTCAAGATTTGTGAAACTTTCTTTTGAGTGTGTTGAATACTAAGAAAAGATTGAAGCATGATAATTCTTTTGAGATATGGAGGTGATAATATTAAAGTCATGCTAGTTGAGTAGTTGTGAATTTAAAGAATACTTTTGTTAAAGTTTGTGATTCCCGTAGCATGCACGTATGGTGAACCATTATGTGACGAAGTCGGAGCATGATTTATTTATTGATTGTCTTCCTTATGAGTGGCGGTCGGGGACGAGCGATGGTCTTTTCCTACCAATCTATCCCCCTAGGAGCATGCGCGTAATACTTTGCTTTGGTAACTTCTAGATTTTTGCAATAAGTATCTGAGTTCTTTATGACTAATGTTGAGTCCATGGATTATACGCACTCTCACCCTTCTATCTTTGCTAGCCTCTCTAATACCGCGCACCTTTCGCCGGTATCATACACCTACCATATACCTTCCTCAAAATAGCCACCATACCTACCTATTATGGCATTTCCATAGCCATTCCGAGATATATTGCCATGCAACTTTCCACCATCTAGTTCATCATCACACATTCATCATTGTCATATTGCTTAGCATGATCATGTAGTTGACATAGTATTTGTGGCAAAGCCACCATTCCTTCATACTTGTCACTCTTGATTCATTGCATATCCCGGTACACCGTCGAAGGCATTCATATAGAGTCATACTTTGTTTTAGAATCGAGTTGTAATCATTGAGTTGTAAATAAATAAAAGTGTGATGATCATCATTCAATAGAGCATTGTCCCAAATAAAAAAAGAGAAAGGCCAAAGAAAAAAAAGAAGGCCCAAAAAAAGGGGCAATGCTACTATCCTTTTTCCACACTTGTGCTTCAAAGTAGCACCATGATATAGCGAGTCTCATATATTGTGCTTCAAAGTAGCACCATGTTCTTCATATAGAGAGTCTCATATGTTGTCACTTTCATATACTAGTGTGAATTTTACATTATAAAACTTGGCTTGTATATTCCAATGATGGGCTTCCTCAAAATTGCCCTAGGTCTTCGTGAGCAAGCAAGTTGGATGCACACCCACTAGTTTCTTTTGTTGAGCTTTCATACTTTTATGGATCTAGTGCATCTGTTGCATGGCAATCCCTACTCACTCACATTGATATCTATTGATGGGCATCTCCATAGCCCGTTGATACGCCTACTTGATGTGAGACTATCTTCCCCTCCTTTTTGTCTTCTCCACAACCACCATTCTATTCCACCTATAGTGCTATATCCATGGCTCACGCTCATGTATTGCGTGAAGATTGAAAAAGTTTTGAAAAAGTTAGAGTATGAAACAATTGTTTGGCTTGTCATCGGGGTTGTGCATGATTTAAATACTTTGTGTGGTGAAGATGGAGCATAGCCGGACTATATGATTTTGTAGGGATAACTTTCTTTGGCCATGTTATTTTTAGAAGACATAATTGCTTTGTTAGTATGCTTGAAGTATTATTATTTTTTATGTCAATATCAACTTTTGTCTTGAATCTTTCCAATCTGAATATTCATACCACAATTAAGAAGATTTGCATTGAAATTATGCCAAGTAGCACTCCGCATCAAAAATTCTCTTTTTATCATTTACCTACTCGAGGACGAGCAGGAATTAAGCTTGGGGATGCCTGATACGTCTCCAACGTATCTATAATTTTTGATTGCTCCATGCTATATTACCTACTGTTTTGGACTATATTGGGCTTTATTTTCCACTTTTATATTATTTTTGGGAATAACCTATTAACCGGAGGCCCAGCCCAGAATTGTTGTTTTTTGCCTATTTCAGTGTTTCGGATAAACGGAATATCAAACGGAGTCCAAACGGAATAAAATCTTCGGGAACGTGATTTTCTCACCGAACGTGATCCAGGAGACTTGGACCCTGCTCCAAGGAATAAAAGAGGCGGTCACGAGGGTGGGGGGTGCCCCCCGTAGGGCGCGCCCCCCTTCCTCGTGGGCCCCTCGTTGCTCCTCTGGCGTACTTCTTCCTCCTATATATACACACGTACCCCCAAACGATCAGAACAGGAGCCAAAAAAATAATTCCACCGCCGCAACTTCCCGTATCCACGAGATCCCATCTTGGGGCCTGTTCCGGAGCTCCGCCGGAAGGGGGCCGTCATCACGGAGGGCTTCTACATTATCATAGCCTCTCCGATGAAGTGTGAGTAGTTTACCTCAGACCTTCGGGTCCATAGTTAGTAGCTAGATGGCTTCTTCTCTCTCTTTGAATCTCAATACAAAGTTCTCCCCCTCTCTTATGGAGATCTATTCAATGTAATCTTCTTTTTGCGTTGTGTTTGTTGAGACCGATGAATTGTGGGTTTATGATCAAGTCTATCTAAGAATAATATTTGAATCTTCTCTGAATTCTTTTATGTATGATTGGTTATCTTGGCAAGTCTCTTTGAATTATCCGTTTGGTTTGATCAACTAGATTGGTAGTTCTTGCCATGGGAGAAGTGCTTAGCTTTGGGTTCGATCTTGCGGTGTCTTTACCCAGTGACAGAAGGGGCAGCAAGGCACGTATTGTATCGTTCCCATTGAGGATAACTAGATGGGGTTTATTTCATATTGCATGAATTTATCTCTCTACATCATGTCATCTTGCTTAAGGCGTTACTCTGTTTTTAACTTAATACTCTAGATGCATGCTGGATAGCGGTCGATGAGTGGAGTAATAGTAGTAGATGCAGAATCGTTTCGATCTACTTGTCACGGACGTGATGCCTATATACATGACCATGCCTAGATATTCTCATAACTTTGCTCAATTCTGTCAATTGCTCAAAAGTAATTTGTTCACCCACCGTAGAATACTTATGCTCTTGAGAGAAGCCACTAGTGAAACCTATGGCCCCCGGGTCTATTCTCATCATATCAATCTCCATCACTTTAATCTTGCTTTGCTTTTTTACTTTGCTTTTACTTTTTACTTTGCATCTTTATACCAAAAATATTATATCTATCAGATCTCACTCTCGTAAGTGACCGTGAAGGGATTGACAACCCTTAATCGCGTTGGTTGCGAGTAGCTATCGCTTTGTGCAGGTACGAGGGACTTGAGCATGGCCTCCTACTGGATTGATACCTTGGTTCTCAAAAACTGAGGGAAATACTTACGCTACTCTGCTGCATCATCCCTTTTCGAGGAAAACCAACGCAAGCTCAAGACGTAGCAAGAAGGATTTCTGGCGCCGTTGCCGGGGAGTCTACACAAAAAGTCAACATACCAAGTACCCATCACAATCCCTATCTCTCGCATTACATTATTTGCCGTTTGCCTCTCGTTTTCCTCTCCCCCCAATTCACCCTTGCCGTTTTATTCGCCCTCTCTCTCTCTATCCTCCCTCTCTATTTGCTTCTTTTGCCCGTTTCTTGTTTGCTCGTATCGTTGGAATAGTCATTTATTTATTACTAAACAGAGAACCTAAAGATCTATGGATCCTCATCCGCTTGCTAATCTTTTTAAAAGATCCAGTTATGTTGAACCAATTACTAGTGAGTTTTGTGCACTAGATTATCTTTATGAGGTTTTGCTTGAAATTCGTGAATCTGAAAAGTGTGATGAAGTACTTTATGAAGCAATTCACGATAGATCTTTTAATAAAAAGCATGTTTGCAATGATGATAGTATAAGTTCTATTAATATAAATTATGCTAATAATATGCAAAACCCTAAGCTTGGGGATGCTAGTTTTGTTATGTCCTCTACTTGTTGCAATGATCATGATTGGGGTGATTCTTCTTGTGATCTTGAAAATTTATTTAAGCCCCATGATGAATATGAGATTGATTATAATGTTTGCAATAATATTGAAAGTGGGTTTGGAAGAATGTCAACTTTAGATCCCACATATTTGGAGAATTTTCAATCTTATGAAGTTTTTGATAAAAGTGCGTTTGGAAAGGTCATGACTTTAGTTAATGTTAATCCCACTATTTCGGAAGAGTGTCAACTTTACATGCATGTGGATCATGTTGACAGTATTCTGTGATAGTTATTTTGTTGAATTTGCTTATGATCCTACATGTAATTATTACGAGAGAGGAAAACATGGTGGTAGAAATTTTCATGTTACTAAATTACCTCTCGTTATGTTGAGATTGCTATTGTTTCTTTCCTCTTCCTTGCATATGCTAGTTTTTGCTTAAGGCGTTACTCACGGGCTGTAAGTGTGGCTATGGTGGTAGAGCGCAAGGAGGCTGGCAAAGAGCATCCAGTTCAGCGGCCGGTTTATTATGTCAGTGGAGTGCTAATTGAGTCTAAACAATGATATCCACATTGACAGAAGCTTGTTTATGGGGTCTTCATGGCAAGCCGGAAGCTTAAGCATTACTTTCAAGGACATCCAATCACTGTGGTTAGCTCTGCTCCTTTGGGAGACATTATTCAAAATAGAGAAGCTACAAGGCGAGTTGCCAAGTGGGCAATTGAGCTTGGGTCTCATGGGCTGAAGTATGTTCCACGCACTTCAATTAAGTCTCAAGCCCTGGTTGACTTCATCAATGACTGGACAGAGATGCAGATGCCAGAAGAAAAGTTGGACAACACATATTGGACTATTCATTTTGATGGGTCCAGGTAATTGGAGGGCTCGGGGGCTGGAGTTGTAATAACTTCCCCACGAGGTGATAAATTTTGTTATGTGTTACGATTAATGTTTCCGTTCACTAACAACGCAGCAGAGTATGAAGCATTGCTCCATGGTCTTCGAGTGGCAAAGGAGATGAGCTTGAGCCGGGTCAGATGTCTTGGTGATTCCGATCTAGTGGCTCAGCAGGTGTCTGGCAAGTGGGATTCCAAAGACCCTCTCATGGCAGCTTATCGTCGAGAGGTCGATGTTGTTGCAGGATATTTTAAAGTTTATCAGGTGGAACACATTGACCGTCGAAAAAATGAAGCAGCTGATGCTTTGAGCCGGCTGGGGTCTCAACGTAAGCCGGTACCACCCAACACCTTTTTAGATGTTTTGCATAACCCCTCTATCAAGTTGCCCACAGAAGAAGATTTAGCTGTTCCTGACCCGGAGGCGCAGTTGGTGGCGGCTCTTCATGTCATCCCAGACTGGACGGTGCCGTTCTTGGCTTACATGACCCGGGGAGAGTTGCCAGCAGATGAGACCCTAGCTCAACAGATAACTCGGCGGTCTAAGTCCATGACGATTTCGGATGGAGAGTTATTTCATCGCAGTGTTTCCGGAGAGTTTCAACGGTGTGTTTCCCCTGAAGAAGGTCAATAAATCCTTCGTGAGATCCATGAAGGTGATTGTGGTCATCACGCCGGGTCAAAATCTTTAGTGGCCAAGGCGTTTCGTCACGGTTTTTACTGGTTGACGGCTCACGCTGATGCAGAAGATCTGGTCAGTAGATGTGATGGATGTCAGAAATTTGCACGACGAGCGCATGTGCCGGCTCAAGAGCTCCGGATGATTCCAATCACTTGGCCATTTGCAGTTTGGGGGATTGACATGGTGGGACCTTTCAAAAGGTATAAGGATAAGAAGACACATCTCCTGGTGGTTGTTGATAAGTTCACTAAATGGGTTGAGGCGGAGCCTGTGAGTAAGTGTGATGCAGCCACGGCGGTTCAGTTCATGAAGAAAATAATGTTCCGTTTCGGTTTTCCACACAGTATTATCATAGACAATGGCACTAATCTATCCCAAGGAGCTATGGAAGAGTTTTGTCAGCGAGAGCACATCCGGCTTGATGTTTCTTCTGTAGCTCATCCTCAATCCAATGGTCAAGCTGAGAGAGCCAATCAGGAATTTCTGAAAGGGCTAAAGCCCCGGCTTATGGTTCCTTTACAGCGAACGCCGGGTCGTTGGGTAGAGGAGTTGCCTTCAGTGTTATGGAGCATCAATACTACACCCAACAGGTCTACGGGTTACACACCCTTCTTCATGGTTTATGGGGCAGAAGCAGTATTGCCCAGTGACATCCGTCATGACTCGCCCCGTGTGGCGTCTTATGTTGAAGCTAACAATGAAAAAGCCAGACAGGATGCGCTTGACTTGTTGGATGAAGAAAGATACTTAGCAGCAGCATGGTCAGCAATCTATCAACAGGACCTGCGTCGTTATCACAGCCGCCGGGTTAAGACCAGGACTTTTTAGGAAGGCGACTTGGTGCTCCGGCTCATCCAAGATCTTTCAGATGCACACAAGTTATCCCCACCTTGGGAAGGACCCTTTGTGGCCAGTAAAAATTTAAACAACGGGTCTTATTATCTCATTGACGTTCGAGAGCATGCAGACTCACGTAAATCGGAAGAGGAGACCCGCCGGCCGTGGAACATTGCTCAACTTCGGCCATACTATACCTGAGCCACCGGCTCTCTGTACATACGTTCACATTGTATATACGATGATAAGCAATAAAGTAAGACCATCCGTCTCTTTTCTTTTCAAAGATTATGCATCTTTTTTTTCACAAATGACTATTAAGGAGCTGATCATATTTGAATCAAGTTTAACCTTTTCTAATCCGGCTTATGATCGTATTCAAATCTAGCTGTAAATCTCATGGTCGCTTGGGGGCTTCCTGTTCAAACATAGGTCGTATTCGAACCAAAGAGAACATAGCTGTCGTAACCCTCTTGATCGGCTCAAGGCCAAACTCACTTGGGGGCTTCTTGATCGTATCCGAATCATAGCTTAACCCCTTTTTGAGCCGACTTGGATCCTATTCGAATCAGGGTCGTTAAAAACCTCTCAAGGTCATTTGGGGGCTTCCTGTTCAAACATAGGTCGTATTCGAACCAAAGAGAACATAGCTGTCGGTACCCTCTTGATCGGCGCAACGCCAAAGCCACTGGGGGCTATATGGTCGTATTCGAACCTTAGCTTAACCCCTTTGGTCCGGTTTACTGATCGTATTCGAATCAGAAACCCCCAGTCTTTTAATTACAGAGTTAAAATTATGTTTGTTATCTGTTACTTGCCTTTGAGTTTTTGTTGTTTCAATATTACAAATGAGATGGCCTGGTTTTTCTTCGCCGACTCAATTATTGGACAACACAGCCGCCCGGGTTATCCAAGCCGGTGGTCTAAGGATCCGAAGGTACGAGCTACTGAGATATGATGATTATTGAATATTCAAAGAGTATTAACTTTTATACATATTGAATTATCAAATTCATCACCCGGGTTATTTGAACCGGCAATCTAAGAATCAACAAGGACAAGGTTTTCCCTTGTGTTCACAGGAACAGAGTTTAAACATTGCAGAGACAAGCATTAAACGATGCTTAAGACAGCATTAAACATTGGCATCCGGAAGCACAGATTAACATAGAAGTGTTTTTTGCACGATGGCATAAGCAAAAATGCGGTGTTTTAAATAGTTAAGCTATTACACGGCTTTATAAGCCCATGAAGATGATCATTGTCCTTCCCTCACTGGATCACCATCTTGAGTCTGCTGGAAGTTGGATTTGGACCAATCAAAGCCATTCATGGCGACAAATTTAGCTTCGTCATCAATCAGGCCGACCGGGTCGATTTTCGGGGCAAAGGTATCTTCTCTCACAGGTGGGATAAGATCAGCAACTTTGTATGAAGGAGTGGCCATCTTCTTATTTGCACTGTCAAAACCCGGCTGGTATTTGTCCATGTTGGTATCATCTCCAAGGCTAGTTGCCTGAGACCGGACTTCATGGACGCAGGCTATAAAGTCATCTTGATCAAAAGGAGACCCGTCCTCCTTCACAGTAGGATAGCCCCTTGCAACGTCCGCCGGGTCTAGGTCTGGCACCCAAGCTTTGGAGCGGCTTAGGGCAGTCAGTGCACCGGCTCGCGCACAGGAGCGTTTTACCTCTTGGAATCTAGCAGGAAGGATGGATAGCTTCTTCGGGACATCGCTAAGCCGGTTGGATCCTTGATTTACCAGAGAGATAGCGGCCAGAGCCCGTTGTGTACCAATGTACAATTGTTGAACCACGGTGTATACTGCCTTCAGTTTAATCAACGGGTCTTGGCTCAGATTTTTGCTTCGCGGACCTGTATATATTTTTAACAGAGTCAGTTGACGGATCATATTCCGGTTTGACAAAAATTATATTCAAGATCAATTCAGACGGCTTACGAAAAATCGCAGCAACCATCTGAGATACCCGGCCCTTCAAATTGTTCAGCTTTGTTGAAATTTCTTTCAGAGCTGTTTTGGCTGTCTCAGCTCGGCGGGTCAGGAGTGTTTTTTCATTCTCCCAAGTTTTCTCTTTGGCAACAAAGCTGGTCTTCAAAGTCTCCGTTTCAGAAAGGCTCATTTGCAATTTGGAGGTGGAAGATTTGATTTCTGACTCCTGGCTTGCTAGCTGGGTCTTTGCGTCAGTCAATTGGGAGTTCAGTTCAGATAATGCATTCTGTGAAACATTCAGATAAGTCAAGATTTGGTTTTAAATTCCAGTATACATATTCAAAATTCAAAGTCCCAAGTACTTTACGAATAAACCACTTGGCACTTGGGGGCTAATGTATGCCAAATCAAATTTTGTGGCTCTACCAGCATATTAGAAGTCCCAAGTCCTTTACAATGTAACAGCATTTGGCACTTGGGGGCTAATGTACGCAGTTCAGCAAGGTTATCAAAGATAAACTGGAATGTTAAGTATTTTACAGATGGTGTTCAATTCTGAAGTACCGATTCATTTATGATTAAATAAACCGGTCTTTGGGGACTATGGGTGAAGTCTTGTTCTACCAATATCAGGCAAAGATTCAGAAGTAAGGGTATCGGCCTATATTTTAAGTCTACAGGTTATTCTGTTTCTCTCATAATCTACAGACTTGGGAGCTGAAGGAATATTGGTAAACCGGAAACTACATACCTCATACTTCAATTGAAGCTGCTTGACCATCTCAATCTCAGAATCACGACTGGAGTCTACATGACTGAGATAGCCGGATAAGATATCACTGGCGTTAAGACGGTCATAGTTGGCAACATTAATATGAACCTTCCGCCTCTCCAAAGCTTCTTGCTTAGCTATGCACCGTGCCAATATCGTCGGGTTCCCCGGCTCAACATAGCGGCTCCCAGTGATTTGAACGTCTTGAACATGGGGAGACGGTGGGCCGGTTGAGCTTGATGGACCAGCTGCAGAAGGGTTAATAGTGGTATTGACAAGGGATGGCTCTGGAGGATTTGCTTCATGAACAATAGGCGGGTCTTCTGGGGCGACAGTTAATGGACAAGGTGGCCTAGCCGACTCAGATGCCAGTACTGGCGGGTCTTCCACTGGTTTTGTTGCCTTCGCTTTCTTGGACTTAGCCTGACCGCTAAAGAAAAATATTGCAGGATAGTCAGCATTAAGATAACAATTGATCAAACTTGGCAGAAAAGAGGATTTTTAATTACCCAGGAGCAGTCTTGAAAGCCGGAAATTGTGTTTGTGATGAGTCGCCCGAGGAACGAGACACCTCCTGAAAAGGTAAATGAAAGGAGTTAAAGGAAATGCAAGGGGCAGGATTCATTAAAACAAAGGTAAGGACAGTAATAAGTAAACCTCGTTCGGACGTTTCCGAGGGGTCTGTTTAGGGACGACAGCCGGCTCATCTTCAATCTCAACTTCACGACGGCTTTCATGCTGCTGTTTTTTCAAATGAAAGTTGGGATCCAAGTGAGCTAAGGGGTTAGAAAACCTTACTATATGGATCACTCATCGGACTTTGTGTCTTGGTAAGGGCTCCGAGTTGGAGGAAATGATAGTTACCTCTGCTTCCCCGGCTTGACTAGCCCCAGTGTCATCCTGGTAAGGGTCAGTGTCAATAAGATTGTTAAAAAGTTGGCCAAGTGAATCAAGGGCTACCTCCGAGTCAGACGAGTCATCAAGCTTCATTAAATCTTCAATGGTGGTTTTCTTTTTCTTCTTTGTTCTCCGGGTTGATTTCTTGGCGTTCATGGTGGCAAGCTTCGCCTTCTTGGCAGCTTCATGATCGTATTTTGCTTTCCAAAAGTCAGAGTTAGCCTACAAAGACAAAAGGAAGGATCGGTGATAAACAATACGGCTGGACAAAATATAAAGGAAAAAGATCAGAATGCTCTTACTTCTGGTGCCGGGTTAAATTTACAGAAAGGATTTAACCCAACAACACTGCAGTCTTCGTACTTCGCATTCACCAGACCAGTTGACATCGTGACAACATCTTCTTCGGTTAGCTGAACCGGGGTATGACGGAGAGAGTCATCCGGGTCTCCACTATATTCATACATCAACTTGGAACGACGGCTTAATGGAATAATCCGCCATGAGACCCAGCAGCGGGTTAGATCGACTCCGGTCAAACCGTTCCCCAACAAACCATTGATCCTCCTGATAGATGGAATCAGTTTTTTGCGTTCGGCAATAGTAAGTTTATCTGGCAGGGCGAACTTGGTGTCAAGACGACCGGGGCGGTAACCCGGCAGTGGCTTCTCATTGGCGGGTGATACGTCCTGACAGTAAAACCAAGTTTGGTTCCAGTCCTTTGGGTGACTTGGTAAAACTATGAGAGGAAAAACTGCACCCTGCCGGCGTTGAATCGAGATGCCTCCAAGTTCTAAACTGAGGCCATTGGTGCACTCGTTTTGCCGGTTCAGATAGAAGTACTCTCTAAATAGTTCCACATTCGGCTCTTGCTGAAGATATACCTCACAGAGTACTTGGAAGTTACAAATATTGGATACGGAATTGGGTCCAATATCCCAAGGATGGAGTTTGAAGAAGTGAAGAACTTCTCTGAAATTTTTTGAACCGGGCGGTGAGAAGCCCCGGTTCATGTGATCAGTAAAGACGATCACTTCCCCGTCTTTCGGATTAGGTCGTTCTTCTTCCGGGTCAGGAGCACGATAATACATGACGTTTCTTGAAGGCAGAAAGCCAATGAGGAAGAACTCTTTCAGACGCTCCTTAGTTATGGTTGAGGGAACCCAATTGCAGATGGTGGGTGTCTTTGACAGCATGATGAACAAGGGACTGGAAAAGAAAAAGTGTCGGGTCAATTAGAAGTTAAAGGTTGAAATTATAAAACAAGTAACGGCGGCTTAACTAAGGGCTAATGACATATAAGGAAAAGAAAGCCGGAATGGTAAGCCGCCATGACTACAGATTTTTTTCGGGAAGCAGATTCGGCTAACTGTTGGCATAAACAAGTTTCACCAAGCTATCATTATCATTTTGGATCAAAAGGCTGTTTCAAAAAGGAAAATATTCTAGACCTAAAAACCTGGTACAGATGAGTTCATCGACTATAAAGAGGCATCTATACAGGCAAAAGGGATCTACTGATATCAAAAATAAACGCCAAACAGCTACCGCGCGAGTTATATCTCTTCTGTGGATCAAAAGAAGTTGCGGAGAAGATCTACAAGATGATCCATGGAGAACAGGTGAAGAACACTGAAGAACTTGCAAACCTAGAACAGATCTAGGTGCGTGAGAGAGAAGAAAACTTACAAGATGCAGGCCTGCCACAAAGAGTCGCCGCGTTCTCTGGTCGGACTCAGGGTAATGCAGCGGCCAAGCTTGACAACGACGATGAGAGTTGCGGCGGCGGCGGAGCTCGAGCATCGAAGGAGGTTGCGAGAGGAAGAAGATGAGAAAGGAAGGAGAATGGGAAGGACCGGTCGCGTGTCTATTTATAAGGGTAGATGCGAATAGGCGAGCGCGAAAATCAAGGAGACCCAATAATAATTATCCAACTGAACAGACGCCTCGATTCTCGGAAGACATTAAAAAATTAAAGATCCATTATAAGATGACGTCATGAAGGTTTTTTTGTGTTTTCAAAAGATGATGTCACGGCAGGTTACAGAAGTTTTCAGAAGAGGATGGATTCTGACTAAGTATTGAAGATTGACAAAGAACAAAGTTCAAAGTCAACCTGGGCCTAATGTTGGGGATATTACTATCTGTTGAGACCCGCCCAGGAGGGGCCGGGTCAGCTTCAATGGCGGGTTACGCAAGAAGCTCAGTAAACATCCAAGTTTGTAGTTTATTATGTCTTATAGAAGGCCCAAAGGCCTGGGGCCGGCTTGAGGCCCGATATTGTAAGTAAACCGCCACATGTAAGGAAATACTTGTACAGAAAGACATGTAAAGAAAGTCACCGAGCCGGACACGATTATGAGCCGGCCGGGACTTTGTAGGCCACCTGGCGTCAACCTGTGTATATAAGGAGACGACCCGGTGGCGGTTTAGGGCAAGAGACAACTAAGTCGATAACCAAGCCGGCGAGTCGAGCCTCTTGGAAGTCGAAATCTCAGCAATACCAATCACAACTAGATGTAGGCTTTTACCTTCAACGTAAGGGGCCGAACTAGTATAAACCTCTCGTGTCCTTTGTCCCGATTAACCCCTTTAAGCTTCCTAGTTGCGATGGCCCTACGACTAAGTCCTTCCACTAGGACATCTGCCGTGACAATTCCACGACAGTATTTGAGTTTCATTTATCTCTTTTATGCATGATTGCTCATAGCCTCATATTTCTTCTCTGATATTTGGGTTTTGTTTGTCCAACTTGATCTATTTATCTTGCAATGGGAAGAGGTGCTTTGTAGTGAGTTCGATCTTATGGTGCTTGATCCCAGTGACAAAAGGGGAACCGACATGTATGTATCGTTGCTACTAAGGATAAAACGATGGGGTCTATCTCGACATAGATAGATCTTGTCTACATCATGCCATCGTTCTTATTGCATTACTCCGTTTCTCCATGAACTTAATACAGTAGATGCATGCTGGATAGCAGTCGGTGTGTGGAGTAATAGTAGTAGATGCAGGCAAGAGTCGGTCTACTAATCTTGGACGTGATGCTTATGTAATGATCATTGCCTGGATATCGTCATGATTATTTGAAGTTATATCAATTGCCCAACAGTAATTTGTTCACCCAGCGTTTGCTATTTTTCTTGAGAGAAGCCACTAGTGAAACCTACGGCCCCCGGGTCTCTTTCTCACATTATTTACCCTTACGATCTATTTTCCTTTGCGTTTATTTTCAGATCTACTAAACCAAAAAACCCAAAAACACCTTGATGCAATTTATTCTTGTTTATTTTATTTGGCGTTCGATCTATCAATCTACTAGAAATTTACCTCATGTATGTTTGCCTATCTTGAGGCGCCGTACCCCGAAAGGGATTGACAACCCTTTTAACACGCCGGGTTGCGAGAAGTTGTTATTTGTGTGCAGTCTTGTTTACGTTGTGTTGCTTGGTTCTCCTACTGGTTCGATAACCTTGGCTTCACATCTGAGGGAAATACCTACGGCCACTGTGATGCATACTACCTCTTGAGCACTGCGTTGGTTTTCCCTTGAAGAGGAAAGGGTGATGAAGTAAAGCAGAGTAACTATTTCCCTCAGTTTTTGAGAACCAAGGTATCAATCCAGTAGGAGACCACGCGCGAGTCACCTTGTACCTACACAAACAAATAAGAACCTCGCAACCAACGCGATAAAGGGGTTGTCAATCCCTTCACGGCCACTTGCAAGAGTGAGATCTGATAGAGATAAAAATGATAAGATAAATATTTTTGGTATTTTTATGATATGGATTGAAAGTAAATAAAGCAAAGTAAACGGCGCAGAAATAGCTTGTTGACGGAAGATTAATATGATGGAAAATAGGCCCGGGGCCATAGGTTTCACTAGTGGCTTCTCTCAAGATAGCATAAGTATTACGGTGGGTGAACAAATTACTGTCAAGCAATTGATAGAAAAGAGAATAATTATGAGAATATCTAAGCATGATCATGTATATAGGCATCACGTCCAAGACAAGTAGACCGAAACGAAACTGCATTTACAACTATTACTCCACACATCGACCGGTATCCGGCATGCATCTAGAGTATTAAGTTCATAAGAACAGAGTAGCGCCTTAAGCAAGATGACATGATGTAGAGGGATAAACTCATGCAATATGATATAAACCCCATCTTTTTATCCTCCATGGCAACAATACAATACGTGTCATTTCCCTTTCTGTCACTGGGATCGAACACCGCAAGATTGAACCCAAAGCTAAGCACTTCTCCCATTGCAAGAAAGATCAATCTAGTAGGCCAAACCAAACTGATAATTCGAAGAGACTTGCAAAGATAAATCAATCATACATAAAAGAATTCAGAGAAGATTCAAATATTGTTCATAGATAGACTTGATCATAAACCCACAATTCATCGGATCTCGACAAACACACCACAAAAGAAGATTACATCGAATAGATCTCCAAGAGAATCGAGGAGAACTTTGTATTGAGATCCAAAGAGAGAAAAGAAGCCATCTAGCTACTAGCTATGGACCCGAAGGTCTGAAGTAAACTACTCACACGCCATCGGAGAGGCCATGGAGTTGATGTAGAGGCCCTTCGTGATCAATGCCCCCTCCGGCGGAGCTCCAGAAAAGGCCCCAAGATGGGATCTCTTGGGTGCAAAAGGTTGCGGCGGTGGAATTAGGTTTTCTTGGTGCTCCTGGATGTTTGGGGTATGTGGATATATATACGAGGAAGAAGTAGGTCGGTGGAGCAACGAGGGGCCCACGAGGGTGGAGGGCTCACCCCCTGCCTCGTGGCCGCCTCGTTGATTGCTTGATGTCCACTCCAAGTCTCATGGATCATGTTCGTTGGTAAAATCACGTTCCCGAAGGTTTCGTTCCATTTGGACTCTGTTTGATATTCCTTTTCGGCGAAACACTGAAATAGGCAAAAAAACAGCAATTTGGGTTGGGCCTCTGGTTAATAGGTTAGTCCCAAAAATAATATTAAAGTGTAAAAATAAGCCCATTAACATCCAAAATAGATAATATGATAGCATGGAGCAATAAAAATGTATAGATACGTTGGAGACGTATCAGCATCCCCAAGCTTAATTCATGCTCGTCCTCGAGTAGCTAAATGATAAAAACAGAATTTTTGATGTGGAATGCTTCCTAACATATTTTTCAATGTAATTTTTCTTTATTGTGGCATGAATGTTCAGATCTGAAAGATTCAAGATAAAAGTTTAATATTGACATAGAAATAATAATACTTCAAGCATACTAACTAAGCAATCATGTCTTCTTAAAATAACATGACCAAAGAAAGTTATCCCTACACAATCATATAGCGGCTATGCTCTATCTTCAACACACAAAGTATTAAATCATGCACAACCCCGATGACAAGCCAAACAATTGTTTCATACTTTTGATGTTCTCAAACTTTTTCAATCTTCACGCAATATATGAGCGTGGGCCATGGATATAGCACTATGGTGGGATAGAATGGTGGTTGTGGAGGAGACAAAAAGGAGAAGATAATTTCACATCAACTAGGCGTATCAACGGGCTATGGAGATGCCCATTAATAGATATCAATGTGAATGAGTAGGGATTGCCATGCAACAGATGCACTAGAGCTATAAGTGTATGAAAGCTCAACAAAAGAAACTAAGTGGGTACGCATCCAACTTGCTTGCTCATGAAGACCTAGGGCAATTTGAGGAAGCCCATCATTGGAATATACAAGCCAAGTTCTATAATGTAAAATTGCCACTAGTTTATGAAAGTGACAACATAAGAGACTCTCTATCATGAAGATCATGGTGCTACTTTGAAGTACAAATGTGGAAAAAGGATAGTAACATTGTCCCTTCTCTCTTTTTCTCTCATTTCATTTTTTATTTGGGCCTTCTTCATTTTTTGGCCTCTTTTTTTATTTTTTTATTTTTCGTCTGGAGTCTCATCCCGACTTGTGGGGGAATCATAGTCTCCATCATCCTTTCCTCACTGGGACAATGCTCTAATAATGATGATCATCACACTTCTTTTTACTTACAACTCAAGAATTACAACTCAATACTTAGAACAAAATATGACTCTATGTGAATGCCTCCAGCGGTGTACCGGGATATGCAATGAATCAAGAGTGACATGTATGAAAGAATGATGAACGGTGACTTTGCCACAAATACGATGTCAACTACATGATCATGCAAAGCAATATCACAATGATGAAGCGTGTCATAGCAAACGGAACAGTGGAAAGTTGCATGGCAATATATCTCGGAATGGCTATGGAAATGCCATAATAGGTACATATGGTGGCTGTTTTGAGGAAGGTATATGGTGGGTTTATGGTACCAACGAAAGTTGCGCGGTACTAGAGAGGCTAGCAATTGTGGAAGGGTGAGGGTGCGTATAATCCATGGACTCAACATTAGTCATAAAGAACTCACATACTTATTGCAAAAATCTATTAGTTATCGAAACAAAGTACTACATGCATGCTCCTAGGGGGATAGATTGGTAGGAAAAAACCATCGCTCGTCCCCGACCGCCACTCATAAGGAAGGCAATCAATAAATAAATCATCCTCCGACTTCATCACATAACGGTTCCCCATACGTGCATGCTACGGGAATCACAAACTTCAACACAAGTATTTTTCAAATTCACTACCACTCAACTAGCATGACTCTAATATCACCATCTCCATATCTCAAAACAATCATCAAGTATCAAACTTCTCTTAGTATTCAATGCACTTACATGAAAGTTTTTATTATTGCCATGTTGTTCTAAAGGACTCTCAAAATAATATAAGTGAAGCATGATAGATCAATTATTTCTATAAAATAGAACCACCGCCGTGCTCTAAAAGATATAAGTGAAGCACTAGAGAGAAAACTATATAGCTCAAAAGATATAAGTGAAGCACATAGAGTATTCTAATAAATTCCAATTCATGTGTGTCTCTCTCAAAAGGTGTGTACAGCAAGGATGATTGTGGTAAACTAAAAGGCAAAGACTCAAATCATACAAGACGCTCCAAGCAAAACACATATCATGTGGCGAATAAAAATATAGCTCCAAGTAAAGTTACCGATGAACGAAGACAAAAGAGGGGATGCCTTCTGGGGCATCCCCAAGCTTACGCTTTTTGTGTCCTTGTATTTTACCTTGGGGTGCCATGGGAATCCCCAAGCTTAGGACTGGCCACTCCTTGTTCCATGATCCATCAAATCTTTACCCAAAACTTGAAAACTTCACAACACAAAACTTAAATAGAAAATCTCGTGAGCTCCGTTAGCGAAAGAAAACAAAACACCACTTCAAGGTACTGTAATTAACTCATTCTTTATTTATATTGGTGTTAAACCTACTGTAATCCAACTTTTATATGGTTTATAAAATCTTTTACTAGCCATAGATTCATCAAAATAAGCAAACAACACACGAAAAACAGAATCTGTCAAAAACAGAACAGTCTGTAGTAATCTGTAGCTAACACAAACTTCTGGAACCCCAAAAATTCTAAAATAAATTGCTGAACGTGAGGAATTTATCTATTAATCGTCGGCAAAAATAATTAACTAAATAGCACTCTCCAATAAAAATGGCAGCAAATCTCGTGAGCGCTAAAGTTTCTGTTTTTTTACAGCCAGATTAAAAAGACTTTCCCCAAGTCTTCCCAATGGTTCTACTTGGCACAAACACTAATTAAACACAAAAAACACAACCAAAATAGAGGCTAGATAAAATTTTTATTACTAAACAGGAGCAAAAATCAAGGAATAAAAATAAAATTGGGTTGCCTCCCAACAAGCGCTATCGTTTAACGTCCCTAGCTAGGCATAAAAGCGAAGATAGATCTAGGTATTGCCATCTTTGGTAGGCAATCCATAAGTGGCTCTCATAATAGATTTATATGGTAATTTAACTTTATTTCTAGGGAAGTGTTCCATGCCTTTCCTTAACGGAAATTGGAATTTAATATTCCCTTCCTTCATATCAATAATTGCACCAATCATTCTAAGGAAAGGTCTACCAAGAATAATAGGACATGAAGGATTGCAATCTATATCAAGAACAATGAAATCTACGGGCTCATAATTCCTATTTTCAATAATAAGAACATCATTAATCTTTCCCATAGGTTTCTTAATAGTGGAATCCGCAAGGTGCAAGTTTAGAGAACAATCATCAAATTCACGGAAACCTAGCAAATCACACAAAGTTTTTGGAATCATGGAAACACTAGCACCCAAATCACACAAAGAATAGCACTCATGGTATTTAATTTTAATTTTAATAGCAGGTTCCCACTCATGATAAAGTTTTCTAGGGATAGAAACTTCCAACTCAAGTTTTTCTTCATAAGATTGCATCAAAGCATCAATGATATGTTTAGTAAAAGCTTTATTTTGACTATAAGCATGAGGAGAATTTAACACGGATTGCAACAAGGAAATACAATCTATCAAAGAGCAATTATCATAATTAAATTCCTTGAAATCCAAGATAGTGTGTTCGTTGCTATTTAAAGATTTGACCTCTTCAATCCCACTTTTAACAATTTTTGCATCAAGATCTAAAAACTCTGAATCATTGGGACGCCTTCTAACTAAAGTTGACTCATATCCAGTCCCATCATTATCAAGATTCATATTGCAAAACAAATGTTTAATAGGGGACACATCAATCACTTTTAGATCTTCATCCTTATTATCATGAAAACTAGAAGAACACGCTTTCACAAAGCAATCTTTCTTAGCACGGATCCTAGCGGTTCTTTTTTGCACTCATCAATGGAAATTCTCATGGCATTGAGAGACTCATTGATATCATGCTTAGGTGGAATAGATCTAAGTTTCAAAGAATCAACATCAAGAGAAATTCTATCCACGTTCCTAGCCAACTCATCAATCTTAAGCAACTTTTCTTCAATCAAAGCATTGAAACTCTTTTGCGAACTAATAAATTCTTTAATATTAGATTCAAAATCAGAGGGAATCTTATTATAATTTCCATAAGAATTGTTGTAGTAATTACCATAATTATTAGAGGAATTACTAGGAAACGGCCTAGAATTAAAATTACCTCTATACGCGTTATTACCAAAATTGTTCCTACCAACAAAATTCACATCCATAGATTCATTATTATTCTCAATCAAAGTAGACAAAGGCATATCATTATGATCAGTAGGAGCACTCTTATTAGCAAACAATTTCATAAGTTCATCCATCTTTCCACTCAAAACATTAATCTCTTCAATTGCATGCACCTTTTTACTAGTAGATCTTTCAGTGTGCCATTGAGAATAATTAACCATAATATTATCTAGGAGTTTGGTAGCTTCTCCTAAAGTGATTTCCATAAAAGTGCCTCCCGCGGCCGAATCTAAAAGATTTCTAGAAGCAAAGTTCAATCCGGCATAAATTTTTTGTATAATCATCCGAAGATTCAAACCATGAGTAGGGCAATTACGTATCATTAATTTCATCCTCTCCCAAGCTTCTGCAACATGTTCATGATCAAGTTGCTTAAATTCATAATATCGTTTCTAAGAGAGATGATCTTAGAGGGAGGGAAATACTTAGAGATAAAAGCATATTTGCACTTATTCCATGAATCAATACTATTTTTAGGCAAAGACAAAAACCAAGCTTTAGCACGATCTCTAAGCGAAAACGGAAATAGCTTAAGTTTAACAATATCATTATCCACATCTTCCTTCTTTTGCATATCACACAAATCAACAAAGTTGTTTAGATGGGAAGCGGCATCTTCACTAGGAAGGCCAGAAAACGGATCTTTCATGACAAGATTCAGCAAAGCAGTATTAATTTCATAAGATTCAGCATCGGTAAGAGGCGCAATCGAAGTACTAATGAAATCATTATTGTTGGTATTGGCAAAGTCACACAATTTAGTATTATCTTGAGCCATCGTGACAAGCAAGCAATCCAACACCCAAGCAAACAAGAAACGGGCAAAAGAGGCAAATTGGGAAAGAGAAGGGGAACAGAGAAGAGAGGGCGAATAAAACGGCAAGGGTGAAGTGGGGGAGAGGAAAACGAGAGGCAAATGGCAAATAATGTAATGCGAAGGATAAGAGTTGTGATGGGTACTTGATATGTCTTGACTTGGTGTAGATCTCCCCGGCAATGGCGCCAGAAATCCTTCTTGCTACCTCTTGAGCACTGCGTTGGTTTTCCCTTGAAGAGGAAAGGGTGATGCAGTAAAGCAGCGTAAGTATTTCCCTCAGTTTTTGAGAACCAAGGTATCAATCCAGTAGGAGACCACGCGCGAGTCACCTCGTACCTACACAAAAAAATAAGAACCTCGCAACCAACGCGATAAAGGGGTTGTCAATCCCTTCACGGCCACTTGCAAGAGTGAGATCTGATACAGATAATAATGATAAGATAAATATTTTTGGTATTTTTGTGATATAGATTGAAAGTAAATAAAGCAAAGTAAACGGCGCAGAAATAGCTTGTTGACGGAAGATTAATATGATGGAAAATAGACCCGGGGCCATAGGTTTCACTAATGGCTTCTCTCAAGATAGTATAAGTATTACGGTGGGTGAACAAATTATTGTCAAGAAATTGATAGAAAAGCGAATAATTATGAGAATATCTAGGCATGATCATGTATATAGGCATCACGTCCGAGATAAGTAGACCGAAATGATTCCGCATCTACTACTATTACTCCACACATCGACCGGTATCCGGCATGCATCTAGAATATTAAGTTCATAAGAACAAAGTAACGCCTTCAGCAAGATGACATGATGTAGAGGGATAAACTCATGCAATATGATATAAACCCCATATTTTTATCCTCGATGGCAACAATACAATACATGTCGTTTCCCTTTCTGTCACTGGGATCAAGCACCGCAAGATTGAACCCAAAGCTAAGCACTTCTCCCATTGCAAGAAAGATCAATCTAGTAGGCCAAACCAAACTGATAACTCGAAGAGACTTGCAAAGATAAACCAATCATACATAAAAGAGTTAAGAGAAGAATCAAATATTGTTCATAGATAGACTTGATCATAAACCCACAATTCACCGGATCACGACAAACACACCGCAAAAGAATATTACATCGAATAGATCTCCAAGAAAATTGAGGAGAACTTTGTATTGAGATCCAAAGAGAGAGAAGAAGCCATCTAGCTACTAGCTATGGACCTGAAGGTCTGAAGTAAACTACTCACACATCATCGGAGAGGCCATGGAGTTGATGTAGAGGCCCTCCGTGCTCAATGCCCCCTCTGGCGGAGCTCCGGAAAAGGCCCCAAGATGGGATCTCTTGGGTACAGAAGTGTAGCAACCCGACCTCAAACGGTCAAGTCTCTTGGGTACAGAACTGTCATCCCTGGATCGGTAATGCTGACACACACAGTACTCGAAGGATTTATAACAGAGTAGCAATCACACACTTATTACATCGGATGTCTCAAAAGAGAACTTATTACAATAAATATGGCTTAAGGCCATCTAATACGATAACAGTGGAAGGCTTGGAAGATAAAGTGAGTCCATCAACTCCAACGGCATAGCTGAGCTGCATGGCAACGACCTAACAAACCTTACTCCTCGTTTGAAAAGTCCGCAACATAATACGTTGCAGCCCGAAAATGGGTCAGCACGTGGAATATGCTGGCAAAGTAACACAGTAGAGCAAGAACAGAATAATGCTATCACTACATGCATATTTGGCTGGTGGAAAGCTCTATGGTTACAGTTTTGCGAAAAGCCAATTTTTTCCTACAACAAAGGACTAGATTTTAAATTTACTATCATGGTAGTTGAAACATCATTGAGAAGGTTCCTCCAACTCAATCCCAATTAAAGTGATTAACAACCCATCAATGTTAATTAAGAGAGATGAGATACTTAAGATACTTCAAGTACTAGATACTCAAGATTGTCCATAACCGGGGACATGGCTAACCATCATTAGTTTATACACTCTGCAGAGGTTTGCCCACTTTTCCCCACAAGACTCGATCGCCTCCGTTAGTTTTCTCGCACTGCATGATGTTTGAGAAACGGATGACCGAGACATAGTCTTTCAGAAACATTAACTCTCTACTCCGTGTAGACCATACCAAACCTACAAACCCACTACATGCTAATCTACCTCTTCAAGAGCTTCCCATAACTTACTCAACTATGCTAGAGCCCATAATAGCTTGTGGCTGCACACGGAAGTTTCTAGCATGAATAATCTCAGCTCCCTTTGAGCCTGGGTGGCGGTCCATAGGAAGATCACACGGGTACCCCGGGATTTCCAAAAATACAGGCAACACTGGGTACTCCAGGTGCCTCAATCCACCCAGATGTAAATTTAAGTTGCCACCTTAAGTTGAACCATTAATTAACAATCTCACATCTGTCATGGATTTCACTCACCCAAACCACATCTACGAGCATAGCATAGCAATATAAGCAAAGCGTAGAAGTACCTCCCAGGGGTTAAATGTAACAGGGTAATAGGTTCTACCTCATCAACTACTTCCCAACCCACAAGTTAATGTCATCCTAATCATGCAATGTTTGAGGATTGGAACTAATGCATAAAAACTGGGTGATAAAAGGGTATGATCAAAGTGTTACTTGCCTTGCTGACGATCCGCGTAACCTAGAGACTCCAAATAATACGCTTCGCACTCCGGGAATTCTGTCACAAACAAACAATAGCATACATAAGCAACTAACAAATATGCACAGGTAAAACTCAAATAAGAAGATCTAACCGGAAAGTTCAAATTAAGAACTCCGATTTGCAAAAAGAATCAAATCGAACTGAGCAACGAAACTCAAACGACAAAAGAAACAAGATCTGTTTACTAATCTGGACCTAGGTCAAATTTTACAGTACCAAAAACTTGTGCAAGTTGGTTAAGCGGAAAGAGGGTCTCGAGACGAAGATCTAGGCGCTTGAATAGCCTGATTCCGACTAATGAGCGAAAAGAAAAACTAAAATGAAAATTGCATCAGAAATCGCGATCAGAAATAATCACGGATTAATCCGATAAAAGAAAACTAACGAACAGGCTAACGAACGAGCGTTCGTTATCTGTAACTAACGGGCGAAACGAACGTCCGCTAAAAAGAAAAATAGGAAAGAAAAACCGGCGAACCGAAAAAACGACTAGGGTTTTCTACCGAAAACCGAACCGGTTTTCTAAAAAAACCGAACGGCGCTAACCTCCGGCGAGGTCCAGCACAGTGGGGCTCCGGCGAGGGGCGGCGTGGCGCGGGGTGGTGGCGGCGGCTCGCGGCGAGGGCAGCGCGGCAAGGCGGCGGCGACGCGGGGGCTCGGCAACGGCGCCGGGCGGCGCGACGGCTTTGGCGGCGGGGCGGCTCGCGGCGGGGTGGGGCTCCAGGGCGGCGGGGTGGCTGCGGCTTTAAAGGGGGGGCGGGGTGGTGCCTTGGGGGAGGGGGCACGACAGGGACGAGGAGTCCGAGCCAGACTCCTGTCGGCGGCGGCGGCGCGGCAGTCACCTGCCAAGAGACGGCGGCGCGGGGCGAGGTGGGCCGGCGGCTGGGCTTCGGCCCAATCGGCCTAGGCGCTCTTTAAAAAAAACAATTCCGCCGAAACTGAGAAAAATCCTAGGAAATAAAATAAAATTCTAAAAATGCCAAAACAAATTTTCACCGTCTAAATAAAATATTTAGAACAAGATGAACATTTTCTTGGCCCTAAAATGCAATTTTGAAAAACGTGCAATTTTTCTAATTGCAAATAAATTCCGAATAAAATCAAATAAATGATTTTAATATTTTCCTCCAATATTTCAATTATTTTGGAGAAGTCATATTATCTCCTCTCGTATATTTTAATCATGAAATATTTTCGGAGAGAAAAATAATTAAAACCAAAATCCTTGTTTCATTATTTGATAAAAATCAAATAAGGAAATCGGGAAATCCCCAACTCTCTCCATGGGTCCTTGAGTTGCTTAGGATTTTCGAGGATTGCGGAACGAAAATGCAATAAAATATGATATGCCTGAATGACCTATGTATAACATTCCAAATTGAAAATTTGGGATGTTACAAACCTACCCCCCTTAAGATGAATCTTGCCCTCGAGATTCGGGTTGGCTAGAAAATAGGTGTGGGTGGTCCTTGTGGAGATCATCCTCTCGTTCCCAGGTGGCTTCATCCTTGGTATGGTGGCTCCACTGAACCTTGCAAAACTTGATGACCTTGCTGCGGGTGACTCGACTGACAAACTCTAAAATCTTGACTGGCTTCTCCTCATAAGTCAAATCACTGTCCAACTGAATCGCCTCCAAGGGTACTGTATCTCTTAACGGTATATCGGCCATCTCAGCATGACACTTCTTTAACTGCGAAACGTGGAACACGTCATGAACTCCTGACAGTCCTTCAGGTAACTCCAACTTGTAGGAAACTTCTCCCATCCATTCCAAAACACGATACGGTCCTACAAATCTCGGAGCTAACTTTCCTTTAACTCCAAAATGTTTCACTCCTCGCAAGGGTGATACTCGCAGATATGCTCTGTCTCTAATTTCATAGGTTACTTCCTTGCGTTTCGAATCTGCATAACTCTTCTGTCTGAACTGAGCTATCTTCAGTCTATCCCGAATCAGTTTAACCTTCTCTTCAGACTCCTTGATTAAGTCTGGTCCAAACAACTGTCGATCTCCAACTTCATCCCACATCAACGGTGTTCTGCACCTTCATCCTTATAGGGCTTCGAACGGTGCCATCTTCAAACTGGCTTGGTAGCTATTGTTGTATGAGAACTCTACATAAGGCAAATTCTCATCCCAACTAGATCCATAATCTAGCGCACAGGCTCTCAACATGTCCTCCAGAATCTGATTGACTCTCTCGGTCTGTCCATCCGTCTGCAGGTGAAATGTTGTACTGAACTCCAATCTTGTACCCAAATTCTGATGTAACTGATGCCAAAACTTTGAGGTAAACTGTGTTCCTCTGTCTGATACGATGGTCCTCGAGACTCCATGTAGACATACGATCCTGGACATATATATCTTGGCCAACTTCGCACTTGTATAAGTGGTTTTCACCGGGATAAAGTGAGCAACTTTGGTCAAGCGATCAACTACTACCCATATGGAATCATATCCTGATTTGGTCCTGGGCAATCCGGTGATAAAGTCCATGCCAAGTTTATCCCGCTTCCATTCGGGTATCGGCATAGGTTGTAACAATCCTGCTGGCTTTTGATGCTATGCCTTCACTCTGACATACATCACATACGGCTACATACTTGGCGATATCCTCCTTCATACCAGTCCACCAGAAACGTTCCTTCAAATCCAAATACATCTTGGTGTTTCCGGGGTTTATCGAGTATGGTGAGTCATGAGCCTCCTAAAGTATTAACTTCCTGATCTCTGTGTTATTGGGGACGTATATCCGGTCCTCAAACTATAAGGTATCGTGCTCATCCTCACGAAAACCTTTGTCCTTTCCTTTGCTCATCTTCTCCTTTATCTCGGCAATCTCTTTGTCATCCTTCTGAGCTTCTCGAATCTTTCCCAACAATGTAGACTGTACCTCCATTGTTGCAACAAAACCTCTAGGAACAATCTCTAATCGAAGTTCCATGATATCCTCTGCTAACTCCTTTGGCACTCCCTTACTTGCAAGGATATTAGCATAACTGTTCCGGCTCAAAGCGTCGGCTACGACATTGGCCTTTCCTGGATGATAGTGCAGCTTCATGTCATAATCCTTTATAAGCTCCAACCATCTCCTCTGCCTAAGGTTCAGTTCCTTCTGTGTGAAGATGTACTTCAAACTCTTATGATCCGTGTACACATCACAACGGTTTCCAATAAGGTAATGTCTCCAAGTCTTCAATGCATGCACTACAGCTGCTGACTCCAAATCATGCATGGCATAATTCAACTCGTGAGGTTTTAGTTGTCGCGAGGCATACGAAACAACTCTTCTATCCTGCATAAGTACACATCCAAGTCCCAAGCGAGAGGCGTCGCAATAAACTTGGAAGTCCTTATCACTACAAAAAAAAGACACATCCGTGACATTTTGGGCCGAACGAATAAAAAATTCTGTCATACATATGACACTTCTATGACGATAATTATGACAAAACCCGGTATCATCATAGATGTGGTGGGATCCTACTTCTATGACAAAACATCATGACAGAAAATGGGCTTTTCGTCCTGGGCGGGCCGGAGATGCAGCTGCATGACATTCTTGGGGCCGTCCATGACGAAAAAAACCATGGTAGAAGCGAGGGGGAGGAAAATTTCGGGGAGTTCCCGGTTACGGTGGGAGGTCGGGGGCCGAGCGATGCGCGTTTCTCTCATACACGTACGCGCTTGTGTGCGAGGCGTTGGCTCTAACTGAACCCGAGCGAGGCATTGGGCTCTAACTGAACCCGAGCGATTGCACTGCAGGCTACGCGTTACTGAACCCGAGCGATCGATCTATGGCTGTTAACTGAACCTGATCGAGCGATTCCTTGGCTACTGCTGCTAACTAAAGCCGATCGATGGGTTGAACAGTGAGCGTTGCGGGGGGGTTGGATGAACAGTGAGTGGTGGCGTTGCCTCTAGATGAACAGGACCCCGTGGTGTGGTGGAGGGCTGGATGAACAGTAGACGGTGGAGGGGTGCCCGTGGAGGGGTGGATGAACAGGACCCTGTGGTGTGGAGGGCAGGATGAACAGTAGACGGTGGAGGGGTGCCCGTGGAGGGGTGGTTGAACAGGACCCCGTGGTGTGGAGGGCTGGATGAACAGTAGACGGTGGAGGGGTGGTTGAACAGTAGCCGGTGGAGTAGTGCACGGTGGAGGCTGGATGAACAAGAGCCCGTGGAGGCTGGAGGAGGTCGACGGTGGATGAACAGTAGCTCGTGGAGGCTAGAGGGGGTCGACGGTGGAGATGAATAGTATCCCGTGGAGTCCCGTTTTGCGGTACGCCACACCCCTCCCGATGAACAGGACCCCCGTTTCGACCGTAGCGCTCCAACACAAGTCCGTTTCCTCCGTTTTGTGGTACGCCACACCCCTCCCGATCAACAGGACCCCCGTTTCAACCGTAGGAGGTCCGTTTCCTCCGTTTTGCGGTACGCCACACCCCTCCCGATCAACAGGACCCCCGTTTCGACCGTAGGAGGTCCGTTTCCTCTGTTTTGCGGTACGCCACACCCCTCCCGATCAACAGGACCCCCGTTTCAACTGTAGGAGGTCCGTTTCCTCCGTTGTGCGGTACGCCAGGCCTCGTTTCCGTCGCCTCTTCCGTCCAAGACCTCCCAATGAACACGACCACGCATTCCGTTCCGACCCATGAACACGACGACGATGTTGTTTCTCCGTTCCAACCCAGCCATGTACATGAGCCCTCGCCGTACATATGCGCGAGTAGGCATTTGAGACCCCGCCCGTATGTACACATACGTGGCCGTATTTTCTTTTTGCACCCTGGCCGCTGTATGTACGTGTACATGCTACGTGTGCGCCTCTACATCGACCAGTATGTACGTACACGTTCGCGACCAGAATGTCAATGCTACATACGCTTCGACCAGGTGGGTCCCGACTGTCAGGCACTTCCTTGCTTGCGAAGATGTAGCTGGTGCGTCCCAGCAGTCAGGGGACGAATCGTTTTTTTTTGCCCGGACGCACTTCCTTGCATGCGAAGATGTAGCTGGTGGGTCCCAGTAGTCGGGGGGCTGGTGGGTCCCAGCAATCAGGGGGGCGAATCGATTTGGTTTTCTTTTGCCCGGACGCACTTCCTTGCGTGCGAAGATGTAGCTGGTGGGTCCCAGCAGTCAGGGGGCGAATCATTTTTTTTGCCCGGACGCACTTCCTTGCGTGCGAAGTAGCTGGTGGGTCCCAGTAGTTAGGGGGAAACATTTTTTTCACGAAATACGGTGGCCCGTCCGGTGGGTCCCTGCTGTCAGGTGGAGGAATCATTATTTTCCGCGTAATAAGGAGGCACTTCCTTGCTGCCGCCGTGGACCCAGCTGTCAGCCTCTCCACGTACAGTCCACGTCCGATGGAAGTCGTTTCTTGACCACGTTGACCACGCCGCGCCGAGAGCACCAGGGCGGTGGACGACGGCGAGGCCTAGGAAGGGGACGACACGGAGGCGGGGAAGAATGGGCAATTGTTTCCCACGCGGAGGGGAGTACGACTGTACGAGGGTTTACTGGTTTGTCTGCCGTCGCCGGAGAATAACAGCAGGTGTGGGTGAGTAGAGGGATGGCTAGGCCAGCGATGGGAGTACGGTCGGGCGATGAGGCCTGCGCGGCAGCACAGCCGGCTGCACGGAGGAGTGAGCAGGCAGTCCCGCCGGCGCTTGTTTGAGCGGCTGGAGCAGAAAGAGCAGAGATTGAAGAAGCACGACGGCCGTTGGATGGACATCCAACAGTCAGTGCTTGTGCGTCAACAATTTTTTTAGGAAAGCCTCAAATCTGTGGAAAACAGCATACAACCCATCTGCCATTATTTCTAATAATTTACAGCCCATTTGCTAATTCTTAAGGTTTCCTTTGGAGCCCATATTCTTTTTGTTAGCATTACAGCCCATATTGTGGCAACGGTTAAAAAATTATACGAAATTTTGCATATTTCGGTGCGGTCCGAACTGTTTTTAATCCCGAAAAAATAAATGTATATCAATATAAAATCCAAAAAATTCTCCACGCATAAAAATTAATGTCATTTAAAATCTTGAAATGAAAAAAATGATATTTGAAACTAATTGCCGGTTTGATGTGTTTCAAAAATGTACAACCTATTTCTCATTACTGATGGGCCATTTTCTCGGCCAGCCGAATGAAAGCTCTCCTCGTCTTGAAAGATTTGCAGCCCAACGGGCCTAACAAAGCGACTTACTTGGCAAATCACAAAAAAACTGGGATGTGGCCATGGACCCAGCTGTCAGCCTCTCCACGTACAGTACTCTTCCGATGGAAGTCGTTCCTTGACCACGCCGCACGGAGAGCACCACGGCAGTGGACGACGGCGAGGCCTAGGAAGGGGACGACGCGGCAGTGGAAGCCCGCACGGAGAGGACTACGAGGGTTCACTGGTTCGGCTGCGGTGTGAGGCTGCCGTCGCCGCAGGGCCTGGCCGGCGGTGGGAATAGTAGGAGGCGGTGAGGCCTCTGCGGCAGCACAGCCGGCCACGGGAGGCAGGAGCATGCGGCACGACCAGCGCTGCTTTGGGCGGCTGGAGCAAGAAGACCAGAGGTTGAAGAAGCACTACGGCCGTTGGATGGACATCATACGGTCACTGGAGCTAGAATCGTTCATATTGACTAAGTTGACAAACCCTTCGTCCCCGTCAACTTAGTAGGCCCACAAGTCAGCCTCCCAGCAAGGTGGGTCCCAGCTAGCCGGGGGAGTATTCATTTTTTTGTGCGTAATAAGGAGGCACTTCCGGTGGGTCCGAGCTGACAGCGGGGGGAATTTTTTTTCGCGAAATACGGTGGCCCGTCCGGTGGGTCCCAGCAGTCAGGGGGAAACGATTTTTTTCGCAAACTAATGGTGGCCCGTCCGGTGGGTCCCCGCAGTCAGGTGGAGGAATAATTATTTTCCGTGTAATAAGGAGGCACTTCCTTGCGGCTGCCATGGACTCGGCTGTCAGCCTCTCCACGTACAGTACTCTTTCGATGGAAGTCGGTCGTTGACCACATTGACCACACCGCGCCGAGAGCAGCACGGCGGTGGACGGCGGCGAGGCCTGGGAAGGGGACGACGCGGAGCCGTGCAAGACGCGGCAGTGGATGCCCACGCGGAGAGGAGTACGAGCGTTCACTGGTTCGGCTGCGGTGTGAGGCTGCCATCGCCGCAGAATAATAGGGTGTGTGTGTGAGTGGAGGGATGGCCTGGCCAGTGGTGGGAGTAGTATGGGGGCGGTGAGGCCTCCGCGGTAGCACAGCCGGCCACGGGAGGCAGGAGCAGGCGGCACGACCGGCGCTGCTTTGGGCGGCTGGAGCAAGAAGACCAGAGGTTGAAGAAGCACTATGGCCATTGGATGGACATCATACGGTCACTGGAGTATTGACTAAGTTGACAAAGCTCTCCGTCCCTGTCAACTTAGTAAGCCCACAAGTCAGCCCAACAATATGGTGGGTCCCAGCTAGCAGGGGGTATTCATTTTTTTGGGCGTAACAAGGAGGAACTTCCTTGTGTGCGAAGATATAGCTGGTGGGTCCGACCTGTCAGTGGGGGGAACATTTTTTTCATGAAATACAGAGGCCCTTCCTGCAGGTCCTAGCTGTCAGGTGGAGGAATCATTATTTTGCGCGTAATAAGGAGGCATTTCCTTGAGTGCGGCCGTGGACCCAGCTGTCAGCCTGACACTAAGTTTGAAAAGTCCAAAGAGCGCAGACTAGCCACGGAGCTTGGATACGGTTTCCCGATCGGAGATCCATGGATCACAGAAAAATATCTCCCCATGGCCTTTCGCCTCTGAAAGCGTCCTTCCTTCTCAATGCCCGGGCATCCATCCAATGCATGATTTTCGATAGCGTCGAACATGAGCGGACACCCACACAATCTCGATTTGACACAGCAACACTTTCCACCTCTCTTCCTTCCCTTGGATCAGATAGGAAATCCTCACTTTTCCAAGACAGAAGAGAAGCAAGCAACGGATTGAGCACCTAGCGCGAAAGCCGTTGCGCGTTAGCGCATCCGTTTTCTTGCTTGATTTTTATACGATTTTTTGAGCAACTAGCGCGAAAGCCGTTGCGCGTTAGCGCATCCGTTTTCTTGCTTGATTTTTATACGATTTTCTGAAGTGATCTGTCCAACTAAGTAGAAAAGGACACTAGAGTGTGGCTACACGTGGTATAGGGCTGCTCGTCCCGCCTGGTGTTGAGGGAGCTAAAGTGGAACTCTCACATACATGTTCCTTAAGTTTTTAGCTCGCTAAATGATACAGTCCTCGCTGATGGATCGGCAAGTACTCCACGGTCAGCGTCTATCAGCTAACGTTATGGGCCGTTAGTGGTGGTTCATTGCCTATAGTGTTGTAATCCGGAATCCAAGTTTTGTGATAACCGTGTAGTTTACTTTCAGTGTTGTTTATTGTTCACAGCTGGATTGAGCTCAGTTGAGAGTGTCATGCTCCACGTACAGTCCACTTCCGATGGATGTCGTTCATTGACCATGTTGACCAGGCCGCGCCGAGAGCACCAGGGCGGTGGACGACGGCGAGGCCTAGGAAGGGAACGACACGAAGCCAGGGAATACTCGACAGTTGTTTCCCACGCGGAGGGGAGTACGATTGTACGAGGGTTTACTGGTTCGTCTGCCGTCGCCGGAGAATAACAGCAGGTGTGGGTGAGTAGAGGGATGGCTAGGACAGCGACGGGAGTATGGTCGGGCGGTGAGTCCTGCGCGGCAGCACAGCTGGCCGCGCGGAGGAGGGAGCAGGCAGTCCCGCCGGCGCTTGTTTGAGCGGCTTGAGCATGAAGAGCAGAGATTGAAGAAGCACGACAGCCGTTGGATGGACATTCAACAGTCACTGCTCTCGTGTGTTGACTAAGTTTACAGGGCGTTGCATGTGCGTCAACCTTTTTTTTATGAAAGCATACGCGTCAACCTGTAGTAGGCGCACAAGTCAGCCTCAAATCTGTGGAAAACAGCATACATCCCATCTGCCATTATTTCTAATAATGTACAGCCCATTTGCTAATTCTTAAGAATTTTTTTGGGGCCCATCTTCTTTTTGTTAGCATCACACCCCATATTGTGGCCACGGTTAAAAAGTATACGAAATTTTGCATATTTCGGTGCGGTCAACTGTTTTTAATCCAGAAATATCAATTCACATTCAAACTATTTTGTAAAATAATTTATATAAATATAAAATCCAAATAATTGTCCACACATAAAAATCTATGGAATTTAAGATCTTGTAATGAAAAAAATTGAAACTAATTCCCGGTTTGATGTGTTTTAAAAATGTACAGCCCATTTCTGGGCAAACCGAATGAAACTCTCCTCGTCTTGAAAGATTTGCATCACAGCAGGGCCGATAAAGCAAGTAGGCCTTGTTTGGGTATTTCTTTAAAAAATAGAACTAGGCTAGCCATTTTCAGCAAGAAAAAAACACAACTGGGCTCATGATGTGGTAAACATAAATAAAACCCTGGCTAGACGGGCCACAGCCCCCGCACAGCCCCGTTGTTACCCTGATCCGTCGCTAAAACTAGTATAAATAACAACTGCTTGTTCCTCAAAAAAACTGCGCGACTTGCTGGGTCCCTGGTGTCAACCGCTCGTAGTGTAATTCTCTCGTTTATTTACTATGTTGACAATGGCGTGAGCCCCAGATGTCCAGCCTTTCCTATGAAAATTTAGAGCCCATTTGATGTGCTAGTTCGAAATAAGTTTGTGGGTGCTGATGGGGGCTAATCACTTGGCTTCTGTAATGCACAGTGAGCTCAAGCAGCCGGCGAGAGTGATGTTATTTTCCTTGGTTTGGATTTGTTACAATATTTCACTCTAAATTAAATGAATGGCAAGCCATTTTCCTTGTTTCAAAGAAAATATGATAGTCACAGCCGAGTTGAAAAGGGCAGGAACATCTAACTCCAGCTTGCAAACTGTACAAAAGCACGAGGGTTAATTGTTCATCGGGTTTACAAAAAAACCAGATTGAAAAGGGCAACAACATCTAACTCCAGCACTGTTTTCGGCAGTCACAGTCAAATGCATTGGTCAGGTCCATAGAATGAACATCCTGGGTCGTAAAATTTACTGGATTATGACCACAATATGTTGTAAATAGAAGCCCGGCACGTTCAGAAGCTCTTTTGCCCACCTGAAACTCCTTTTTTGCTCTTCGACATACCCATCTGTCAAAACCATGCTGCTAATAAACTTAAGCCTGATGGACAATAGTAACCTCGCATTCAGCAGGAAGAATGTGACAAATCTTGTGTTTGCACAGTTGGCTACATATCGTTCTAGTGCTATTGTCTTCAATCGAATCTCATGAGAAGCGAGAAAATCCCGATGCTTACGAATCCACCGATTGGTTATAACTTTCTTACCCCGTCCTATTGCCTAAATAGACATGAAGATTGAAAACAGTTAAAGTCTAAAAGAAGAGTGTCGAAAGAGCAACAGCTGAACGGTTAATTCTAGTACACTATATGCGGGCTTCCAATGTGCGTGAAATTATCACCTTTATATACAACTTCTCCAGACATGGAAAGCATTGCAGCAAGCCAATAATCTTGTTCAGATTAAAACTATTCATTTGGATATATAAGATCTTGATAGAATCCAGCACCATTGATAGGCCATCCATGGAGAAACTCTTCATTGAGCATAGAACATAATATTAGTACAAAATGTGTACTCCAAGATGATATATAAATTATGCGCAGAAATTTAAAATGCAGCTTATGGTTACAAGCGTAGATGATAATATAAAGTACCTGAAGAACTATGGAGCCAAACACCATATTGAAATGAGCACAGAGATCATGTATTACACCCAAGGTCTCCAGTTTAGGCGCAGAGAGGATGGTTATTTACAACGATGAATAACTAGAATCAAGGATCAACCTTTGAAGTGAAGGGGCATCTTGGATGATGAGCTGCCTTCTGTCAAAAGAAATCCAATTCTTACAAGGTTAGGCTACTTTATTTGGAGACAACTGATTCTAATTGTGAAAACAAGCACCAAGCACTCCAGCGCAGGGCAACTGGAGTGGATGATGCTGTGCAATGAGGCCTCCGATATACGAACCCGCACAAGTGAAAGTTTCTTGAGAAATGGGAGTCGAAGGTTTAGTACCAGATTGTCTGGTAGGTAGCACTGCGCAAAGGTGGCGGTGTGGAGAGAGGACGAAAACCCCGAGATGGACATCGGTGCTGAGGGAACAAGTTCATGGCGTTCGGTATGTGGTATGTGATTTCCAGGGGAATAGTAGAACTCAAGCAGCTGTAGTTCTATGAAATCAGGGGATTCCAGCCAGGCGTCCACCGTGCAGGGCATGGTATGCTTGCTCTGGTAGCATGACAGGATGCAGAGGCTTTGAACGGAGCCCTGGTGGGAGGAGATGATGGCTCTGGGGATTTTAAAATCATTGAAGAGAGATAGCTGACGACAGTCGAGATTAAGGGGAACGGCGCGCCATAGAGGGCGCCACCGAATTGAGAGGATTTGGGTGCGACAGCAATCCTTGGTGCGGAGAAGCGAGATGATCTCCCCAAGGATGGCGTCCGGGAGATCGCTGATGCGGTCCACCTGAGATTCTACGGGTTCCTGGGATCCGATGGGGGCAGGGTCGCCGCTTCTCCCCGCGCTGCCGGGTGCGGGATCTACAGCAGGCGTCGCCGCTGGCAGGAGCCTCATCTTCTTGGCGCTGGGGTTAGCCGACTCCATTTTCCTCGAGGGCGTCGCGTCGCGCTCACGGATTTGAGCAGAGTAACGAATGACGAGCCTAGTTGTAGTGCGAGCGAAGAAGAAGGGGAGCTGGGGGTTTTCTGTAGGAGTGAGGAAGAAGGGGAGCTGGGGTTTTCTGTAGGAGCGAGGAGGAAGAAGAGCACCCAGGTTTTTGGGAGGGCGGTGTGCTGGGTGTGGGTAGCGCATCTCATTCGGTAAATATATGGGCTTTTGAATTGATTTTACTATTTACTAGTGTGGATGGGCTGTTTTGTCTTGGGACTCGAGAAACAATTACTACTAGTACAATGGAGACACTCTACAGCTACCCAGAAAAACAATTACTACTAGTACAGTGGAGACACTCTACCGCTTCTGGCTCCTCCTAGGTCATTGAAACGTCTCCCTCTACTGAATGCCGTTATACTTTTGTTCATCGACATAGGGGCCATGCAACGCGAGGGCCCAAATGCCATCCACCAAATTAGAAGGCAGTATGCAGGCAGAGAGTCACCCCGGTCGTAGCGCGGCAGTAACAAGCCGTTGTATCACAAAACCCCACCTCCCCGCAGTCTAAGTTTGACGGACGAAGAGACCATCATTTCACTCTTCGCTGAATCCCCTTCTCCCTCGCCGTCTTCAAGAAAGGCAACACTTGCATCTGCCACTGTTCTTCTCTCCGAACAAAGGGAAGGTAAGCGGATCCGTGATGTTGGTATATTTTCATTCAGAGGAAAAAAAAAAGAACTTTTGCAAAGCACTAACCGATCCTCACTCTCTTTTTTGTTTCATTGTCATTGCGATTGTGTTTTCCTTTCAGTGGTCTCCTAGTATTCGTCAGTTTCATGATGGACCAAGGAGAACCAGGCAAAGATCTTCTGATATTGGAGCAGACGCGGGAGGCTGATCCCCACGAGACAGAGAGCTCCAAGAAGATGGAGGCAACCACCGAGGCGACCCCAGATACTGAGATGGTCAACGCCCCGTTTGAGGTTACAGCCCCCGTGGCACTGCAGGAGCAGTTTTCCCCCTTCGAGGATGTGCCCCCCCCCTCGCTGAGCTGCCCAAGGTGATTTCCTTCTTTGCCGATCTCGATTGTGGTTTTTCATCTAAGTATGTGGTGATTTTTTTTAGAAAAGGAAGTATGTGGTGATTAATAATGCAAAATTTTATTAGCTTCGATGCCATGGTATACGTAGTGGTTTAAATAACTTGTGTTTCTTATACTGAAAAGTAATTCAGAATTTGTTTCTGTTTCAATTAGAGCCCTGATGCAGACAAGGATTGTGTGGTTGTACATGTCACTCGCTATGAGGTGGACGACCTGAATATACGCACTGGGAAAACAGAGTTCTTAGGCTGTTGGATCCTGGAAGCCATTTGCGGTTATACCAATGAAGAGTTGTATTCCAGCCTCACTATTGTCAGGCGTGTTGTCCAGGGTGTACTGAAGCACAAGAAGTTCAAAGCTACTCCTTCGTTTGTGAGGAATACTGTTCTTGTCAAGCTTACGCAGGAAGATGACGTGGCATGCCTCCACAAACAAGTTTATCAGTGGCAAGGCCACAAGGTTGTCTTCATGAAGGTTCACAAGATTGAGCTGATGCGGGACGTCCTCGATGATGTTCATGGCAAGGTTTGTCTTGTGTCCATCCCAAATTAGATCGAGGCATGAAATAGTTGCCCCAGCTAGTGTTTAATAGTAGTTTGGATTGTGTCTAATTATCCGAACCTTGCCTGTTATCGACCCCTCTGGGGCTAGTACTCTGTTTGAATCCATCTATGGGAACTGCTGCTACTTTTGTGTGCCCATGAATCATGTGAGAACCATCGTAATTGTTGCCGAAACAGATGCATCCTCACTAGTTTTTTCATGAATATGGCATGGTAAGACATAAGTTGTCACGGTTTATCATACGAGCAGTGTGTGTTTTGATGAAATAGAGCACTCGTTCGAGAACCGTGCGCCGACGTATACATAAGTACTTGTAAACACTGTTGGTGCTACCCCACTTGTAAGCAGTTGTGCAAAACACGGCACATTGGCTCAGCTCGCTTCAACACTAGGCTATCGACCAGCTAACAATAACAATCTGTTGTCTGACATATAAGCAACTATGTATCTTGTTACAGTGGTTCATGCAGTTAATTGAGGCCACAATGTAATAAATTCCAAACGTTCACACGCTAGTCCAGCGCTCATGTGGAACACTCACATTAAACTCGTCTTCATAAAAAATTTGAAAAGCATAAGTTCAGCAATTTTATACATCTCAATGATTCATAGAACATATCAAACATATACTAGTTCACAACAAAAGACAAAGTTGTGAGAAGGTTTACAAATCAGGAAAAAACAAGCAAGGCTTCTCTCTGAGCAAAGGGCCTCCCGGCAGGCTTAAATTTCCTGGAGTTCACTCTGGTTTTTTCTTGTTGCCACCATTCAGGGTTAGGTTCTCTCATTCTAGAATAACCAATTATAATTGTGGTCTTAGCTGGAATGCTGAACTGAACCATGCAGTGTGCGGACCAGGTGAAATTCTTGTGCATTCCACTAAATTTAAGCACCGCTATTTGCAGAAATAAGCAGACCACAATGCCTCTTGTCCGCGCACCTGTCCAAAAAACCGCCGTGCAGCCGTGCCAGCTAGTCCTCGGTCCATGGATGAACTGGTAGAAAGTGCATTCGGACTAGGATACAGTTGTTTTCGCTCGTCCCTGCACTGCAATCAGGAAGTAAAACGTACGAATCAGCTTCTTTTAGATTGCGTTGGTCATTCTACCTTAGTTACTACCAATGTAGGGATACCTTGAAGATGGGAGGTTAGACGACGGCAACAAGGGATAGCCATCTCATTTTGCGCAGTTGTACTAAAACTGAGGTGTGTGCTTTTGATTGCACGGATAGAAACGATACGGAGAAAGACATCCCGAAACGATATGGAGACAGACATCCCTGTTTGCGCAAATAAGAACTACGGTTATTTAAACAGTGACAGATATTACTACTTTCCCCCGTTTCCTCTTAGAACCAAGTCCTAGATTCATGCTACAACTTTCCCACTTTCTTCCCTGTTTTAACCAACGCTTTGAGTCGACTTTATGAAATAGATTTACTTCTAATAATAGTAGAAGTCTAGGTGGCTTTGGAACAGTGGACAGAAGTAGAAAAGGATCCACACGAAGGGAGCTGTGGCAGTAGAGCAAGGCAGGTTTCGAAGGAATATATACCTTAGGGTCGTCGGCATGTCGCAAAGACGGCGTCGGGAGGCCGCATCTTGGCCACAATACCGCAGGGAGGAAGAAGGGGTCGGAGGCCCTCCCGAGCCGGCACTCTCTCGGAGAGAACGGCACGGCCGCCGATCGGGACGCGCGGGCAGCCGTTGGTCTCCTCCCTTGCCGCTGACGACAGCGTGAACGATGCACCAACACCCCTGCCCTGGTCGAGGTTGTCCAGCCGGATTTGTGACCAACCGTGAGCTGAGAGAGAGTGTGGCCAACTATGTGTTGCTTAGATCTGGAGAGCATGAGAGAGTGAACGAGAGGAACCCTAGTAAAGCAAGCGCTAAGGCTCCTACTTTTATATATAGTGGAGTGGTTTTGTTGTACCAGCTTCAAAAAATGCACTCCTACGTGTACCCGCGAGTGGGTGTGAGAGAACTAGTGCGTGCGTGCACCGCTTCTCTTCATGAGAGTACAATATACTATGCCCAAAGAACGTTCGCCGCAAGAGTGATAGTACAAGTGTGTGACGTGTGAGCTAAAATAAAATGTGCATGCCGTCTTTTGTTTTTTAGAAGTTCTGAGGGTAGGGTGTGAAGAGCACATATGTGCGTGACGTCTACCTGCAGATAGATGGTGGGTGCGACGTGCGAGTCTGCGAGAGGACTCGGGAGAGTCGTGACTCGTGAGGGTGCGTGTGCGTGAGAGAGAGGGGGCACATATCAATGCAATGCATGTGTCCGTAAATCATTATCTGACAAACGTTCGCCACAAGCCTTTTCCTGACGATCGCCGTAAGAACCGTTAGATCGGCATCCGACAATGTCAGTTTTGCCATGTCATTTAACAGAACAGCCACTCCTACACACAAATCTTCCACGTGAGTGTTAGCAACTGCCGTATGCTCCATCCGTTCCGAAATGCAGTGCATATAGCTTTATTGAAAATCCGAACCTCGCAAACTTTTACCGAGTTTTCGTGTACCAAATTGCACATGTAGAATACCATGTATATGTCATTTCATTCATCTTCGAGAGGTAACTATAAAGTTGGGTGAGGAGTCTACAAAGAAAGACCATCGTATCACCCGCAACAATTTCAAGCATCCTTTAGTGTCGAGGAATATCATAGGAACTCTATATGATATGATTTTTATAGGATTTTTTCCTTTAGAGCCAATTGGTTCATAGGAATATATTCATATACTCCACATTTCAAAGGAAATAAACATGATATCATTTCTATAGCTTTAGAGCCACTTGGTTCATATGAATGGATTCCTATACTCCCTTAATTTCCAAGGAAAATAAACATTAGCGTATATTCAATAGAAAAGTTCCTATGATATGAACCAAATTACATCTCTTTTCTAATCCCTCCTCATAGGAATTGAGATACATGTCATCTCTAGATTCAATAGAAAAGTTCCTATGCTCCATGTCATCTCTTTCCCTACAACTTCCATGTATACATCTTCTATTCCTAAATAGATAGTACAACCCACTAGTAGCTTTTTTCCAAAACATGCAACTATGGCACAAGAACTATATAGTGTGCCAATAACTTTGAAAGATGGTCGCTGGATGAAGCTAACCCGACAGTGCAGTGATAGGCAAATTCGAGCACTACTGGCCGTTGGATATCATCAACATTCCACCAGATCTGCCACATGTACAATTTAGAAGACTCCATGGTTGAACTTAAGCATAATGCACAAACCTCAAAACACAAGCACTTCTCCTTTGTTCTAGAATCTTCTGTATCATAATTGATTATTTTTTCTAAATGAATTACCATTATTTGTTTTTTACTTTATGATTTACTCCCTCCGTTCCAAAATAGATGACCCAACTTTGCACTAACTCAAAGTTAGTGCAAAGTTGGGTCATCTATTTTGGAACTGAGGGAGTACAATGCACAACCCCATGAATCTTAACATTTTTATAAAACTTATTGATTTTGAATGAGATGAACTATAAGAACTAAACGAACATCTACATCATGCATATATGACTCAAAGCTTTACAAGCTATAGTGTGTATTTATTCATAATTTGGTTTCGAAATCTCATGCGTTCAATACATGTGCACTCCCACCGTTCGCGAATAAGTGTACTTCTAGCCTTTGTTCTAAGTCAAAGTTTTAAAATTTTGACCAAATATATACAAAAGAGTAGTAACATATATGACATAAAATTGATATATTATGAAATTACAATTCAAAACGAATCTAGTGATACTAATTTAGTGTCATAAATGCTGCTACTTTTCCCTATAAAGTTGTCAAAGTTTTAAAACTTTGACTTAAGACAAAAGCTAGAAGTACACTTATTCATGGATGGAGGGAGTACCTTACTAGTAGTTTTGAGTAGAGTAGAAAATTTCATGCGGCCCTGGGTATATCAAAATGCAGGGCCCATGCATCATTGCCTTTCGGTCGAACCTACGTCCACAATTTTTTGTACGTACTATATCTCCACTGGTCCCCGAACCCAAAATGCTGCCTCGTTCCCGTAAAACCAAGCGGCCCACACATATTTAAGGCATCGGCTCGAACCCATTTACTACGACATGGCCCCGCACGCCATAGTACTCCTACAAACCCTACCGCCGCACTCATCATCGGTTTTCTTCAAGAGGACGAGGGAGAAGCCGATTTGTAGTGGACGCGCTTTCAAAAAAAGGATCTGCAGTGGAGACCCCTACCCTAGGGTGCCCTAGGTAGCTGCCGCACGCATCATTGTTTTCTCTTTTCTTTATGCTCTTGCGCCCTAGAGTGAAATGATGGTTGCTTCATCCATCCAGCTTAATGTGGGAAAGGTGGGGCTTTGTGATTTGACCCCTCGTTGCTCATTTTCTACTACTGCAGCGCTACGACCGGGGTGCCTCCAATTCCAACCGCTGCTCCGAACTGTAATTTGGTGCATCGCATGTGGAACAAGACGGTGGATGAGCCACATGTCGGCCAAAGGGGTCCTG
This sequence comes from Triticum urartu, assembly GCF_056163025.1. NCBI lineage: Eukaryota > Viridiplantae > Streptophyta > Magnoliopsida > Poales > Poaceae > Triticum > Triticum urartu. Next base: position 126,335,097 of record NC_141876.1, read on the forward strand.
TTAAGTGTATCGCCATTTCGTGTGCGGACTGACCCTGCTTGAATTGCTACGCCAACACGACAGGAGCAGCCTCCACTTGGTTTTGCTCCTTGGTGAATCCCGACTATATTGATCTAAAAAGATACATGCTGAACTACCCTCTCCGTCTCGGTTTTTTTATTTTTAGGCGTCTCGGTTTATAGGGCCTGCACGTAGTTCTAGGTCATCCATTTGACTAACTAAATAGGAGTTACTATGTCACAAAAAGTATATCATTGGATTCTTAAGCGGATTTAGTTGTATTTAAAAGTCGAGGGTGGGGCTTTTCCTGCGCGGTAGGCGGCGGGGCAGTTCCGCCTAGTCGGTTCGACAGAGACGCGAGAAGACGAGGGAGTAGCTACTGCAAACGTAGGGCTGTGTGATTTGACAGCGAGTTACTGCTGGCAGGTGGGGCCCTGTGATTTGACTTGCCATTATCATTTTAACTGCGGCGCTACGACCGGCGTGAGTCTTCCAGATTCCTGACCACCTCCATACAGGTGCCTCTCCCAATGCTCCACCATGTAGTAGAGGTTGGCTCTTGCATGAGAGCCCACTTCTCCACTTTTTCCTTGCCTCTCTTTCCTCCACATATGCAAAAATGCCATGTAAAGCGCACTATTGTACTTACTTTTACTTGCTCCTATAGCTGCTTAAGCTAGCCACATAGGCATAAAGTCTGATGTGGCAAGTTAATCAAGAAGAGAGAGACTAGTTTGGTGACCCAAGGAAGAAACGGTGCTAAGCACGTGTACCTAGGTGAAAATACAATTTTGAGTCTATAGCTAATTAAATGAAGCAAACTTAGCAACACCATTTCATTGGAAGAGGCCACTCCTTGGCAAATGCAATAAATACACATGCTTACTAGCACCGTTTCTTCCTTGAGTACGAAGAAAGAGATAGAAAGGAGTAACAAAAAATACACTTATAGCCAACCTTGTTGTAGTATGAGTGACTAAGTGATTACTATGTATGACATGCCAACATCAGATAGCCTAACGCACCGTGTTAAATCTCCAAGGGCGCGACAGCGTGAGAGATGCGACGGTCGTGGTAGGCGCGACCATGATACGGGCTGCTGGCAGCCCTTGGATCTGAGATCAAACGGTCGCATGCTAAGTTACTGAAAATTTGCAGAATAACCCTCCAGGATAGGATATTCACCCATAGGTCTAGAATCACGCCATGCAACCGTTCGATCTCAGATCCAAGGGCTCTCGGAAGCCCGTATCATGGGAGAATGGAAAGGCACTACCCTGCCGTTCGCACGCTGGCAGTTCGCTCCTACTCGTCCACGCATGTCCTTCAATACTACGGCAGTTCGCTCCTAGTCGTCCCGTCCATTCACATTATGGCAGTTCCACTAATCCTAACCCTCCTCCCAAATCCATGGCGTCCCAAATCTCCATGATCAGCGGTGAGTACAAGGTTAGAACCATCATCGGCGATGAGTTCGACGTCATCTACACCCGTTCTTCCGCGATGGTGAAAGGATGCCTTTCTCGCTTCAGACGCATGTTTGAAAACTCAGATGATGAGTGGGTCGCTGGGCTAGATGTTGAGTACACCATAGTCCTAGGACGAGAGAAGGATCTAAAGGATGAAGAGAGGAAGAAGCCCGCCGTGATCCAGGTTTGCGTGCATGACTTATGCTTGGTCTACCACATATGCCATGCCGACGTTGAGTGCCAGGATTTTAAGGACTTCCTCGGGAGCAACCTAGTCAAATTTGTTACTGTAGACTTTGGTAACGACAAAGAAATCCTGGGTCGGATAGGCCTCGTTGTAGGCAACCCCTTCGACCTCCAGAAGAATCGGCTGGTGCCCTCTCGTCAGCCTTCAATGCTGACCCTGGTAGGAGCCATGGTTCATCCTTCGTACGGTAAACTGGTGAAACCTCCATACACGTTTCATCGTCATGCATGGCAGCGGAATTTACTAGATATAGACCACATCCACTATGCTGCAATGGATGGCTACCTTTGCTTCAATATCTACAAGGGTTGGATGAAGAGCAACAGCCAAGTGTGCGGTTCGAGCAAAGAAGTATTGGCCAAGAGGAATAGGGACAAGGACGAAGTCGAGGACGTGGACGAGGACTCCGAGTAAGGTGGCAGTGTCGTTGCTCATGGTGGTTCTAAACTTCTAATGCAGTGTCTACCGGATTAGTTGCATAGTTTAATTTCAGGTGTGCTTAGTTTAATTTGAAGGGTGTGTTGTGCTGAGCCCCCAGCAGAACTATGTTATGTTTCTTCTCGTTACTTTAACTCTTCAGTATGTACATACTACTAGTATTTCTTTAATTGAATTTAGTACCCCAATTAAGCACGTACTAGCTTTTTTAATAGTACTATATGCATAATTTGGCGACGAGCGCTCTCTATATGTACCACCTTTTTTTAATTTCAAGTTTTGCTCCATGGTGCAATCCATCGATAGTACTACTGTACAAAAGTATACATTTTTTAAAAGGCTAGAGTACTGTTCATCACATATATAGCCAGTTAAATTCTCAACCTAGAACGACATGCATGCCATGTAGTAAACCAATACGGAGGAAGTATAGTAAAAATGAGGTGATTTTACCGACCGATCGGCGGGGGAGCATGGCCTGTCATGCGGTCCCACGTGTCATGATGTACCAAGGTGATGCGCATGTCCCTCTTGAGGCAGAAGCGATACTAGTACGTGGTTTGAGATGATGGCGAACCGAAGGCCCTGTTTGGATCAATGGGTTAGAGTTAGTTTGGGTTAGTTTGGACTCAACTAACTCAAAAAGATCCAAACAGGAGGGTTAGTTTGGGTTAGATGCATCTAACCCATCCAAAAACACTAACCCATACAAGAGGTGTTTATTTGGGTTAGTTCTTCTCAAGGCCATTAAAAATATATATATTTCTTGCTCTCCCGCAGCAGATCCCTCCCCACTTCCTCGAAGCTTATCCTCCTCTCCCTCCCTCCCTCTCGCACCATCCGTGAAGGCGCCTCGCCGTATCCGTGCTCCATCTAACCCTGCCATCCAAACACCTCTTTGGTTAGAGTTAGTTTAGGGTTAGAATCTAAATCTAACCTCTAACCGAGTTAGAGTATCCAAACAAGGCCGAAGTGTGAAATAAGGGTTGCTTCGTCCGTCTGGGAAAGTGCGGCATTGTGATTTGACGTCTCATTGCTCATTACTACTACTGGGTCGGTACGAGTGGGGTGCGTCCCCCCTGCTATTCTGCACTGTTATTTGGTGCTTGACACGTCGACCCGGTTGCTATATGTCCCACATATCGGCGACAGGAAGTACAGAATTCATGAAAGGGAGCGTCGACGGAGGAGTATACTACTACAGAATTCATGAAAGGGAGTGACTTAGTTTTGGAAAATCTGTTTTTACGGAGTACGTACCCACTAGGGTTTATAGGGCTCATCTAAAAAACCTTCATTTTTCCGTTTGATAAGTCTCAATTCCACTCCACTATACTAGTAGTAGTACCATTACATGTTGGATTTCGAGGTGCGTTAGATCACCCGACGCAAGTAGTGTCAAGAGGAAACAAACCAATGCATGTACAAGTTCATGGAAATTTAGTGGTCATTCATGCATTCATTCTAATTAATGCCTCAGTAAACACAACTTCTTGAGAAAAACGAGCGTACTAATTACTTGTGCAAACTACGAAATTAATTCGACCACTCACCGTCTACCTTGGTTGGAGAGATTTTGAAATTGAGCCATAAACTGGAAAGGAGGGAGTAGTAACTTTTGTCTCGATTACTATTTGTGGCCTTGTATAGATGCAAAATGTATTTTTTTATAGTGGCCTTGAATAAGTAAATGGAGGGAGTACTAACCAAAGTACGTAGTAGGGACGAGGAGTAAAAGGAGGGAGTAGTAAAATTTTCTCATCGGGCTGCAAGCCACCGCGCGCGTGGGCGAGGGAGCGGGCGTAAGGCATGGTAAGCAAGCTTCACCTCATCCTGCGAGCCACCGCGCCCGTGGGCGGGGGAGACGGTGTACTAAGCAAGCTTCTCCTTGTTCTGCGAGTTTATGGGACACATCAAAAGTACTCCAGTGTATAAAGCCTTGCCTGTAAGGTAGGCCCCACATGGTTTGCCTCTTTTTTTAATTTAACATAACGCGTCAAGTCGCAATTTGTTTGTTCACCCGTGGTAGATGATCCTCCCTCTACCAAGTGGACAACCAGTACACGTGCCAAATTACCACGTGGGCTGCCTTTTTCGTACAGAAATGAGCTCCACCGTGTACCCGCGCCGGTGTGGTTGGGAAAGAGACGGGAGTATGTGCGCCGTGTGTGCACCTCTTCTCTTCGTGCACGTCCCCCACCTATGTGGGTGTGTGTGAGAGAGATACAAACCTAGACATAATGCGTCATCCATCCCCATGCCTCCGCCCAATCCGATCACCAGTCACCACCACGCCCCACTCCTCCTCGCCTTATCTCTCATCTTTATCCCTCCATTTTTATATACAAGGGGCCACTATCAAAATTACAATTTGCAGATATACAAGGCCACTAACACTAATCAATGCAATATTAATGGTGTTTGCCTCATGGTACTAGCAAAGGAGGACATTAATTATCCCTTGCATGCATGCGGGAGTTTGTAAAAAAATGCATCTTGATGTTCCGTGCAATGCACGGGCATCTCGCTAGTCCATGAAAACAACACATGGAAAAATTCCACGGCGAACAAGGGATTTGAATCTGTTGAGAGGGGCTGTTTGGATCTTGCCCGGGGTAGCCAAAATATTGGCGACTACTTCGCCATGGCCGGCACTGGCTCGAGTTCATCCTAACATTGCCCTCTTCTGTGGAGCCCATGCGGCAAGACACCTGCTGTGTACGCTGGCGTCGCCTCCGCGGTGGCCTTCATGGGACCCAAGCGGCGGTGGCCTCCCGTGTTCTACTTCTCCTCAATGATGGCGGCGGACGCGGAGGCGCTGGCCACCGACTCGCCGCTCTCCATGCACCCGGCTTCTGTCGCTGCTTGCATGGCGCGGCCGCCGGCATGGGAGTCTCGTCCACAGAAACGGGAGACGCGGCATGAGGCGGCGGCGTGGATGGCAGCAACGATGCCCGTGCGCCACTCCTCGGCGAGCTGGCCTGGAGCGGCGAGTTGCTGAACCGCGCGCCGGCTTGGGGTGGCAACTGGCTCCGTCGGGCGAGGGGAGGGAGGTGGATCAGCGAGCTGCATAGCTCGTATCCGGCGGGCTACCCAGCCGGCTTGGATGCGGAATAACTACTCTTCGTAAGCCCTTGTAAGAGTGGACAAAATGGTGGAGGAGATAGGGGAGCGGCGGAGGTGTGCGATTCTTGGCCGGCGTTTGGCCTCGTTTAAATAGGAGATTAAATAGATGGCGGACGGGAGGAGCTCGGCCAGCGTTGCGTTTAACGCCGGCCCGGTCATGAACGGAGGTGTGTCCAGAGTGGGTTTCTCGGCTTCCACACGGGCGGGTTTCATGGAGGCATTTGAATGCGGCACGAAGGCGTGTTCAGTTGGGCGTGCCGCGAGTGGCGCCCTCGACTCCGACCTAGGACACCGCGCCGTTCTTCCACTAACGTGTGGGCTCTTTGGGTGCATGGCCTGCATGTCAGTGACCCAACGCAGGCAGCGCATAGCAGAGGAACCTTTGGTGCGCCAGGGCAGTCAGAAGCGGGCATTTCATAAACAGATGATTGTTCATTGAGTGTGACGTCATCTTTCTCATGTAGATAAGCCTACTATGTTGATAGCCCGTTCGATACGTTGTGATTCATAAAGACCGCTGCAAACATCAATGTTCTACTTATCACAGATAAGATTGATTAATACCCGTAACAATCCATGTCCTTAACAAAGGGTGCGTGCACGTATAGGTTGAACGTGTGTCTTGCGTCGTGTGCTGTGTGCATGCAGGCGTGCGAGTGTTGCGTGCGTGCAAGGGTACGCTTCAGTGTTGCATGCATGGGTGCGTACGTGCGTGTGTTCGTGAGTGCATGTGTACGTGTCAGTGTTGCACGCCAGCATGCGTGCGTGTGTACGTGTCAGTGTTGCACGCCTACATGCGTGCGTGTCTTGCATGCGTGCATGTGTACGTGCGGGGTGAGGCTACACGTCAGTCGACTGACTTTTTCATCTCTGGTCATTAGATTTTCCAGCCGTTGGATACGAAATCAAGGGCCTCTAGTTTATCATCAAACTCCACCCCCCGGAGCCGCCAGCCACCACCGGCCGAACCGCCAGCCCCCGCCGCCCGCGGTCGGCCCGCCCTCCCCGAAACCACTCCCCACCGCCGGTCCGCCGCCGCACCGGCCAACCCTCTAGCCCCCCCTCCCCCCCCCCCCCCACCGAGCTTTTTCTTTGGGGATCCCCACCCCACCTCCCAATGAACGCCCCCAACCGCCGATGACTGCCAACCAGAGGTGTAACACCCCAGATGTAATTTACCTTATTTGTACTCCAACTCTTGCCGTTTCCGGCACTAAGTTATTTCATTCCATTGTTGTCGGGTTTTTTTCTCCGTGTGTTGTTGTCTTTGTCATGCATCTCATATCATGTCATCATGTGCACTGCATTTGCATACGTGTTCGTCTCATGCATACGAGCATTTTCCCCGTTGTCTGTTTTGCATTCCGGCGCTCCTATGTCACCGGTGTCCCTTTCTACCTCTTTTCATGTGTGGGGGTTAAACTTTTCCGGATTGGACCAAGACTTGCCATGCGGCCTTGGTTTACTACCGGTAGACCGCCTGTCAAGTTTCGTGCCATTTGGACTTCGTTTGATACTCCAACGGTTAACCGAGGGACCAAAAAGGTCTCGTGTGTGTTGCAGCCCAACACCTCTCCAAACTGGCCCAAAACCCACCAAAAAACCCCTCCATCGTCTCGAGCGGTCGATCACGATCGCGTGGCCGGAAACCACACTCCATTTGGAGCTTCCTACCTCCCACTACCTCTATAAATAGACCCCTCCTCGAAAATCCCGGATCCCCTCCTCCCAAACCCTAGAAATTCACCTCGCGCGCCATCGGACACGTCCGGCCGCAACCGGACACGTCCGCCGCCTCCGCCGTCCAACCCGGAGCCGCCACCTGTCCCGGGGGTACCACATCGCCGCCTCGCCCGCGCTGGCCCGCCCGGGCCCAGGCGGGGCCCTCCCCGGCCCGAAGCCGCGCCGCCCGCGCCCGCCTTCGTCTTCCCGCGCGCCGCCCGCATCCCTGGTCCGGCCGCCGCGCGCCATCGCCGGCGACCTCGCCATTTCGCCGCCCCGCCGAGCCGCGCCTTGACTCCGGCCGCCGCCCTGCAGCCGTGGCCAAGCCGCCCCACCGCGGCGACCTTGCCGACCCGCCGGCCTCCTCCTCCCCAAGCTTCGGATCTGGCTGGCCAAGCTCCGGCGACCCCCATCTCCGGCCGCCTCTCCTCCGGCGAGCCCCAAGTCCGGCGACGCCTTTTAGCTCCGGCGACCTCGAGCTGCTATAGTGCGTGAACAGTACCCGGATCCCGATCTGGATCTAGATCTCGGTTGACTTCTTCCCCTCTAACCCTAAATATTTGCAAACTTTGGCATGTCATTACCCTCTCGTCGTAGATCCGATTTGTGCGTGTAGCACATCAAAATGTTTGTCTCGACGAGTACATCATTTCAACTCATTGCATCATTTTCATTTGAGCTCATCTTGATGCCCGAAATGCTGTTGGAAGAGGGCTATGTGAGGAATTTGGTACATGTGTTTCAGCAAATAGCATTTTATCATTTTTGCCATGATTAATGTGTGCATGCTATGATCCTGAGCTCTACATGTGTTTTGTTATATGCCATGCCATCTTTACAGGGGTGTATGCCATGTATTTTTGTGATATTTGTGGTGACTAGCACAAGCTTGCAAAGTAGCGTAATCGGTAATGCTGATTTCAGGGACTTAAAATTTCACTAAGTCCTTGTCCTGATTTTGTTGTTATGCCATACGTTCATGTTGTTTCCTAGTGATCCGTGCCTCTTTTGAGGATGATCAGTAAGGATGTTTTGTTAACATTGTGGTGATCTCTCCATCCATGTCTTTGTTTGCATTTATGGAGCAACATAGCTTGAGTCAATCGAGCTCTACTTTTGCTATAACTTGATCCTGGCAGATTGTTGACATGTTTAGCGATTTTGCCGAGGATGTTGCTATTGATCCGTGCATGCTATGATGTTGTTCTTGCTATATCTAGTTTCTATGCTATGTATTCTTTATGGATGTATGCTTAGTTTGTCATGCCATGCTCTGAAGTGAGTGCATCGAGCTCGTAAACATGCCTACTCGTTAACTGTTTTGCATGCTCCAGATTTTCACTAAGTCTGAATATGTTTGTGTTTTTGCCATGTTCACATGCTTGCAATTGTATTTTCTGATCCCTTTTGGCTCAAGATCACTAAGGGACTTTTGTTAAGTGCTTTGAGTAGCTTCATGCCATGCCTTGCTTTGCCATGATATGTTTCTGTAGCATGTAGTTTTCATGCTCTAAAGTGTGCATCCTGGTGATAAATTCCAGACTTGTGTTAATTTCACTAAGGCTGAAACTGGTTGTCATTTGCACTTTTGCCATGCTTGTTTGAACCTGTTAATGAATGAATTAGCCGTAGCTCAGTGTTCATCTTTTTTCAAGCATCATGAGTGGATCCCTGCCATGTATTTTTTCGTCATGTTTGAGTGCTGTAGCATATTTATCTTGATGCATTTAGTTGGTCACTTGCTGATTATCGCAGACCGGTACCATATTTGTTTTGCTTGCCATTTCCAAACCGTGCATCCGATTCCGGTGATCTTTATATCGATTTCAACCGAAATCACCTCAACTTTACAGTGGAACTCTTGGATTTCCAAGTTGAGGCCAGGTTCTATCATTCCTTGTCAAATCTTGCATATGCATCACATACCGCATCCTGCATATCATATCATGTTTGCATCATGTTGTTTGAGCATTGCACGTGGTTGATTGTGTTCCGTTTGCTTGTTTTTCTTGTTTGGGTAGAGCCGGGAGACGAGTTCGTGAACGAGGAGCCTGTCGAGTTCGCTTACGAGGATCAAGTCAACTCTGACAACTTTGCAGGCAAGATGATCATACCCTCGAAATCACTTCTATCTTTGCTTGCTAGATGCTCACTCTTTTGCTATGACTATGCTATGATACCTACCACTTGCTTATCATGCCTCCCAAATTTCCTTGTCAAACCTCTAACCCACCATGTCCTAGCAAACCATTGATTGGCTATGTTACCGCTTTGCTCAGCCCCTCTTATAGCGTTGCTAGTTGCAGGTGAACATTGGAGATCGTTCCTTGTTGGAACATTGTTTATTGTTGGGATATCACTATATTATCTTGTTATCTTAATTCACCTATATACTTGGTAAAGGGTGGAAGGCTCGTCCTTATGCCTGGTGTTTTGTTCCACTCTTGCTGCCCTAGTTTCCGTCATATCGGTGTTATGTTCGCAGATTTTGTGTTCCTTACGCGGTTGGGTTATAATGGGAACCCCTTGACAGTTCGCCTTGAATAAAACTCTTCTGGCAATGCCCAACATTGGTTTTACCATTCTCCACCTAGCCTTTTTCCCTTGTGTTTCGTGGACTCAAGGGCCATCTTTATTTTTAACCCCCCCTCCCCCCCAGGCCAGTGCTTCTCTAAGTGTTGGTCCAACTGAGCGATGTCCGGGGCTACCAGGGGCAACTCTGGGCTGGCCTACCCAACGTCTGGCTCATCTGAGTGTGCCTTGAGAACGAAATATGTGCAGCTCCTATCGGGATTTGTCGGCACATTCGGGCGGTGTTGCTGGACTTGTTTTTCCATTGTCGAGGATGTCTTCTAACCGGGATGCCGAGTCTGATCGGTTTGTCTTGGGAGAAGGAATATCCTTCGTTGACCATGAGAGCTTATGATGGGCTAAGTTGGGACTCCCCTGTAGGGATTTGAACTTTTGAAAGTCGTGCCCGCGGTTATGGGCAGATGGGAATTTGTTAAAGTCCGGTTGTAGATAACATGAAACTTAACTTAATTAAAATGAATCAACCGCATGTGTAACCGTGATGGTCTCTTCTCGGCGGAGTCCGGGAAGTGAACACGGTGTTGGAGTAATGCTTGATGTAGGTTGTTCTAGGATCACTTCTTGATCATAGTTGTTTGACCGTGCTTTTGCCTTCTCTTCTCGCTCTCATTTGCGTATGTTAGCCACCATATATGCTAGTCACTTGCTGCAGCTCCACATCATACCTTGCCTTACCTAAAAGCTTAAATACTCTTGATCGCGAGGGTGTGAGATTACTGAGTCCCCGTGACTCACATTTTACTTCCAAAACCAGATGCAGGGACCGACGATACTGCTCCATACGATGCGCTTGAGCTCAAGTGGGAGTTCTATGAAGACTCTCATCGTTACTATGTGTCTTTCCCAGATGATCAGTAGTGGTGCCTAGTTGGGGCGATCGGGGACTTTGTCGCATGTGGGGGTTGATCTTTATTTTGGTACCGTTTTCGGACCATGAGTGTATTGGATGATTGTAATGTTATTCATGTATTTGTGTGACGTGGCGAGTGTAAGCCAACTATGTATCATTTCCCCTTTTATTTATTTACATGAGTTGTTGTGAAGATTACCTTGCTTGCGACATTGCTTTCAATGCGGTTATGCCTCTAAGTCGTGCTTCGACACATACGAGATATAGCAGCATCGAGGGCGTTACAAGTTGGTAATTAGAGCCTTCCCCGACCTTAGGAGCCCCCCTGCTTGATCGAATCGTTGGCGTTGTTGAGTCTAGAAAAATATTTTGAGTCATTTAGGAATTATATATCAGAGAGTTAGGAATTCTTTTTACTTCCCAGTCCCTTCATCGCTCTGGTGAGGCATCCTGACGTAGAGTTTTGACTCTTCTCTTCTCAAATTTCACTAAAAAAATTAGGATCACGCGGGTATCTTGGAATCGTTCCGATCGATTTGTGACGATAACATTGTTCTTGGTGCCTCCTGTCATTTAGGGGTTGTGGCAGTGTCCCGGGGAGTTGAGCTCCGAGGTGTTGTCATCACAATTTTATCGTTGAGATTCTAGAATACCTGAGTTTCGCCGACATCGAAAATCTCTTTTATGCAGTTGTTGGTGAGATAACCTCGACGCGACCCAGTACTGGGGCGGGAGTTCAGGAGTATTGCCATAACTCATATAATGGATGCTTTTCAAAGGTTGAGGTAAATGATTTCCGAAGGTTTCTCGGTTATGTGTTGAAGGATGGATACAGCTGGATGTAGGATTTGCTAGATTTGGGTGAGATATTATGCTTCCCCTGTATCCCCAACACCTAATTGCATAACCGGAAAGGTTCGGGAGTTTCATAGGTGGGAAATCTCGTAGCTCTAGTTCTTCTTCCGCGGATATTTGGTTTGGGATTGGGTAATCCTCACCAAGTATTTGTTCTTGTTCCGTACCTTGTTGTTTTTCTTCTACCTCAATTCTAAGTGGCTTCTCAATTTATGGATATGTGACCATTTCAATTGGAATGCATTCGTTCATTTTGTTCGGATGTGAAGAATTTATGTTGCAATTTCAACCAGTTTGATTCAGCTTAAATAATTGTCTATCAATGTGCTAACGGATGTCAACCTCTTCAGGATGGCTCCTCCAACACGCACGACTCTGAATCCTGATCCGCCACCACCACCTCCACCTCCGGAGGCATGGCAAGCTGTGATGGCCGCTACCAATGCAAACATGCAACTGATCATGCAACTTCTTCAAGAGCGCAACCAAGGGAACCACGGCCATGGCAACAACCAGAATCAGTTTGCTACACTCAACCAATTCCTTGCTAACCAGCCAAAGACCTTCAGCAATTGTGTTGAGGCAACAGACGCTGACGATTGGCTCGTGGACATATGCAAGCATTTCAAGTGCAGTAACGTCAGGCCTGAGGACTTTGTCAAGTTTGCCTCCTTCCAACTCAAAGATCAAGCTGCAGAATGGTTTCAGCAGTACAAAGATTCCAGAGGAGGCCGTGTGATTACCTAGGATGAATTCCGTCAAGACTTCAAAGCTCATCATATTCCCCAGAGTGTGGCTGAGAGCAAGCGTGAGGAATTCCACAACCTAAAGCAAGGCACTATGTCTGTTTACTAGTACAACATCATGTTTCAGAAGCTCGCCTGTTTTGCTAAGTAAGACGTCCCTGACGAGAAGAGCATGATATACCAGTTCAGGGGTGGTCTCAGAGAAGAACTCCAGCTAGCTCTCGTCCTCTTTGAGCCCAAGAAGTACGATGAGTTCTACAACATGGCAATGAAGCAAGAGACTGCTCAACTGAAGTGCGATGCTTCCAAGAAGCGAGTCAGAGATGCAACTCCTTCTTCCTCAACTCAAGTAGCTAAGCAGCAAAAGTATTGGCTTCCTCCTCCTCCATTCCGTCAGCCTTATCAGCAGAAGAGCAAAGGTGGCAGTGGATCTTCCCACCCACCCAACCCTGGCTTTCAGAACAAGACTTCGTCTCAAGCTCCAAGATCAAGTGCTCCGTATCACCGTCCGCTCTCGGAGGTCACGTGCAACAAGTGCCAACAGAAGGGTCACTATGCCAACAAATGCTTCAATCAGAGGCGTCTCCCTCCTCCTCCTCCTGTGAGATCGGCAAGTACAGTTGTGGTCAAGCATAACCCCAAGTCTGCAAAGGTCAACTTGATGAATGCAGCTCAGGCAGAGGACTCGTCAGATGTCATCATGGGTAACCTTCCTGTTAACGATATTCCTGCAAAAGTTCTTTTTGACACTGGTGCATCGCATTGTTTCATCTCGAGACCATTTGTTTCTAAGCATGAGTTGCCTTTACAAGAATTGCCTAGGCAGTTATCAGTTGTTTCTCTGGGTAAGTTCATGAATGGTAGCGCTATGGCCCCGGATGTTACTATCACGTTGGGTGACTACAAGTTTCTATCCTCTCCAGTGGTCCTTGGTAACTCGGATATTGATCTTATTCTTGGAATGGACTGGCTTTCTAAGCACAAGGCTCAGCTTGATTGTGCTGCTAGGCAGATTCAATTGACTCATTCGTCTAAGGATGTAATTGTCTTTGCCGCTAATGACGATACCATCCGTCTGTTTTCTCTCAATGAGAAGGGTGAACTAGATGCCATCTCTCAAATTCCAGTCGTTTGCGAATATCAAGACGTCTTTCCAGAAGAGCTTCAAGGAATGCCTCCGCACCGGCCAGTTGAATTCATCATCGATCTTGAGCCTGGCACGGAACCTGTTTGCAAACGTCCTTACAAGTTGGGACCTAAAGAGTTGAAGGAGCTGAAGAAGCAACTCGATGAACAAGAGCGAATGGGTCTCATCCGACCTAGTTCTTCTCCATGGGGTTGTGGAGTTCTTTTTGTGAAGAAGAAGGATGGAACGGACTGACTTTGTGTTGACTACCGTCCATTGAACAAGAAGACTATAAAGAACAAGTACCCACTTCCCAACATCAACGAGCTGTTTGAACAACTCAAAGGTGCTCAAGTATTCTCCAAGCTTGATCTCCGTATGGGCTATCACCAGATTCGAATCCGTAAGCAAGATATCCCCACGACAGCTTTCAGAACAAGCTATGGTTCATATGAATACACTGTCATGTCTTTTGGCCTCGTCAACGCTCCTCCGACTTTCTCTCGCATGATGAACTTCATCTTCAACCCCTACACAAATGAATTCGCCTTGGTCTACCTCGATGACATTTTGGTCTTTTCCAAGAACAAGGAAGATCATGCCAAGCACTTGCGTTTGGTGCTGGATAAGCTCAGAGAACATCAGTTCTATGCCAAGTTTTCAAAGTGCGAGTTTTGGCTCGATGAGGTTCTCTATCTTGGACATATCATCTCTGCCAAGGGCATAGCGGTGAATCCTGAGAAGGTGTCTGCAATTGTGAATTGGGAACCACCTCAGAACATGAAGCAACTCCGCAGCTTCCTTGGGCTCGCAAGCTATTGTCGAAGGTTCGTTGAGAACTTCTCAAAGATCGCAAAGACTCTTTCAAACCTTCTCCAGAAGCACGTCAAGTACGTTTGGTCTCCTGAATGTGACATCGCTTTCAACACCGTGAAAGAGAAATTAGTCACTGCTCCAGTTCTAACTCCTCCTGATGAATCCAAACCGTTCGAGGTCTTTTGTGATGCCTCTCTTCAAGGTCTTGGTGCAGTGTTGATGCAAGAGAAGAAAGTCGTGGACTATACTTCTCACCAGTTGAAGCCCAATGAAAAGAACTACCCCACTCATGACCTCGAGTAGGCGGCAGTTGTGCATGCTCTTTTGACTTGGAGACATCTCTTATTGGGAAGAAAAGTGGACATCTTCACTAACCATAAGAGTCTCAAGTACATCTTCACTCAGCCTAATCTCAACCTCAGGCAGACTCGTTGGGTCGAAATGATTCAAGAGTATAATCCCAGCATCGAATATACTCTAGGCAAGGCCAATGTAATTGCTGACGCATTGAGCAGGAAGGCTTACTGCAACAGTTTGATTCTCAAGCCTTACCAACCTGAGCTTTGTGAGGCTTTCCACAAACTCAATCTGCAAGTTGTTCCTCAAGGTTTCCTCGCCAACCTTCAAGTCTCTCCTACTTTGGAAGATCAGATTCGCGAGGCTCAACTTCTTGATGCTATGGTGAAGAAGGTGAAGATTGGGATTGCCAAGAGTCAATCCAAGTACAAGTGCTATCGCCTTGATGATAAGGATACTCTCTTCTTCGAGGATCGCATTGTTGTGCCTAAAGGTGACCTTCGTAAAGTCATTATGAATGAGGCTCACAATTCACTCCTCTCCATCCACCATGGGAGTATGAAAATGTACCAGGACCTCAAGCACGCGTATTGGTGGACTCGTATGAAGCGCGAGATTGCTCAGTTCGTGAATGAATGTGATGTCTGCAGAAGAGTGAAGGCAGAACACCAACGACCAGCTGGTCTCCTCCAACCTCTTGCCATTCCAGAATGGAAGTTTGACCACATTGAGATGGACTTCGTGAATGGATTTCCAAAGTCCAAGCGTGGCAATGATGCTATATTCGTTGTCATCGACAAACTCACTAAAGTGGCTCACTTTCTGCCTATCAAAGAGTCTATCACAGCAGCTCAATTGGCGGAGCTTTATACCTCTCGGATTGTCTCTCTGCACGGCATTCCACAATTGATTTCTTCAGATCGTCGCAGCATCTTCACCTCGAAGTTTTGGGATTCTTTTCAGAAGGCCATGGGCACCAACATCCGTTTCAGCACAGCTTTTCATCCTCAAACTAGCGGCCAAGTCGAGCGTGTCAATCAGATTCTTGAAGATATGCTCAGGGCTTGCGTTATCTCTTTGGGTATGAAGTGGGAAGATTGTCTTCCATATGCCGAGTTCTCCTACAACAACAGCTTCCAAGCGAGTTCGGGCAAGGCCCCATTTGAAATTCTCTATGGCAGGAAGTGTCGTACTCCTCTTAACTGGTCAGAGACTGGTGAGCGTCAACTTCTTGGAAATGACTTGATCACGGAGGCAGAAGAGATGTGCAAAGTCATTCGTGATAACCTCAAAGCAGCGCAATCGTGCCAGAAGAGCTACTATGATAGTAAGCATCGTGATTTGGCTTTCGAGATCGGAGACCATGTTTACCTCCGCGTCTCTCCAATGAAAGGTACTCGTCGCTTCGGTATCAAAGGGAAGCTTGCCCCTAGATACGTGGGTCCTTTCAAGATCGTCAGCAAGAGAGGCGATCTCGCCTATCAACTCGAGCTTCCCTCCAACTTTGCAAATGTGCACGACATGTTTCACGTGTCTCAACTCCGCAAGTGCTTCAAGACCCCTGACTGCACCGTCAACTTCAAAGACATTGATCTCCAAGAAGACCTTTCTTATCGTGAGCACCCAGTTGCTATTCTTGAAAACTGAGCGCAAGACTCGCAACAAGTCAATCAAATTCCTCAAAGTCAAGTGGTCACATCATTCTGACCGTGAAGCCACCTGGGAACGCGAGGGTCACCTCCGTTCTGAGTACCCGGAGTTTTTCCAGTCCTAGATCTCGGGACGAGATCCTTTCGTAGTGGTGGAGTGTTGTAACACCCCGGATGTAATTTACCTTATCTATACTCCAACTCTTGCCGTTTCCGACACTAAGTTATTTCATTCCATCATTGTTGGGTTTTTGTCTCCGTGTGTTGTTGTCTTTGTCATGCATCTCATATCATGTCACCATGTGCATTGCATTTGCATACGTGTTCGTCTCATGCATACGAGCATTTTCCCCGTTGTCCGTTTTGCATTCCGGGCTCCTATGTCACCCGGTGTCCCTTTCTACCTCTTTTCGTGTGTGGGGGTTAAACTTTTCTGGATTGGACCGAGACTTGCCATGCGGCCTTGGTTTACTACCGGTAGACCGCATGTCAAGTTTCGTGCCATTTGGACTTCGTTTGATACTCCAACGATTAACCGAGGGACCGAAAAGGCCTCGTGTGTGTTGCAGCCTAACACCTCTCCAAACTGGCCCAAAACCAACCAAAAACCCCTCCATCGTCTAGAGCGTTCGATCACGATCGCGTGGCCAAAAACCGCACTCCATTTGGAGCTTCCTAGCTCCCTCTACGTCTATAAATAGACCCCTCCTCAAAAATCTCGGATCCCCTCCTCCCAAACCTTAGAAATTCACCTCGCGCGCCATCGGACACGTCCGACCGCAACCGGACACGTCCGCCGCCTCCGCCGTCCAACCCGGAGCCGCCACCTGTCCCGGGGGTACCACATCACCGCCTTGCTCGCGCCGGCCCGCCCGGGCCCAGGCGGGGCCCTCCCCGGCCCGAAGCCGCGCCGCCCGCGCCCGCCTTCGTCTTCGCGCGCGCCACCAAGCGCCGCCCGCCTACCTGCTCCGGCCGCCGCGTGCCATCGCCGGCAACCTCGCCATTTCGCTGCCCCACCGAGCCGCGCCTTGACTCCGGCCGCCGCCCTGCCACCGTGGCCGAGCCGCCGCACCACGGCGACCTTGCCGACCCGCCGGCCTCCTCCTCCCCAAGCTTCGGATCTGGCTGGCCAAGCTCCGGTGACCCCCATCTCCGGCCGCCTCTCTTCCGGCGAGCCCCAAGTCCGGCGACGTCTTTTAGCTCCGGCGACCTCGAGCTCCTACAGTGCGTGAACAGTACCTGGATCCCGATCTGGATCTAGATCTCGGTTGACTTCTTCCCCTCTAACCCTAAATATTTGCAAACTTTGGCATGTCATTACTCTCTCGTCGTAGATCTGATTTGTGCGTGTAGCATATCAAAATGTTTGCCTCGATGAGTACATCATTTCATCTCATTGCATCATTTTCATTTGAGCTCCTCTTGATGCCCGAAATGCTGTTGGAAGAGGGCTATGTGAGGAATTTGGCAGATCTGTTTCAGCAAATAGCCTTTTGTCATTTTTGCCATGATTAATTTGTGCATGCTATGATCCTGAGATCTACATGTGTTTTGTTATATGCCATGCCATCTTTACAGGGGTGTATGCCATGTATTTTTGTGATATTTGTGGTGACTAGCACAAGCTTGCAAAGTAGCATAATCGGTAATACTGATTTCAGGGACTTAGAATATCACTAAGTCCTTGTCCTGATTTTGTTGTTATGCCATATGTTCATGTTGTTTCCTAGTGATCCGTGCCTCTTTTGAGGATGATCAGTAAGGATGTTTTGTTAAGATTGTGGTGCTATATCCATCCATGTCTTTGTTTGCATTTATGGAGCATCCTAGCTTGAGTCAATCGAGCTCTACTTTTGCTATAAATTGATCCTGGCAGATTGTTGACATGTTTAGCGATTTTGCCGAGGATGTTGCTATTGATCCGTGCATGCTATGATGTTGTTTATGCCATGTCTAGTTTCTATGATATGTCTTCTTGATGGATGTATGCTTAGTTTGTCATGCCATGCTCTGAAGTGAGTGCATCGAGCTCGTAAACATGCCTACTCGTTAACTGTTTTGCATGCTCCAGTTTTTCACTGTCTGAATCTGTTTGTGTTTTTGCCATGTTCACATGCTTGCAATTGTATTTTCTGATCCCTTTTGGCTCAAGGTCACTAAGGGACTTTTGTTAAGTGCTTTGAGTAGCTTCATGCCATGCCTTGCTTTGCCATGATATGTTTCTGTAGCATGTAGTTTTCATGCTCTAAAGTGTGCTTCCTGATGATAAATTCCAGACTTGTGTTAATTTTACTAAGGCTGAAAATGGTTGTCATGTTTTGTCAAGCTTCATGAGTGGATCCCTGCCATGTATTTTGTTGTCATGTTTGAGTGTTGTAGCATATTTATCTTGATGCATTTAGTTGGTCACTTGCTGATTATCGCAGACCGGTACCATATTTGTTTTGCTTGCCATTTCCAAACCGTGCATCCGATTCCGGTGATCTTTATATTCATTTCAATTGAAATCACCTCACCTTTCCAGTGGCACTCTTGGATTTCCAAGTTGAGTTCAGGTTCTATCATTCCTTGTCAAATCTTGCATATGCATCACATACCGCATCCCGCATATCATACCATGTTTGCATCATGTTGTTTGAGCATTGCACGTGGTTGATTGTGTTCGGTTTACTTGTTGTTCTTGTTTGGGTAGAGCCGGGAGACGAGTTCGTGAACGAGGAGCCCGTCGAGTTCACTTACGAGGATCAAGTCAACTCTGACAACTTTGTAGGCAAGATGATCATACCCTCGAAATCACTTCTATCTTTGATTGTTAGATGCTCGCTCTTTTGCTATGCCTATGCTACGATACCTACCACTTGCTTATAATGCCTCCCAAATTGCCATGTCAACCTCTAACCCACCATGTCCTAGCAAACCATTGATTGGCTATGTTACCGCTTTGCTCAGCCCCTCTTATAGCGTTGCTAGTTGCAGGTGAAGATTGGAGATCGTTCCTTATTGGAACATTGTTTATTGTTGGGATATCACTATATTATCTTGTTATATTAATGCACCTATATAGTTGGTAAAGGGCGGAACCTTATGCTTAGTGTTTTGTTCCACTCTTGCCGCCCTAGTTTCCGTCATATCGGTGTTATGTTCCCAGATTTTGCGTTCCTTACGTGGTTGGGTTATAGTGGGAACCCCTTGACAGTTCGCCTTGAATAAAACTCTTCCAGCAATGCCCAACATTGGTTTTACCATTCGCCACCTAGCCTTTTTCCCTTGGGTTTCGCGGACTCAAGGGTCATCTTTATTTTTAACCCCGCCCCCCTCCCCGGGCCAGTGCTTCTCTAAGTGTTGGTCCAACTGAGCGATGTCCGGGGCTACCAGGGGCAACTCTGGGCTGGCCTACCCGATGTCTGGCTCATCTGAGTGTGCCCTGAGAACGAGATATGTGCGGCTCCTATCGGGATTTGTCGGCACATTCGGGCGGTGTTGCTGGACTTGTTTTACCATTGTCGAGGATGTCTTGTAACCGGGATGCCGAGTCTGATCGGTTTGTCTTGGGAGAAAGAATATCCTTCGTTGACCGTGAGAGCTTATGATGGGCTAAGTTGGGACTCCCTTGCAGGGATTTGAACTTTCGAAAGTTGTGCCCACGGTTATGGGCAGATGGGAATTTGTTAATGTCCGGTTGTAGATAACATGAAACTTAACTTAATTAAAATGAATCAACCGCATGTGTAACCGTGATGGTCTCTTCTCGGCGGAGTCCGGGAAGTGAACACGGTGTTGGAGTAATGCTTGACGTAGGTTGTTCTAGGATCACTTCTTGATCATAGTTGTTCGACCGTGCTTTTACCTTCTCTTCTCGCTCTCATTTGCGTATGTTAGCCGCCATATATGCTAGTCGCTTGCTGCAGCTCCACATCATACCTTGCCTTACCTAAAAGCTTAAATAGTCTTGATCGCGAGGGTGTGAGATTGCTGAGTCCCCGTGACTCACAGTTTACTTCCAAAACCAGATGCAGGGACCGACGATACCGCTCCAGACGATGCGCTTGAGCTCAAGTGGGAGTTCGATGAAGACTCTCGTTGTTACTATGTGTCTTTCCCAGATGATCAGTAGTGGTGCCTAGTTGGGGCGATCGGGGACTTTGTCGCATGTGGGCATTGATCTTTATTTTGGTACCGTAGTCGGACCATGAGTGTATTGGATGATTGTAATGTTATTCATGTATTTGTGTGACGTGGCGAGTGTAAGCCAACTATGTATCATTTCCCCTTTTATTTATTTACATGGGTTGTTGTGAAGATTACCTTGCTTGCGACATTTCTTTCAATGCGGTTATGCCTCTAAGTCATGCTTCGACACGTACGAGATATAGCCGCATCGAGGGCATTACAAGAGGTCTCACAACTTCAAATACCCACCAACCACTAATTTATTACCATTTCTGTCCTTCATATACGCGCTGACGGGTGGGTCCTATGGTAATGTGCGCTGCTGAGTGTGGACCGTTTGACTGGTCAATTGATCGTGTTATCAACAAATTACGGAGCTGTATGGTGAGCCAGTGACCGTACGATCACCCTAAAATGTACTCCTATTTTATTAACACAATACAGACTCAAACTACCATTTCTTTCTTTCATATACGGGCTGACAGGTGGGCCCCACAGTTACGCGCCCCGATGGTGCAACACTAGTTGCGCCGCGTGGAACGTTTGACTGGTCAATTGATTGTGTCATCAACAAAATACGGAGTTGTACGGGTGAGCCAGTGACCGTAAAATCATGATATGTATTTGTTTAACACGGTACAGACGCAAGGGCTCATATATATGCGCAAGCACTCACCGCTATAAGCGCACACACGCGAACCCGAGCCCTATGAGCACCTTCGAGAGAGTGGGCCAGCATATATGATCTTGAGATTTTACAAAGTCACCATAGGTGCCTCGTAGTCGAGTGGAACGTCTCCTCCCACTGAACGTACATCGCCGGAAAATACTGAAATTAACACAAGATAAATGCGAGCACCGGGACTTCAACCTTGGTGGGCTCGAGAAACCACTGTCCTCTAACCATCCAACCACATGTTGGTTAGCACGGCAAAATGTATGCGGTGACCGTGATGAGCTTATTCTAAAGTCCTGTGACCATATCGTGCTTTCGCTTCAAATACAATGATCGTAAGTGTCGTCAACAAAATACGGAGCACGCATCAAATGCAAAGTCCGTCAGTGTCATCAACAAAATATGGAGACGTATCGTGAGCTAGATACTGTTGTACTATTGTATATGCTTATTCTCTTAGTGGCCGATTGCGTGTGTGGTGTGGTGGGCACATCATTTCTAGTTGTGGTGGGTCAACATGAAGACTCATGGGTCGGTTCCATCCTGCGCCACATATAGGTTGGACCGAGACGTGTTATACGAAGACCCATGTGGAGGACTCGGCGTACAACACGAAGCTACCGGAGTCGCGGAGGACTCTATCCCCACTGGTGATAAGCCGACTATATATGATTTGTAACCCTAGGCCCTTAGTATGTCATACAAGCTTGCGGGCTAGTTCGTCGATAGTATCCACACACGCACAATGCCTGGTATTCACGTGTACTTTGTACACACCCCTATCACTAATATACAGTACCAGGAGTAGGCTCTTTCTTCAACTTCAATTGAATTCTAGCATGTGCATGTGTTTATTTCATATTATCGAACCATAGAGTGAGAGCGGTTTGAAATACAGGCAATGGATGCTTTTGCAATTCATATATAAACATTAATTAGTGCACTCCATGTTGTTAGTGTGAAGAACTTTATACATTTGTCACTTGCATGGATACATTCCCAATTGCAAGCTAAGAAGTAGAATACATGTCGAATTCAACATAAAGGGGGTTTCGAAGATTTGAATTCATAGAAAGTGCATTCATCTATTTGAACCCGAGATAATGGCATTTGTAAATCAGATGTAAAAGGGGGCATCAATCTTTGTTGTGAGTTTGAACATGCTATATATATATATATTCATACGCATATCTAACTTTTTTTTGCAACCAATGAGATTATATCTGGAACCATGCATGAACTGAGGTAAGTTGCATATTTTTTAATATATACTCGTGTACAATGTATATTCAAATGTACCCCCTCCATTCCAAAATAATCGTAGCTTTAGGATTTTCAAGAGTAAAGATTTGTGAAGTTTGACAAATCCTGAAAGTTCAATTCAAGAGAACCGAAAACGTTAATGCTTCTGCTCCCAAATATTGAACGAAGGGCCAAATAGGCCTCTGGTCACCCGAAACCGCGCAAGACTAATGTTTTGGTGGTAGGAAATTACTGTCCTGACTCTGGCCCGTGTAGCCTATCGGCCCGATGTCCAAAGGTCTAAACCGGGGTAGGTTTGTAACTTCACTAAGACGCCAGAGAAGCATTCATACGCCGTGGGCGCCTACCCATGCGCTCGGCCAAAATCTATCCCGCCCACATTTGGGACACCTGACATGACTGTCCTACCCCCAACCCGCAATATGTCCGAAATTTTAGATGGGGGAAAAGTTTGTAACTTTCCCCAAATTTCAAACAAGCGCGTCTCAAACCGAAACATTGTTCCCCCTTAGTTCCCCGCCTCCCTCCGTTTCCTCATTCATACTCCATGGGCGCGAAAACGCCCTCTCCACCAGCCGCGAAACCCCAGTCTCCTCCGTCCTCCACCCCATAGCGGCCAATCCACCGCCGCTCTCCTCCATCACGTCGGAGCCGGTACCCCGACGTCGTCGTCCAACGCAACCGCAACCGCAACGCCCTCAAGGACTTAGCAGCTGAAGCCGAGGCAGAGCTGCCTCCACGACGCCGACGCCGACGTGCGCCGTACCAGAACCACTCCAACCACGCCGTCCTGCGCCTCACTGCTGCGCTCCACTGTCGCAACCGTTCACCGCACCGGAGTTGTTCCCGCTACACCGTCGTTCGCCGCCTCGGATCTGCTTCCCCGCCGCCGACAGACGGCCACCGCACCACACTCAGCAACTTGGCCATGGGTTCGTCCAAGGCTGCACCGTCCTCCACAACTTCTGGTTTCCGGCGAACAATAAGAAGATCGTTGGAAAAACAGAAGGAGGACACAGCACTACTAGCTGAAAGAGGTACTCCTCTTCCCATATTCGTGCAAATCTTACGTCTCTGCTCACACCGTATTCATCCCACGAAAGAAACTAGTTGAGCGCTTCTTACTGCATCTTCTTTGTGATACTAAATGCACAAGGTTTCCTCCCTTTTACTATTTCACCTTTGCTAGAGGTCAGTAGCCCGCCTGGATTTCAATTCAGGGTCAGTCGAACCGCAATTAAAAGAAGCAGCACCCGCTTAGGCGCGCGGAGCACCTAGTCCGCCTGCTCCCCGGGGAAGCGGGGTGTGGGGCGCAGGAGCTGCTTGCGCCCGATCTGGAGGTCGGCGGGGCTTGAATGGATGGCCGGGGGGCGGTGCCAAGCACGGCGGTGCGGTGAGGTCGAGGGGAGGGCGCAAGCAGGGGAGGAATACTGGGCCGGTGGTCGCTAGCGTTTCGAGGAAGATCGTCAACACTGACTGGCTGGAGGTAGATGAAGGCGATCTTCCCGTTCTTTGTACATCGGACGGTGCAGAAAAAATGGACTGGCCTATTTGCTTTTAGTCGACTGTTATTTTCATAGAATCATGTAGTAATTTAGTGCGCCATGCATGTTCTAGAGCTATCATATGTCTCCCGTCATTTATTTCTCACTGACCTGCTATCTGATACCTTTACACTATACTAATTGTGCACACACTTCACCCATACTCACACTATTGTTTTTTATGCATGGGTATTTCAGACTCCGACGCAGTGTTGATGAATGCAGAAAAGAAAAGACAGAAGTTGCTCCAGTGTAATTCGAAGATAAGCACTAAGCGTTCCAGCGCTCTAACGGGTGCAGTGTCAGCAGTTGGAGACAGTAAACATAGCTCTGCAGTTGATGATCTCAATTGCCACACACAACCATCCCAAGTGCTTGCTTTAACTTCGCGCTGTCAAATGTGGTTGCATGTTGCATATGGTGTCTAGCTTGTATTGCTTCCAATTTGGTTAAATTGCATCTACTTACTTTACACATTATACCTTTGATAATGACATGCCTTCCTGTTTTCGATACATACTACATATGTCTATTAACCATGTTCGTACATCAAGCTAATGCTCTTTTGTATCCCTCGTCAATCACATATGATGAGACAGTCACTTGGGTGGGTTACTGTGAGACCCCATGCTCGTTTAAAGAGTGCAGTGTCATCCTCCCCACATGATTCTCAAGAAACAGCAAGACTAAATGAAGATAGTCAACGTAGCTCTCTAGTTGATCACCGCAATTCCCCCACACCACCATCGCAGGTGCTTGCTCTTACTTGGCAGTGTGATATGTGGTTGCATGTTGCATATGGTGTCTAGCTTGTAATGCTTCTAATTAGGGTAAATTGCATCTACTTAGTTTACACACTATACCTGTGAATATGACATGCCTTCCTATTTTTGGTACACACTACATCTATGTGTTAACCTTGTTCTTACATGACACTACCTCTCTTCTGTATCCTGCATCAATCACTTACGATGAGTCACCTTTATTCGTTGCATATTGCATATTATTTCTAGCTTGTTGCCATGTGTTGCTTCTAATTTCGGCAAATACATTTGTTAGGGCACCCTTTTAATTTGGCAGAGTGATATTGGTTTCATCTTTCATATGGTTTCTAGCTTGCATCGATTCTAACAAGTTCAAGCACCTTGTGCTTAGTTTACACTTTATACATCATACATGTCAATATGTCACGTCGTCCTATTTTTCATACATATTCCATCCTCCTATCATGCGGCTGCCTTACATGAAAGTAGTGTTCTTCAGTATCGTGCATCAATGAGTTCTGAAGAGCAAATTTTATTCCTTTTTCTTGTGGGTTTGACTTGACAATGCAAAATCAAGAAAGAGGAAGGAAAAGAGTAAGGAAGGCAATGATGGTGGTCCTCTGCAGCAACATAAACGGAGCATCTGTACCAATTCTCCTTGTAATGATAGTGCATTACAAGGTCCAGGTCTCTGCTCCCCTACTCCACCATCCAAGGTTCTTGCTCTAACTTGGCAGTGTGATATCTGGTTGCATGTTGCATATGGTGTCTAGCTCGTATTGCTCCTAATTAGTGTAAACTACATCTGCTTAGCTTACACATGATACATGTGAATATGACATGCTTTCCTGTTTTTGGTACATACTATATCTTATGATAAGGCACCTTTAAGTTGCCACTGTGATGTTGGTTGTTTCTTGCATATGATTTCTAGCATGTACTGCTTCTAATTTGTTGAAACGCCATACAGTTTGAACTTGGCAGAGTGATATTGGTTGCATCTTTCATATGGTGTCTAGCTTGCAGTGCTTCTAATTTGTTGAAATGCCTTCTTCTTAGTTACCACATCATAGGTGTGAATATGTCACAACATCCTGTTTTTCATACATATTCCATCCTCGCATCATGTGTTTGCCTTTCATCCGAGTAGTGTTCATCAGTATCATGCATGAATGAGTTCTGAAGAGCGGATTTTATTCCTTTTTCTTATCGGTTTGACTTCACAATGCAAAATCATTACAACTGAAGGAAATTAGTCTGGCAGTGGATGATGGTGGTCCTTCGGAGCAACTCAAACTGGGGGTCTCTACAGATTCTACTCTGCCATCCTCCCAACAAGATTCGCAAGACAACACAAGGCTGGACAGTCAACATAGCTGTGTAGATGATGAGCACATCTCCCCTACTCCATCATCACAGGTGCTTGCTCTAACTTGACACTATTATATGTGGTTGCATGTTGCGTATGATGTCTAGCTTGTATTGCTTCTAACTTGAATTGCATCTGCTTACTTTACACATAATGCATGTGAATATGACACGTGTTCCTGTTTCTAGAACATACGTGTACATGATGAGCACATCTCCCCTACTCCACCATCACAGGTGCTTGCTCTTACTTGGAACTGTTATACGTGGTTGTGTTTTCCGTATGATGTCTAGTTTGTATTGCTTCTGATTATGTTGAATTGCATCTGCGTAGCTTACAACTTATACCTGCAACGATCACTTACCCATAAGACACATTTAACTTGGGACTGTGATGTAGGTTGCATCTTGCATTGTCTTCTAGCTTGTACTGCTTCTAATTTCTTGAAATGGCACTTACGACGAGACACTTTTTACCTGATAGAGTGATATTGGTTGCATGTTCATATGGTTCATAGATTTCATTTCTTCTAATTTTGTTGAAATGCCTTCCGCTTACTGTTTTTTCATACATATTCCATCCTCCTATCGTACGTGTGAATATGAAACGCTGTCTTTTTTTGTATATATTCCATCCTCCTATCCTGCGCTTACCTTATATCAAAGTAGTGTTCGTCTGTATCATGCATCAACCAGTTATGCAGAGCTAATTTTATTCATCATGTGCTTTTGACTTCATAAGGCAATATCAGAAAATAGGAAGGAAAAGAGTAAGTTAGGGGATGTTGGTGGTCCTCCGCACCAATGCAAACAGAGACTCTCTAGATTTGCCACTGCTACTGCTAATGAAGTTGAAGTCCCAAGTCTACATGATGAGTTCATCTCCCGTACTCCACCATCGCAGGTGCTTGCTCTAAGTTGACAGTGTGATAATTGGTTTCATGTTGCATATGTTGTCTAGCCTGTATTTCTTCTATTTTGATTAAATTGCACCTGCTGAGTTTATACGTTACACATGTGCATATGACATGGCTTTCTGTGTCTAGAATACACTGCATCTATCTATCATACCATGTTCTTACATCAAAGTACTGTTGTTGTGTATCCCGCATCAGTCACTCATGATTGGACGCTTTTAACATGGCAGTTTGATAGTGGTTGCATCTTGCATTGATTTCTACGTTGTACTGCTTCTGATTTTTCGAATTGCCACTTATGACAAGACACTTTTAACTTGGCAGAGTAATATTGGTTGCATCTTTCATATGGTGTCTAGCTTGCATTACTTTTATTTTCTTGAAAATCCTTCTGCTTAGTTTGCACATCGTAGCTGTGAATATGTCATGCCGTCCTGTTTTTCTTACATATTCCATCCTCATACGGTTGTCTTACATCAAAGTATTGCTTGTCTGTATCATGCATCAATGAGTTCTGAAGAGTGATTTTATTCTTTTGTGTTGTGGGTACAGCTTGACATGGCAAAGTCAAAAAAGAGCAAGGAAAATAATACAGTAGGGAGTGTTGTTACTCGTCGGGTGAAACGGAAAAGGTTCTGCCGTCGAGATTCTGCTAGTACTTATAGTGCAGTAGAAGGTCCAAGTCCACCGGCTAAATCTACAAACACAGTATCACCTGCTCCACCAGTTGCAGCATCCGCTTCAACTGTACCAGCGTCTCAACCAGTAACTCGTTCGTTTGCTCTGGAACTGGCCAGTTCCCAAGCTACCTTCACACCTAACACTACTTCCGAAGCACTGCTGACACAACAGGACTTGGCAAGATCAGATGAACCTCATGAGCATCAACACCAAGACGGTACCTGACCGAGTCAAGTTGCAGTTGCATGCTCCTTTATATGTACTCTCACAGTTTGATGTACACTAACACTTTCCATATTTGTTGTTGAACTAGCACCACGGCGCAAGCGAAAACAGACATCAGGGATAATGCTTGACAGATTAACAAAATCTAAAGGAGGAAGAATGGAGATCCATTTTGAGGCAGGTTTAAAAAGGCCACATGATGCTACAGAGTCTGCCAAGTTAGTATCAGAGGCAGCCGTTGCCGTTAGGTGTCATGCACGTATCCTCCCAACGTGGATCCAGTACAGGAATGAGAAAGACAACACCCAGTTTAACACCTTCCTTGACCATTTATCCATAAGTAATGTTATTCATCGCAATTAGTAATATTGTCTTGCTCTGTCCCATACTTTCTAGCTTCCTCCTAATAAGACTCACATTCTTTTTTCAACAGATGAGGTTCAAGTTGGATCCGAAAGATGATGCAACTAGACAAGCATGCACTCATGTTTTTCAGTCTGCTCTGCGACAGTATCGGTACCACCTTAGAAAATCTCACTTTGAAGGCAAGGCTAACAATGAAATCGCCCAAACATCTCCAGTGGAATATATTACAGATGAAGACTGGACAGCCCTCGTTAAACACTGGTCTGATCCAAAGTATCAGGTAGGCTATATGTATTTGATCACACCACATATTGAACTCGTATTTATGTATGTGCCTTACAAGTGTATCTTCTTCGAGGCTAATTGTTTGAAGAACAAAACCTACCGTTCTAAAGTGAAATTCCAACAAACCATAGGATCTCGTAGCTATATTGCACACTGCGAGGCTCTTGTAAATAGCTGCTACTTCCTTCTTTTTTTGTGCCATATTATCGTATCTATATTGACTTGTTCCAAATACAGAGGAAATCCCGTGCAGACGAAAAAGAACCTGAACCGAATGCAGTGCAAATCTTCAAGGATTGCCACACCAGCAAGATGAAGGGCATGAGCACACCAGTTCAAGCCGTTGTTGTAAGTCCTTACTCCTCCTGCCTTGAACTGACTGGTACTGTGATGTGTTCATTTAACTACTTGGTTTGCAGCCAATGTCAGTTACTCTGTTCACTTTTATTCACAGTTGTCTTAACGTATCATTTCACCTTACATGGTTTAAAAGAGATGAAGGATATTCTTTTGGTCTTGATCTGTAATCTAGTTGTTATGTTCATGTGCGCACACAATGATAAAATAGCTTGTTTGTTTTATATGTGTTTGCCCATGATATGAATGATGTCATACTATGTTCATCCTACTTTAAACCATGTCTCTTTATCCTTAGATGTCAACGAATGTGAGGAAATAGACAATACAGTAGGCATGCTACATGGACATATGTTCCGAAAGTGATTTTATTATGTAGTTGACACTACAATACATGCTAATGTATTACAGTAGTTCACCAAAATAAGTTATGTATAAACGTTTAACCTACTTTGTTTGTTTTTGTCTCATTAGTAACTTATCTGGTACACTAATTGACAAGTTCAAACTTTCAGGAAGCTATGTAACAAATGATTGAACAGCCACAACCACCTGAAGGTGACGAGGCTACTACAGGCACAATGTCACCTCTTGCTGTAGTGCGTCAGTATCTCTCCACTAACAATGCAAAAAGCACATTCCTGCGTAATTCTGGGTTGGTTGTCAAGGTAACCTCGTCCAAATCGCCTACTGAACAAAATCTTCCTGCTAGACAGAGTGATATATCTGTGCTCCAGACACAAGTCCAATCCCTAATGGACGTTGTTTCGGAAACAAGAATAGTGGTTGAGAAATGTCGTCAAGATATGAATGGTTTTGAAACTAGACTATCAGACATTCGCTTCGTTGTTCAAGAGCAATGGCGGAAAAAGGTGGAGATCGTGCTGCTCCATCAGATTCTACAGCCTGAAACATTAGCACTCAGGTCAAATTATATGTGCTTCTATACATCTGATGGTGCTTTTATCTGGAAGGACTGTAAAGTTTATGCCAACAGGCCTTTTGTTGTATGGTTGAATTTATTTTGTTGTGATACAACAATTATGATGCTGCCTCAGGCTGCAGTAATCACGATGCTATTTTTGTATAGTGTAGGTTTATCTTAGTAATGTATTCGGCCGAAACCTTCGTAGGAGCCCAACATGCCAACACGGGCCCATTCCAATTGGGCTAAAAACGATTACGGGCCGAAATTGGCATGTAGCCCACTAAAAATATCTGGGCCTAAATCAGCATAAGCTTTCATATTTTTCAGGTAGGCCTGTGCCCATAGTGGGCCTTTCACAGGCCTAAACATAATTTGGGCCCTCAGTAAAAATAGGCCGTTTACAGGTGTAAATATCTCGAGCCCATAAAATACATGGGCCTTTGATAGACCGAAAGTGAGATTGGGCCCTAATTGTGCCAAATAACCCACTGGACTTTAACAGGCCGAAATTCAGACGGGCCGTAAATGCGCCGACCTAATACACGGGCCTTTAACAGGCCAGAACTTCGGTCGGGCTAGATTATCGTCATTTTTATATGGGCCGTTAATGGGCCCGATATGAAGTTGGGCCACATACGGCCCATGGTTTACGTCCGACGTTAACAGGCCGAAAATGACAACAGGCCGAAAATGACAACGGGCTGAAAGTGGCCCAAAGCTATAGTGGGCCTCTAACAGGCCGAATGTCAGACATGGCCCAATATGACCCAAATCCTTCACGGTCGTTTATGGGCCGAAAGTTTTTATGGCCTGTAAATGGGCCCAAATGAAGCCGGACCTTTAACAGGCCAGAAATACACCGGGTCGTAATTCGGCCCAATTACTTAGCGGACTATTAACGGGCCAAAAGTGACCATGGGCCGCGTTGATGACAAGTTTAGGACAGGCCGTTGATGGGCCAATTTGACAGAGAATGTTGGGCCTTTAGCTAGGCCGACCCATTATGGTCGGCACAATCTAGTGGGCCTTTAGCTGGGCCGGCCCATTGTGGTCCGCAAAATCTTGTGGGACTTTAGCTGGGCCAGCCCGTTATGGTCTGCAAAATTGTGTGGGCCTTTAGCTGGGTCGGCCCATTATGGTCCACTAAATTTTGTGGGCCTTTAGCTGGGCCGGCCCATTATGGTCCGCTAAATCTTATGGGCCTTCGGTTGGGCCGGTGCATTTAATCTTTGTGGGCCACTTTTGGGCCGGTCCACGTGTCAACATATCATAGGCCCATCTCGACCGTTGGATGAGTGACACCTGTGCCAACGCGGAGCTGGCGCGTGGATCCGTCAGCCAATGAGAATTTTACACGTGGAAAATCGGCATTGGTCGTGGCTGTTAACAGGTTATCAGATCCAAAATCCGACCCG
Source organism: Triticum urartu (assembly GCF_056163025.1). NCBI lineage: Eukaryota > Viridiplantae > Streptophyta > Magnoliopsida > Poales > Poaceae > Triticum > Triticum urartu. The sequence continues at coordinate 126,365,989 of NC_141876.1, forward strand.
ATAGCTTAACGGCGTTCCGTTACGGTGGATGCCACGTGTCGGTCACCCTTGACGAAACCACTTCTGTGACGCGCGATTTATCGTCATGGAAGTGGACACTTCCGTGATGATAATTTTGGCAATGTCATGGAACACTTCTACGACAGCACAGGTATGACTATCTTGATTCTGTCATAAATTTGTCATGGATGTACATGCATGACATAAAACGCGACCTACTGTGACAAACACGTATCATCACGGAAGTGTATTTTTTGTAGTGTATGTATATCTGGCAGCGTCAGCACTGGGGCTATAGTCAAACGTTTCTTCAACTCCTGAAAACTTGCCTCGCAATCTTCTGTCCATTTAAACTTGGTATCCTTCTTCAATAACTCCGTCATTGCTTCGCAATTTTGGAAAAATTCTCAATGAATCTTCGATAGTATCCGGCGAGTCCAAGAAAACTGCGGATCTCGCTAACTAAAGTGGGTGCCAACCATTCAGTGACTGACTGAACCTTGCTAGGATCTACTGCTATACCTTCTCCTAACATAACATGTCCAAGGAATCCGACTTCCTTCAACCAAAACTCGCATTTGCTGAACTTGGCATACAACTGATGTTCCCTGAGTTTCTCGAGAACTAAACGCAAATGCTCCTTGTGCTCCTCTTCATTCTTCGAGTATACCATAATATCATCAATGAACACCACAACAAACTTGTCCAAATATTCCATGAACACCTTGTTCATCATGCTCATGAAATAGGCAGGGGCGTTGGTCAGTCCAAACGACATGACTGTATACTTGTATAATCCGTACCGCGTGGTGAACGATGTCTTTGGTATATCCTTCTCTCGAATCTTCAACTGATAGTATCCCGATCGCAAATAGACATTTGAAAACACTTTAGCTCCTTGTAGCTGATCAAACAGATCATTGATCATCGGCAGTGGGTACTTGTTCTTGATCGTCACTTCATTCAAGGCCCGATAATCAACAACCATTCTTAGGGATTTATCCTTCTTCTCAACCAAAAGCACTGGGGCTCCCCAAGGTGATGAAATCCTTCGAATGTATCCTTTCTCTAACAACTCCTTGATCTGTTTCTTAATTTCCTCCAGATCATTCGCGGGCATCCGATAGGGTCTCTTGGATATTGGCCCTGTACCTGGCAATAGTTCTATCAAAAACTCAATGTCTCGATCCGGTGGCATGCCTGGTAACTCCTCTGGAAAAACATCCGGGTAATCCTTCACTACAGGCACTTCCTCCTGAACAACTCCCGTGAGGGTATTCACTTGGCTCCTCCTAGGCACATGCCTAGATACATACTTAATCCTTTTTCCCTCCGGGGTGGTGAGATAAATCGACTTAATAGCACAGTCAATACTTTCCCCATATTTTGACATCCAGTCCATGCCTAATATCACATCCAATCCTTGTGACTCCAAGATAATTAGGTCGGACGGAAAAACATGGGTGCCAATGGTTAGGGGTATCTGGTCGCACCATCGACTAGCCATATACTCTACTCCAGGTGAACTTACTAAGAGAGGGGTCCTAAGGGTTTGGGTTGGTAGTTTAAACTTATCCACAAATCCCCTTGATATGTATGAATGCGATGCACCAGTATCAAATAGAACGAGAGCGGTAAATGCCTTCACCAAAAACTTACCTATTACCGCGTCCGGCTGCTCTTCAACCTCCTCCACGTTAACGTGGTTCACTTGTCCTTTGTTGAATGGATTGGGCTTCTTCCCAGCGCTCCCATTTCCGTTTCCATTCTTTCCTTCAGGGCACTCCGTGGCATAGTGTCCAATCTTCCTGCACTTGAAACAAGTAACGTGACTTAGATCTCTTTTGGCGGGTGTGGCTGGATTGGGGCGGTTCTGATTGTTATTGACTCCGTTCCCATTCCCATTCTTAGTACCATTGTGATTATGCGATCCTCCTCCGGTGTGGTTATGACCTCCATGGTTATGAACAAGTCCTCCCGAGTTCGGGGTTAGGCGAGGCTTCTGCTGAGATCCTGAGTTATACCTCCCTTGTCCATACTTCCTCTTACGGCTCTCAATCTGCTGCTGCTTTCCTTCAATCATAAGAGCCTTATCTACCAACTCCTGGTAGTTGGTGAATGTTGCCACCATCAACTGCATACTCATCTCATCATTCAGCCCTTCCATAAACTTCTCCTACTTCGCGGCATCTGTGGCCACATCGTCAGGGGCATAGCGGGATAGCTTGCTAAACTCATCCAGGTACTAAGCCACAGTATGGTTCCCCTGGCGTAAGTTGCGAAACTCACGCTTCTTCATACTCATAGCTCCAGTGGAGACACGGGCTGTGCGGAAAGCTTGCTGAAACTGGTCCCATGTCACTGTGGCTATAGGGTAGGTGATAGTGTAATTCTCCCACCATGATGCTGCTGGTCCATCCAACTGATGTGCGGCAAAACGCACCTTCTCAGCATCGGTGCATCCTGCAGTGGTTAACTCCCTTCCAATCCTGCGGAGCCAATCATCTATAACTATAGGCTCGGTGCTACTGGAAAACTCCGGCAGCTGCAACCTCAAAAATCGGGCTAAGTTGTCAACTAGTGGTGGTGGTGGTGGATTGTTGTTGTTGTTGCCCTGGTTCTGAACTAACAATTGCATCAAAGTGTTATGTTGCTGGATCAACTGAGTGAGCTCCGGCAGGAAGGCAAATCCGGGGTCACGTCTCGGAGGCATCTGATGGGTTTAGATGGAAGAGATTAGAATAGAATGAGGTCTAATGAGAAGGCACTACCCATATGCACATGAGACAAACACAATCATTTCACTCAATCAATCAAGGAAGGCATACAATCTTTCTAACTATCGCAAAAGTGCTCGGACTACTCTATTTACATGGTGGAATACTACTAATCATTGGGTGGTCATCTAGAAATTTTGATCGGTGGACGACTCCATGATATCTGCTCCAGCTTCGTCTTCATAGTCATCATCACTCGGGTCGGAGTCGGTGTCGTAGATGATGATGTAGTCCTCCAGGAAAATCTCCTTGGGTTCTTCATCTTCTTCTACTAGAGTGGGGTCTCCCATAAATATCCCGATCTTCTTAATCAGGTCGTCATTCTTCTCCAGTAGTGTTGTAATTTCCTCCTCATATCCATCGAGTGTAGACTTAAGTTCTTCTTCTAGCTCGATGATCCTTGTCTTCGCCTTCTTCAAATCTATCATGTCTGCGCACATCTGATTCTCCTAGCATTGAATGTGTTGGTTTAGCTCCTGGATGAAAGCTGCAATTGATCTATCCTTCCTGGTGTTGATCATCTGATAGATAGTGTCCTTAAGATCCTTGTGATATACTTCTCCAATGCGTCCCATGGTGATGTGATCTGCCATACTCTTTCCTAAACTCCAGGTTGGTGCGTCGAAGGAAAACTCTATAGGTTTAGTGACTGGCGTGAAGGTCCTTCCTGGAACTTGAACTTGAATCATCCATCGCTCCTCTTCTGGTAAAGTGGCGTTGTATGTCCCGGTGAAGCTTGGTATTCCTATATTCAAGTACCTAGTGACTTCCTTCAAGTGTCGTCCAAAAGGTGCTTCTTCATCCGGTTGCGCAAACTTGTTCTTCATCTCCGCCATCCTAAAGAGTAGAAAATGGAGAGGAGTCAGAAATGAGAAGAGAATAGTGATCTAGGGCTTTAGCTTAGTGGACGTGCCCTACACTCAGCATGTGCTCTGATACCATCTTTGTAGCGACCCGACCTCAAACGGTCAAGTCTCTATGCTTTAGTGTCATCCCTAGATCGGTAATGCTGACACACACAGTACTCGAAGGATTTATAACAGAGTAGCAATCACACACTTATTACATCGGATGTCTCAAAAGAGAACTTATTACAATAAATATGGCTTAAGGCCATCTAATACGATAACAGCGGAAGGCTTGGAAGATAAAGTGAGCCCATCAACTCCAACGGCATAGCTGAGCTGCACGGCAATGACCTAACGAACCTTACTCCTCGTCTGAAAAGTCTGCAACATAATACGTTGCAGCCAGAAAACGGGTCAGCACATGGAATATGCTGGCAAAGTAACACAGTAGAGCAAGAACAGAATAATGCTATCACTACATGCATATTTGGCTGGTGGAAAGCTCTATGGTTACAGTTTTGCGAAAAGCCAATTTTTTCCTACAACAAAGGAACATATTTTAAATTTACTATCATGGTAGTTGAAACATCATTGAGAAGGTTCCTCCAACTCAATCCCAATTAAAGTGATTAACAACCCATCAATATTAATTAAGAGTGATGAGATACTTAAGATACTTCAAGTACTAGATACTCAAGATTGTCCATAACCGGGGACACGACTAACCATGATTAGTTTATACACTCTGCAGAGGTTTGCACACTTTTCCCCACAAGACTCGATCGCCTCCGTTAGTTTTCTCGCACTGCATGATGTTTGAGAAACGGATGACCGAGACACAGTCTTTCAAAAACATTAACTCTCTACTTCGGGTAGACCATACCAAACCTACAAACCCACTACCTGCTGATCTACCTCTTCAAGAGCTTCACATAACTTACTCAACTATGCTATAGCCCATAATAGCTTGTGGCTGCACACGGAAGTTTCGAGCATGAATAATCTCAGCTCCCTTTGAGCCTGGGTGGCGGTCCATAGGAAGATCACACGGGTACTCCGGGATTTCCAAAAATACAGGCAACACTGGGTACTCCAGGTGCCTCAATCCACCCAGATGTAAATTTAAGTTGCCACCTTAAGTTGAACCATTAATTAACAATCTCACATCTGTCATGGATTTCACTCACCCAAACCACGTCTACGAGCATAGTATAGCAATATAAGCAAAGCGTAGAAGTAACTCCTAGGGGTTGAATGTAACAGGGTAATAGGTTCTACCTCATCAAATACTTCCCAACCCACAAGTTAATGTCATACTAATCATGCAATGTTTGAGGATTGGAACTAATGCATAAAAACTGGGTGATAAAAGGGTATGATCAAAGTGTTACTTGCCTTGCTGACGATCCGCGTAACCTAGAGACTCCAAATAACATGCTTCACACTCCGGGAATTCTATTGCAAACAAACAATAGCATACATAAGCAACTAACAAAGATGCACAGGTAAAACTCAAATAAGAAGATCTAACCGGAAAGTTCAACTTAAGAACTCCAGTTTGCAAAAAGAATCAAATCGAATGGAGCAATGAAACTCAGACGGCAAAAGAAACAAGATCCGTTTACTAATCAGGACCTAGGTCAAATTTTACAGTAGCAAAAACTTGTGCAAGTTGGTTAAGCGGAAAGAGGGTCTCGAGACGAAGATCTAGGCGCTTGAATCGCCTGATTCTGACTAACGAGCGAAAAGAAAAACTAAAACGAAAATAGGATCAGAAATCGCGATCAGAAATAATCGTGGATTAATCCGATAAAAGAAAACTGACGGGCTAACGAACGAGCGTTCGTTATCTATAACTAACGGGCGAAAACCGTTCGTTAAACAAATGTCCGCTAAAAAGAAAAACCGGAAAGAAAAACCGGCGAACCGAAAAAAAAACGACTAGGGTTTTCTAACAAAAACCGAACCGGTTTTCTAAAAAAATCGAACGGCGCTAACCTCCGGCGAGGTCCGGCACGGCGGGGCTCCGGCAAGGGGCGGCGTGGCGCAGGGCGGCGGCGGCGCGGGCAGCAGGCGGCGGCGGCTCACGGCGAGGGCGGCACGGCAAGGCGGTGGCGGCGCGGGGGCTCGGCGGCTTTGGCAGCGGGGCGGCTCGCGGCGGGGTGGGGCTCCAGGGCGGCGGGGTGGCAGGTTGGCTGCGGCTTTAAAGGGGGGGCGGGGTGGTGCCTTGGGGGAGGGGGCACGGCAGGAATGAGGAGTCCGAGTCGGACTCCTGTCGGCGGCGGCGGCGCGGCAGTCTCCTGCCAGGAGACGGCGGCGCGGGGCGAGGTGGGACGGTGGCTGGGCTTCGGCCCAGTCGGCCTAGGCACGCTCTTTTTTAAAAAAACAATTTCGCCAAAACTCAAAAAAATCCTAGGAAATAAAATAAAATTCTAAAAATGCCAAAACAAATTTTCACCGTTTAAATAAAATATTTAGAACAAGATGAACATTTTCTTGGCCCTAAAATGCAATTTTGAAAAACATGCAATTTTTCTAATTGCAAATAAAATCCGAATAAAATCAAATAAATGTTTTCAATATTTTTCCTCGAATATTTCAGTTATTTTGGAGAAGTCATATTATCTCCTCTCGTATATTTTTAATCATGAAATATTTTCGGAGAGAAAAATAATTAAAACCAAAATCCTCGTTTCATTATTTGATAAAAATCAAATAAGGAAACCGGGAAATCCCCAACTCTCTCCGTGGGTCCTTGAGTTGCTTAGGATTTCCGAGGATTGCGGAACGAAAATGCAATAAAATATGATATGCCCGAATGACCTATGTATAACATTCCAAATTGAAAATTTGGGATGTTACAAGAAGGTTGCGACGGTGGAATTAGGTTTTCGTGGTACTCCCGGATGTTTGGGGGGTACGTGGATATATATAGGAGGAAGAAGTAGGTCGGTGGATGCTACCTCTTGAGCACTGCGTTGGATTTCCCCGAAGAGGAAGGGATGATGCAGCAAAGTAGCATAAGTATTTCCCTCAGTTTTTGAGAACCAAGGTATCAATCCAGTAGGAGGCTACGCTCGAGTCCCTTGTACCTACACAAAAACAATAGCTCAACGCAACCAACGCGCTTAGGGTTTGTCAATCCCTTCACGGTCACTTACGAAAGTGAGATCTGATAGAGATGATAAATAATATTTTTGGTATTTTTGGTATAGAGATGCAAAGTAAATGAAGTAAAAGCAAAGTAAAAGCAAAGCAATAATAAAGTGATGGAGATTGATATGATGAGAAAGAGACCCGGAGCCCATAGGTTTCACTAGTGGCTTCTCTCAAGAGCATAAGTATTCTACGGTGGGTGAACAAATTACTGTTGAGCAATTGACAGAATTGAGCATAGTTATGAGAATATCTAGGTATGATCATGTATATAGGCATTTTGTCCGAGACAAGTAGACCGAAACAATTTTGCATCTACTACTATTACTCCACTCATCGACCGCTATCCAGCATGCATCTAGAGTATTAAGTTAAAAACAGAGTAACGCCTTAAGCAAGATGACGTGATGTAGAGGGATAGTTTCATGCAATATGATAAAAAAAACCATCTTATTATCCTCGATGGCAACAATACAATACGTGCCTTGCTGCCCCTTCTGTCACCGGGAAAGGACACCGCAAGATTGAACCCAAAGCTAAGCACTTCTCCCATGGCAAGAACAACCAATCTAGTAGGCCAAACCAAACTGATAATTTGAAGAGACTTGCAAAGATAACCAATCATACATAAAAGAATTCAGAGAAGATTCAAATATTATTCATATATAGACTGGATCATAAACCCACAATTCATCGGTCTCAACAAACACACCGCAAAAAGAAGATTACATCGAATAGATCTCCACAAGAGAGGGGAGAACATTGTATTGAGATCCAAAAAGAGAGAAGAAGCCATCTAGCTACTAGCTATGGACCCGTAGGTCTGAAGTAAACTACTCACACTTCATCGGAGGGGCTTGGATGATGATGTAGAAGCCCTCCGTGATCGATGCCCCCTCCGGCGGAGCTCCGGAACAAGCCTCGAGATGGGATCTCGTGGATACAGAAAGTTGCGGCGGTGGAATTAGGTTTTTGGCTCCGTCCCCGATCGTTTGGGGGTACGTTGATATATATAGGAGGAAGAAGTACGTTGGTGGAGCTTCGAGGGGCCCACGAGGCAGGGGGCGCGCCCCCTACCCTCGTGACCACCTCGTGGCTTTCTTGACGAAGGGTCCAAGTCTCCTGGATCTTATGTGATGAGAAAATCACGTTTCTGAAGGTTTCATTCCGTTTGATATTCCTTTTCTTCGAAACCCTAAAACAGGCAAAAAAATAGCAATTCTGGGTTGGGCCTCCGGTTAATAGGTTAGTCCTAAAAATAATATAAAAGTGGAAAATAAATCCCAATAATGTCTAAAATAGTAGATAATATAGCATGGAGCAATCAAAAATTATAGATACGTTGGAGACGTATCAGTGGAGCAACGAGGGGCCCACGAGGGTGGAGGGCGCGCCGAGGGGGGCACGCCCCCTGCCTTGTGGCCGCCTCGTTGATTTCTTGACGTCCACTCCAAGTCTCCTGGATCATGTTCGTTGAGAAAATCATGTTCCCGAAGGTTTCATTCCATTTGGACTCCGTTTGATATTCCTTTTCGGCGAAACACTGAAATAGGCAAAAAAATAGCAATTTGGCCTGGGCCTCCGATTAATAGGTTAGTCCCAAAATAATATAAAAGTGTAAAAATCAGCCCATTAACATCCAAAATAGATAATATAATACCATGGAGCAATCAAAAACTATAGATACATTGGAGACGTATCAATGCATCATTCCTTCCTCTTTGGGGAAATACCAACGTAGCTTCAAGCGACATCAAAAGGAATTTCTGGCGCCGTTGCCGGGGAGGATCAAGTCAAGACAGTCTCCCGACCACACACCAATTTCTAGCGCCGTTGCTGGGGAGGATCTTCAACATATACCAGGTTCCTACTCACAAATCTCATCTCCTTGCAATTTACATTATTTGCCATTTGCCTCTCGTTTTCCTCTCCCCCACTTCACAAAAATTTGTCGTTTTATTCGCCCCTCTTTTACCGTTCGCCGTTTTCTTGTTGGATCTGTTTTTGTATGCAATTTTGTTTGCCGTTATTATTATTATGGATTGTTCTTCCTCTATTGCTTGCACTCCCGAGAACGAGGTCCTCAACTTTAAATAAAGGGGAGGAGAAAATTTAAAAGATGCTTGGTATAGGATTTGCAATGCTCATAATAGATCTACGCGTAAGCAATCCACCATTGTTCTTCGTCGTTGTTTTTATGTGGGCACCACCATTTGGTATATATTCGTCCTTGATACGATTACCAGTGGAAATTTCTTGATGTGTCCTTCTCTTGATGCTTTTAATGCTATGGGAAATTTAGTGGGCTACCACCTCTCATGATTAATGAAACAACTTTGACTCTTGAGCATGTTATGCAAAGGCTAGATGCTATTGAAAAGAAAATGCTCATCGAAGATCATATGGAAATTATAGATAAAAAGATGCATAATTTTGCCACCAATATTGGGTCAAAAGCGGGAGATACTTTTAAGTTGTTAAAAGAAAGGGGTACCGTAATCCATGAAAGAATAGAAGAAAGCCCGTCTCAGATCAATAAATTAGAAGAAATTTTTGGTAATCTAAGCATGGCTTTTGCTTCCGCTAAAACTATCAAAAAAACTCCTGTAAAGATTGGCAAAGCTACCAAGAACAAGGGTGCCACTTCTAGTAATAGTAATAAATAAGATCTTAAGATGATTGGTATTCACCTGGATTTTGTTGAAGTGATAAGAGATCCCTTTTGCAAGAATGAAATCTTTGAATTTATTCCTAGGAGTGTTGTTATTGAAGATCTTTATGCTAAATATTTGAAGGATTCTAAGTGTTTGATTGAAGAGTTGGACGAAGATGACAAAACTTAGATCCTTGCTTTATGCCTAGCTAAGGGCATAAAACTATAGCGCTTGTTGGGAGGCAACCCAATGAATAAAATTTATTTTTTCTAATTTTTTTCCAGTTTTTGAGTGTTAGCACAATTATTCTACTGTTATGATTGTGTTTTCATGTTTTAATATTAGTGTTTGTGCCAAGTAAAGCCTTTAGGATCTTCTTGGGTGATAGTTGTTTGATCTTGTTGAAAAAAAACAGAAACTTTTGTGCTCACGAAAATAATTCTCATTTTTTACCAGAGAGTGATAATATACCCATACCACTCGCAGTAGATCAATATACAAATTGCTCAGGCCGTCCTAATTTTTCAGAATTGTTGGAGTTACAGAAGTACTCAAAATAGTCAGATTGCTACATATTGTTCTGTTTTGACAGATTCTGTTTTCTTTGTATTGTGTGCTTATTTTGATGGCTCTATAGTTTTCTTTGATGAGTTTTTGCCATAGAAAAGTTGGAATACAGTAGATATAATTCAAGAACAAAATATGAATTGGTTTGATACAACACTTATAGTAGTGATTTATTATTCTCTTATACTAACGGATCTCACGAAGGTTTTGTTGAGTTGTGTGTGATTGAAGTTTTCAAGTTTTGGGTTATCTTACGATGGATGAAGGAATAAGGAGTAGAAGAGCCTAAGCTTGGGGATGCCCCGGCATCCCAAGCTATTATCCAGAACTGAGCAACCAACTAGGCTTGGGGACGCCCCCAAGTGGCATCCCCTCTTTCTTCTAATGACCATCGGTATTTTACTAGAAGCTATATTTTTATTCGTCACATACTATGTGTTTTGCTTGGAGCGTCTTGTATGATATGAGTCTTTGCTTGTTTTATTTTGTGTTTTAAGTCTTGATACCTTGATGGACACCTATTTGAGAGAGCCAAAATTATGTCATGACTTGTTAGAATTGCTCTCTTTGCTTCACCTAAATCTTTTATGAGCTATGGACTTGCTCTAGTGCTTCACTTATATCTTTTTGAGCACGGTGTGCATTAGTATTTTTGAAGAAATGCTCTCTTGCTTCACTTAGATTTATTTGAGGGTTAGTATTTTTTTAAGAAATTCTCTCTTGCTTCACTTAAATTAATTTGAGAGAAAGAAATATTATGCTCATGATCCTCACTTATATTTGTTTGAGCTTATGAAAAGCAACACATGAAAATTAGTCCCAAAGTGATAGATATCCAAGAAGGATATAATAAAAACTTTCATGAAGATCATTGGACAAAATAAACTTGATTCTTAGTAATAGTTCTTAGATATGATGATGTGATATATGAGTCATCTTGATGAGTAATTATGCTTTACTAAGAATATTGGTGTTAAGGTTTGTGATTCCCTATGCAAGCACGAAAGTCAATAGTCATGCAATGAAATTATATCCTACTTGTGGTGCATTATTTGGTGTTAGTTATGCTTAATGCTTACTTATGCCATTATTCATTTCTTGGTTGGTCGCTTCTCAATCTTTTGCTAGCCTTCATTTTGCACTAAGTATGATCACTACTTGTGCATCGAAAAACCTTTAACCCCGTTTTGCCACATGAGTCCACTATATCTACCTATATGCGGTATTCTTTTGCCGTTCTAAGCAAATTTGCATGTGCCATCTCTATTTTTCGAAAATAAACTTCTCTTTTGTGTGTTCGTTTCACTCGTGGAGCGGTGAGGGGTGGCTAATATTTTCCATGCTAGATGTGTTATTCTCACGATGAGTGTTTATTCACTTGTCATTGCACGAGAGTAAGGCAAATATATTAGGGATGCCCAGTCCCAAAATGAAAAATGAATTTACTTTATGTTTTCAAATAATAAATTCCTTGGAAAGTGTTGGTATGGAGGGCACCCGTGGATATGGTTAGCCATGGAAAGTGAAAGTATGGTGGAAAAAGGAATAACCTTTATTTTCTGTTTGGGAACCGCCTATGATATATCTAGCATGGAAAGTGTTGGGAACTCTAAGTCGTTTTCGTTGGTGGGATGGATACACCTCCCAAAATGTTTTTATCTCTAAGTTTTTCGCTTTGAGCTCTGGCGCCTCTACAAATCCCTACTTCCCTCTGCGAAGGGCCTTTCTTTTACTTTATGCAATTTTTATTTTTGAATTTGAGTCTCCATCTCTCTTATAAAAGCACCAACTAGGAGGCAATATGATTGTACTTGAGTATTGGGTGTAGCTAATATGCGAGTGTGTTTCATGAATGGATCAATGGTTGAGCATGATGGGCTAGGGATAGCTTATTTTAGTGTTGATATTTTGAAAGACATGGTTACTTGTTGATATGCTTGAGTATTTAAATTTTCATGTCAAAACTAGACTATTGCTTTGAACAACATAAAAGTCCAAATGTCCATGCTATAAAGAAAAGAATATGATATGACATGTTAGGCAGCATTCCACATCAAAAATTTTGTTTTTATCACTTCCCTACTCGAGGACGAGTAGGAGTTAAGCTTGGGGATGCTGATACATCTCCAACATATCTATATTTTTTGATTGTTCCATGTTGTTATATTATCAATATTGGATGTTTTATAATCATTTTATAGTCATTTCATATCATTTTTTGGTATAACCTATTGACATAGTGCCAAGTGCTAGTTGTTGTGTTTTCCATGTTTTTTACATCGCCGAAAATCAATATCAAACGGAGTCCAAATGCCACGAAACTTTACGGAGATTTTTTATGGGCCAGGAGGAACACAAGGGCCCTGGCTACGCCTGGGGGGTGCCCCGAGGGGAGCACAACCCACTAGGGCGCGCCTGGGTCTCCAGGCGCGCCCTAGTGGGTTGTGCCCACCTCGGGTCCCCCTCGAACCGCCTCTTTGCTCTATAAATACCCCAATATCCTGAAAACCTAGGGGAGTCGACAAATATTGATCTAGCCGCCACAGAGTCCAGAACCACCAGATCCAATCTAGACACCATCTCGGATGGGGTTCACCACCTCCATTGGTGCCTCTCTGATGATGCGTGAGTAGTTATTTGTAGACCTTCGGGTTCGTAGTTAGTAGCTAGATGGCTTCCTCTCTCTTGTTTGATTCTCAATAAAGTGTTCTCTTAGAGATCCATATGATGTAACTCTTTTTGCGGTGTGTTTGTTGGGATCGGATGAACATTGAATTTATGATCAGATCTATCTTTTTATATCCATGAAAGTTATTTGAGTTTCTTTGATCTCTTATATGCATGATTGCTTATAGCCTCATATTTCTTCTCCGATATTTGGGTTTTGTTTGGTCAACTTGATCTATTTATCTTGCAATGGGAAGAGGTGCTTTGTAGTGGGTTCGATCTTACGGTGCTTGATCCCAGTGATAGAAGGGGAACCGACACGTATGTATCATTGCTACTAAGGATAAAACGATGGGGGTTTATCTCTACATAGATAGATCTTGTCTACATCATGTCATCGTTCTTATTGCATTACTCTGTTTCTCCATGAACTTAATACACTAGATGCATGCTCGATAGCGGTCGAAGTGTGGAGTAATAGTAGTAGATGGAGGCAGGAGTCGGTCTGCTAATCTTGGACGTGATGCCTATGTAATGATCATTGCATGGATATCGTCATGAGTATTTGAAGTTCTATCAATTGCCCAGCAGTAATTTGTTCACCCAGCGTTTGCTATTTTTCTTGAGAGAAGCCACCAGTGAAACCTACGGCCCCCGGGTCTCTTTCTCATATTATTTGCCTTTGCGATATATTTTCCTTTGCGTTTATTTTCAGATCTATTGAACCAAAAATACAAAAATACCTTGCTGCAATTCATTCTTATTTATTTTATTTAGCGTTCAATCTATCAATCTACTACAAATTTACCTCACGTCCGTTTTCCTATATTGAGGCGCCGTACCCCGGAAGGGATTGACAACCCCTTTAACACGTCGGGTTGTGAGAAGTTGTTATTTGTGTGCAGGTGTTGTTTACATTGTGTTGCTTGGTTCTCCTACTTGTTCGATAACCTTGGTTTCACAT